>NW_004955444.1:12773430-12816689 GCF_000276665.1 Chinchilla lanigera | reverse complement strand
TCTCTCTCTCTCTCTCTCTCTCTCTCTCTCTCTCTCTCTCTCTCTCTCTCTCTCATAGTAAATGGAAGCCTGAGTCCTTTGATTCTCTCTCTATACAGGAGACCCTCATTATTCAGTTTCCGTATTTGCAAAACCCATTACAAGTAAAATTACTTGTAACTCATAAACAAACACAGAACTTTCACGGTCAGTCAGAACTTCTGCAGAGCAAAGCAGAGCAGAGTAGAAAATCCTCTGATTCCCCTGATGCATATTTTCCAAGTTGAGACAGAACAAGGTGACATTGCCTTCCCATTGTAGATCTCATACTATAAATAAGTGTCCTTTTGTGTCCTATCTGTTTAATAGAACTTTTATGGCATCGTTACTTTTTTGTTAGTGAGCCACTGTTTAAAATGGCCTCCAAGCATAGTGCTGAAGTTCTGTCTTGTATTTTCCAAGTGCAACAAGGGAAAAAATATGCACGTTAGATCAGTTTTGTTCAGACATGGCACATAATACATGTCAAACTTAAAGTACTGGCCATGAGTATAATATTAATGTGTTAACAGTAGAGGTTAAAAGGTGTGTCTAACACAAACACAAGTAAGACGCAGTTACTGCTATAGGTTGGATGTTAAAGCATTGGTCTGCAGGATGGTAATGTTCGGAGGTCGTGGGACCATTAGGAGGAAGAACCTGATGAGAGGTCCTTAGGTCACTTGTGACAGGCCTTTCCTTCTTCTCTTCTGCTTCCTACCCAACAGGTGAGCAGTCCTGTGCCACCACATGCATCCCAGCATGCTGTGTGGCCTCCAGCGTTGTAGTAGGAGGCTATGTGCCTGTCCAAAGCAATGGGACACAACGGGTCACAGTCTGGAACCTCTAAAACTGTGAGCTAAAATAAATTTTTTTCTCTCTTAAGGTGATTGTTTCCAGTTGTGGTTACAATGAAGGAAAGCTGGTGGACACAGTTACATTTTGAACACTTAATGTAAATGTTCAGACCAAAGCCTCCTAGGAGCACAACTCTGTATTTCCTGTAGGACTCATAGTTCAATATATTCTAATTCAGTACTTGCAGTAGCTTTATTGAATGTAACTACTACAGATGACAAGAATCAACCATTTTACCCTTACTGATCCTTTAAAAATCAGATACATGCTGAAAACTCCCACATTTAAGTCTTTGGCCTAACAAATCACCTGAAGAGCAAACGCATTTGTAGAGCTGACTTTTGATATCTTTACTTCGTGGTGTAAAAAATTTCTCAAATTTAGGCACAAAGCAGAATTTTGAAGTTTTTTGTTCCCCACAAACCTGTTTTCCCGCAATCTTTAAATGTCAGCCTCTTCTATCTGCCCGCACAGACCAAAATCCTCAGTGATCTCAGTTCTTTTCGGTCCCTTACTTTTCATATCTCTTCTGCAAGTCCTGACAAATTCACTTCTCTCCAAATCCTTGGACTTATCTTTGTTTCCATGTTCTACCATCTCAGTTCAAGACACCGTGATCCCTGTGCCAGGTTTCTACAGGAACTGCCAACCTGTCCGGCTGCTTGAGTTTTGGCTCCCTACAATTTATCCTTTACACAGAAGCAAAAGTTACACTGTTAACACGGAGATCAGGCTGTAATACTCCTACACTTAAAATTCCACATTTTTGCTTCCTTGTGCTTAGGATCAATCCAAACTTTCTACCGTGGCGCATGAGGCTCTAAACAATCCAGCACTTACCGATGTCTCCGAGCTTAGCCCCGCCACCTCCCACTTCCTAACTGCTTCCGTTCTGAGGCCTTAACATCCCAGGCTGGAACAGTCATATTTAGCAAGTAAAATATAGGATAACCAGTCAAATTTGAATTTTCAGATAAAAAGGAATTTATTTTAGTATAAGTATGAGGCTTACAGTATTCAGGATAAATTTATACTAAAAAAAATTTCATTGTTCATCTGAAATCCAAATTCATCTGAGCATCCTGTACTTTTTCAGGCTCTTTCCTGCCCTAGTTTCTTTGTTCTTGCTGCTTTTCCCTTTCCTGGAGCACTTCTGCCCCAGGTCATTCATACAGGACTGAATTTTCTTCGTTATTCCAATCACAGAGCAAATATCATCTCTACAAGAAATCATTCTCTAGTCACCCAGTCTACATAACTTCCAACACACCCGTCCCCTGATCCAGGCACTATCTTATTGTCTTATTTTTTCCTTTTTGACATATAAGCTCTAGTAAGGCAAGATCCTTGTCCTTCCTGTTCTCACTTGTAATCCCCATGACCTAGAACTATGTCTGCTATATAGATATAGCCTTCAACACATGGGTCTTTGGAGGGACAGTCAAAATCCAAACTATAGCAGAAAATAAACGGCAATTTCTAAAACGTCAAGAAAAATTGTCATTAATTAGATGTTTTGTTTTGTTCTTGTTTTTGAGACAGATTCTCACTATATAATTCAGGCTTTCCTTGAACTCACTATGTAGCCAAGGCTTGCATGGAACTCACTGCAATCCTCCTGCCTCAGCTTCCCAAGTGCTAGGATTATAGGCATGCACCACCACGCCCAGCCTAATTAGATGTTTAATAACTGCTTCATTTAAGTAACATGTTTACTATAGGTAAAATGTTTGACATAATAAAGCTCTATATTTTGTAGGCCCTAGTCAGTTTGAAGCAACCCTCTTGAGTATAAATCAGTGTACTTCTATTTTCATTTTAAATAATAATAGCTAGTAGTTACGTAATATTTATATTTAAAAAAATATTTTCAAGCTAGATATGATGGTATACACCTGTAATCCCCCAATACTCAAGAGACTAAAGCAGGAGGATCACAAGGTTCAAGGTCAGCCTGCACAACTTAGCAAAATCCTGTCCCAAAACAAAAAAGGCTTGAGGTGTAGCTCTGTGATAGGGCACACCTGACTTCAACCCTCAGTACTAAAAATAACAAAATAAAATAAAAGTATAACCCTACTTGATCTTCTAAGTGTCCTAACCTGGGCCTTAATTTTTCTATATTCAATTATTCAATAAGAATCAAATTTAAACATTACTTTTTTGCTTTTATAATATTTTTTATAAAAACCCCAAGTACAATATTTTTCCTATTTTCCTATTGACAGCAATCTATCTTTAGTGCATTTTCAAGAATGCTTTGATGCAAAAAAATGAGAACCACCGTCAGAGAGCTAGCTTTTAAATTATAAAGCCCAGTCGATTTTCATTCACCTTACACAAAATAATGTTAATGCACTTTAGTCTGAACTTCCTGGTTTCTACTACTTGCATTTATTATAACAATGGAACTAATTGTTCATTCTTTGAGAAACTATCAGCAAAATAAAATACCAAAGAAGATATTTCACAACCACATATCAGTTCCTTAAGAACACGGTCTCCATGTTCTCATAACCTACACCCAAATCTTTTGGTTCCAAGCTTTAAAATTGAAAAATATTTAATTCCTCTTTTAGACAGTTTAGAAGAGGCTTAGTATGAGATGTTGCACTGCTAGCTGAAACAATAATACCTTTGGCCCAGGGATGATTTCATCCAGAGTTGTGGCAGCAGTTTCCTTTGTTTCTTTATTTTCAGTCTTCAATTCCTTACTGCTATCCTGAACTTCTTTAGTACATTCATAGGAAATGAGTCTCAAAGCTGCTGAATTAATTGCCCTTGCTCCAAACACACCAGGCAGTCCAGGGAGCAGACAGACAGAACCACATGACACAAAATGGATAATTTAAGACATCAGCCCATTATGACATGTGCCCAAAGGGAAAATGACTGGAAAAGGCCACAGTCTCAGTTTATCCTTGGCCTTTTATGATGTCCCTGTTACACTTGACTTGGTACATTCTTCTTCTCTTTCTGCCAAATAACACAACTACACAGCCCAAAATACTAATTATTCCAAATTATATAAGCTTTTTCTCTGAGACCCTCAGACAGTCACAGATATTGTGCCTTTGTTTTATGCCTATCCATTCACTGTGTCTGCATCTTCTTATCTTTACCTGCATAAAGTAAAACCTTATTCTCTGTTTTCTTCTGGCTCTCTCCTCTTTAACACCCAGATGGCATCAGTCCTGCCGTGAAATAAGGAGACACTCCAGCTAAAACTATCCACAAAACATACACACTTTCAAAAGGTACGGTGAGAAACATAACTCTTCCAAATTCTGTCACATGGGACTAGTATTGTTGGCTTTTCTTTCAGTGACATTTCACTGTGTTAGACATGTAGATGGGATGATTTAGTCATGGATCGTGAAAAGTGAAGTCATGAAGATCCTCAAACTATTTTCTGCATTGATCAAGTTAGGATTTCCTTTAATTCTAAGTTATAAGTAATAAGCAATTACATGGGTATGATGAAACCCCTTCTAATGTAGTCTGTCATGATCATATAGCTAAAAAATATAAATATTCATTTACATTAAAAAATTTTATTATTAGTCTTGACTAACTGATATTAACGAGGTATGTCTTCCTGGGTCAAACATCTACATAGAGCAAGAAGGAGTTCTTAGGAAGAGGGTTTTGCTTTTTATCTTTGTATTCCCAGTGAGTGATATAATGCCTGGCATATGCTAGGTGCTCAATAACTGTTCACTGGTCAAATGGGTGAATGAAGGAAAACTGCATCTGTACTACTCTAGTCCCAACTCCATCACAACCTGGACATTCCATTTTGGTACCTTAAACTTCCCACATTACAGACCAAAGTGGTCATTACTCTCAGAAATACCCTCTTCTCCTGATTTTTCATTTCCAACAGTGTTTCTACAATTTTCTGGGTCTCCAAAGCTCAAATCCACATTTGATTTTTCATCTCATACTCTGAGCAGTCATCAGCTCCTGCTGATGGTTTCTCTGGGATAATCCTCACGTCTGTTTTTCTTTTTTTCATTCATCTTCACTACCGACTACTTAAGACCATGTATCAATACGTCTTCCTATGATGTTGCTCATTTTGCTTCCTGCAGCACAAGGAAGTGTGCCCTTCATCAGATGGGTTTTATAAACACTTTAAACTGGCCCTTCACAATCAAATCCAGAACTACCTTTTCAGCCTTGTACAGGCCGTAAAATGTACTTTACATTTCAATTCAACTAGATTATTTGTCACTTTCTCCAGACTCTGCTCCTTTACTCCAGCCCGGGGAGTTTTACATAATCTTGACGTCCACCTCAAGTATTTCCTCATCTATAAACCCTCAGTGACGCTCAGCCAGAGTAAATACCCCTTTCCAGGAACTCCCAAACCACTTAGAGCAAGCCTTTCTTAAGAATTTACAACCTACGGTTTTGCATTTTCTGTGTGTGTACTTGCTTTTCTATCATCCTCATTGGTTTGTACATTCTGTACTTGTTTATAAATATATACAGAATGTTTTATTATGCTCAAGGAACTGGGACAAATGCTGAAGATCCAGCAATAAGGAAGATAGTCACAGTCTCTGCCCTGGTGAAACTTCCTTTGCAGCAAAGAAAAGAAGAATCTTCGGGGAACTAGAAGAAAAGGAAGACCGCTGGGGAAAGCAGATGGAAGAAAGCCGGAGATGCGGCCAGTAGAATGCGGCTTTCTTCTCAAGGTGATGAGAACTACCAATGGGCTTCGCGCAGAGGAAAGACATACTGGATCTGGGTTTGTAAGAGATTGTTCTGGCTGCTGTGTGAATGGATTGACAAGGTGAGCTAGAAAGGTTATTCCCACAGACAGGCACACAATTACGGTAGTTTGTTCTACAGTCCTAACAGTGAAGATGGCAAAAAGTACATGAATCGGGGGTATATTTTGCCAAAAAGGCCCACTGAGCTTGTTAATGGTTTGAGTGTCGAAGGAGAAAAGAAGACAGGAATTGAGATTGGCTTCCATTTTCTGACATGAACAGCTGCATTTGCCATTTACTGAAATGGAAAGTGTTGGGAGGAAAAGCAGGATTAAGGGCTAATGAGAAGGTGAAAGGCTCGGACACTGAATGCTGATGGAAAGGAGCCAGTAGAAAGAAAGTAACAGCTGATTCAGAAGGAAGAATCAGCTCTCAGAGGGCCACAGGCTTTGCAGACTAACTGTCTACCAGTCTACTGGGGCGGGCGGGGGGCGGTGCTCGATGTGATGCAGGAAAGAGATCTTAGACCATAGATACCGGCCAGCCAGGACGGAGAGGACACTGCATTGTACTACATCACCGAATGACTGAGCCTGTTCAGTGGTCACAACTCTTAGCCCTGTTCGTTACATCCTACATCTTTTCAGAATGCAAAAGGAAACAATCTTACAAGATTTTTTGTTACTGTTCCCTGTCAAGATCTCTCAGAATGTTATCTTCCCTGTAAAATGCAGGCTGCAAAGCAGTATATATTACATACTCTCCTGTAAACACACACAAACATTTGCACACATTGAAAACTGGGCTTCCATGAAAATGTAAATTGTGAGTATCCTGATACAGTAATTAGCTTTCAAGTAATTTTCTCTCATTGTCTACATTTAATATATTTTCTAACAGTGAATATGCTACTTTTGTGTTAAGAAAAATCCAATAAATTTAGTAAAGGAACATCTTGTCTCTCAGCCAAGTTCTGGATGATTCTTCAGGAAGGAAATGATGAGCACAGTAAGCAGAGTGACTTGACTGAAGTCACTGCTCTGCCTCATATGCCTGTCACCCTTCCCTACAAGGAGCCTGTATGTTCTCCCCCAAGGCAGTTTTTTGGTGTCTACCACTGCCCCCACCCACTCCAGGACAAATCCAGCCATGGTACCTCCACCCATTTCTCAAGTCACCATTTGTAATTTAATTTCTGCTGAATAGGTACTGTATTCACATATTTTAACACCCAAAAAACAAGAAGAATACTGACTACTGCTTCTCATACCTCTGCTGCTCCCCAGTCACTCAGCTCCCCTCCCCCAAGAAAACAAATATTAGTAGTTTCTTAAGAACTTTCTAGAAACAAATGTGAAGGAAGAATTCTTCAAATGTATTACACAATAAGTCAATATTTACTTTAGAAATTTTAGACAATGCAAATAACCACTAAAAAACACAATAGACACTATTAACATTTGGGTGTATATCGGTCCAGATTTCTATATGTTTAAATTAATATTTATTGTCATCAATCATTTATAAATATCCTTTTTCAACATGTAGATTTGTAAGGATCTAGGGCAGTGATGGCAAACCCTTTAGAGATGAATCCCCAAACTGCAACCCACTTATTTATAGCAAAGTCCCAACACTGCAATTAAACCTGAATACTGAGGTTTTAGTTTAGAAAAAACAACTCATACATTAACATTTTTTGTCTTACAAGAAAAACAAGTAGAAGTGTGCCATAGATTTGCCACCACTGGCTTAAGGGTAAAGCTTAATGGTAAATCATGTTCTTAACATGTGTGAAGCCCTGGGTTCTATCCCCAACACCAAAAAGAAAATTAAGATCTATATTCTTGTTGTAAATACCTTCTCATACTAATAAAGATACTTCAACATATTATCTTTAGTGGTAGAATGGTATTCCATTATTTAAACATAGTATTAAACAATTCTTCCAATTTGAATTGTTGTCTTGACCCATATTCTGTTGCTGAAAACACAATATCACAGACTACATAAATTACAAAGAAAAGAGGTTTATTCTACAACACGATTCTGGTCCACGGTCCAATGGCCACATCTGGTGATGTCCTATTGACACGGTCCCACATCAACATTGGGCATCATGAGGAGGGAGACAGGAGGTGCGCAAGAGACCTAGCCACACTTTCACAGCAGACCCACTCTCAAGATAACCCATTAATCTGTTAACTGTATGAATGGTTAATCCATTCATGACGGCAGGACCCTAATCACCTCTTAGTATCTCCAAGTAGGGATTACATTTTAACATATATGACTTTCAGAGGGAAAAACCATATTCAAACCACAGCAAAGAAAGAAAAAATTGTGGTACTAAGATTGAACCCAGGGTCTTTGTACTGAGTTACATCCCCAGCCACCTGCCCTGCTTTTTTTCTTCCTCTTTGAGACACAGTTTCCCTAAATCTCTATGTTTCGCAGGCCTGAACTTGCAATCTTCCCGCCTCAGCCTCCAGAGTGCTGAGATTACAGGTGTACACTATCAGACCCAGCTCAATGTAAATATCATCAAACGCTGGGATGAATATTTGCGTGTGTGCATGTACACACAGATGTTTTGGTACTTACCACCGATGGAATTTAGATCAGAAATTCCCAGATAAAAACTGCTAGATATTTCAAGCCTTCCAGAAAGGTCCTCTAATGACTGCTCATGAGAACAGACATCTCAGCTTTGAAAACTCCTGATTCCTGATTAAAGAATCCGTTTTCGCTCCTTCTTTTTCATTACCTTCTCGTCCAACATAGTGTTAAGATCAGAACTGAGAACTGACCAAATACACTTTGGAGGCATGAACTAAATTCCTAACACTCACACCTTATTCAGACGTTCCCCTAAAACCTTCCCTAACTATAGTAATATAAAAAACACTTTGTTGAAAAGAAATAACAGTCATTTATATGTAATCCATTTACCATTTATGGAGAGCCTGCTATGTGCTCTGCCAGGTATGCTATTTATATGATCTTTTATTCTATTTTATGAGAGATAGCTTGTTATCCTCAATTTATAGATAGCATTTTATTATTTTTCTTATACCATTTCTCTTTTTCATAAAGGTTCTCATGCCAGGATCCAGGCCTAGGACCACCAATGTCCTGCTCAGAGGTACAACGACAAAGTAAAACACATACAAAGCATATGTGGTGGTTACAAGGAGCACCGGGATGGTCAAAGCCCAGCAACAGGCCAAGACCATGAGGCACAGTGCTTTAGGCTTTTATTAGGTGCACAGCTTGATTGAGGGGTGTGCTGGTGCTGGTGGGCTGCAGGAAGTGGTGGGGGTGAATTGCTGACCCTGTCAAGATTCAAGAATAGGAGAACGATGCATTTTTGGGAAATCACACAGCAACAGGTCACGGTTAACTGGTAACCTCGCTGTCTGCTAACTGGATTACTGAGCTAGACAGAATTTGCCCAAATCACAGTCCTCAGATGCCATGTTATCTTGCTTCAAGGCCCCAGAAATTCACAGGCTGTTCGCTGGCCCCTGCTCTAGCCATAGCCTTGAAGATTAGTCTGCCCCTAAACCAGCTGGGGACCTCATCACAAGCCATGTAGGCCCAGGACAGACTCTCAATTTATTTTTATGCTAGTTTATTAATATTAGTTATTACTTATACTGCATCAAGCTGGTCCTCAGCATTCTCATGTATAAAGCAGCTATTTGCATGGCACTTTTTCATTCAAAGTTGCCTATTACTAAGCTTCAGAGAAAGGTTAAAGGAGACTTATCCATTAGAAATATAGCCATTATAACTCTGCCAGTTATACTTATTAAAGGAAATGAAATAAAATGATGTATGTCCACATATATTTTGACTCCTCATGACCAGGCATACTGGTGCACGCCTGTAATCCCAGCACTTGGGAGGCTGAGGCAGGAGGATCGTTGGAGACCAGCCTGGGCTACAAAGTGAGCTCAAGGCCAGCCTGAACTGCATAGTGAGACCCTGTCACACCTCAAACATTACTTCCTCAAACATGGTTAATGATTTGGTGGGAGGTAGGTCACATTTGTGGAATGCTTACTAGGTTTCAGGCACTGTTCTATGCCTCCCACATTTATTCAGTCAACAAATACTTATCTAGTATCTACTAAGTGCCTTGTGCAGTGTGAGTCAATAGAACAATGAGGAAAACCAAAATTCTTGGCTTCAGAAACTTTTGTTGAGGAAGAAAAAGAATTACAAAGATAAAGAAATAAATTGTCAAGGAAACAAGGTTATGAATGCTTCCCCAAAAAAACAAAAACTCAGGAGGGAAGAGGAATATGATAATCTCACTAATCCTCAGGGCAATAGAAATGGTCTTATTTTTAAAATGAAAGTTGAGAGAGACTGAGCACTTTGCTTACATCTTATGGAGCTAAAGGAAATGAGCAATGGATATACCAAGGGCCCTGGAGAGGCTTCAGACTCCCAGCCCCGTGCATTACCTGTCACTGTCCCACCCCAAGCCCTGAAATGAGTAATGGATGCTTCCTTAGTATGATGTGAAGAGCCCTGGAGTGCCGCTTCAAATTTGCAATACCTGCCAAATCAGCATGTCACCGCACAGCCATCTCAGCTACTGCGTGGTGGACATGATCACCCCAGATGAAATCTAGAACTGACATATGATTTGCAAAGACAACCATAAAGATGATCCCTCATCCTATAAGCAATCCCAGCAGGCAAGTGTTATCCCAATGGGGATGCCAACAGCTTTATTACAAAGCTGTAACAGCTGAGGCAGGGTTTCAACCCTCTTCTCTCTGGTTCCTGAAGCTAAGGCAGAACGTGGCTCTCAGAGTGTACCACGATGCCATCTCAGGGCCACATCCTCTAAAACAGTAGGCAAAAAGAAGAGGTGGTCTTCAGTGTGAAGTACTTTTCCACCCCGTGAACAATGCATCTAGCTTTCACCCTCACCAATGACTAACAGAGCTTCAAGGGCTATTCCATCTCCAGGCCATTTCGCTTTAGGAAGCTTTGATTTGAAACTGAGACAAGTGCTTTCAGTGCTGTCATCAATAGGAAATGAGGGGATAAAAAGAAATCTATTTAAATGGCTTTTAAATATTCACAAGGAGAACCGTTGGGTCTTTGCCCTGTTCCTCTCCTCTGTCCCCTTTGCCCAGATAACCTGTCACATCAGGGTAATGGCCACAGGCTGTGCTACATCAGCATCTACTGGAGACAGTCACAGAAAGTGCAGCCAACAATGTTCTGAGCTGCTGCCCCCACAGGAACCTGCTTCTCTGGGAAACTAACTCAATGAAAGTCTTTAATGTCACTTCTCGCAAGCAGCCACAAGACAAGACGCCCTGGGAAGTGACAGATGTAAAGAATAACTAACTGATTTAAAAGAAGCCTGTAACTGAGCGTAAACTGGTACAGTCTCACTGGGTGCAGTTTGTAAAAGGCATCAGAATTTAAAACATGGATTCTCTGTTTGACCTAGTGGTTTCACTTCTAAAATATTCGCTGTAACATGTGTACAAACGTATAGGCAAGGGTGTTTGCGGACACATTTTGTAATTCAAAATTCAAAAAAGACCAAAGTAAATGTATATCGTTCAAGGAATAATTAAATGAAGTATGATTCATCTATACAATGATGCATATTATTCAGTGAATAAAAATGATATGATACTTGTGTTTCAACTGGAAAAAATCCAGCTACTACTGTGTAAAAAAGTAGGATGTGAGGCAATACTGACAGCATAATCACATTGATGTGAGTTATGCAGACACTGTACGTAATTGTATTTGCAACGAAAAATCAAAATTGTATATACCAAATTGCTTGCTGTTAATTCTGGGGAGCGGGATGGGGCTGGGACTGGGGAGGGACAGCTCTTCAGTCTTTACAATACACAGTTCTCCTTTGGTGGAATTTTGACAAGCAAGTGATGTTTAAAACTCTTAAGACTGGCTAATCTTGTATTTTTGAAGTTAGCCATTAAGAGAAAATTAAGCAAATTACATACAGACACATAGTAAGCGAGGCTTTAAGCATGTAATTGTCTCATTTTGGCCTTTTCAGCAGAGTAAAATACAATTTAATAAGTAATAGAATTATGAATACTGTACTTTACTTTGAAATTTGTATTACCCATTTGATCTTAAAATGTTTAACTTCATAAGTAAACATTTGATTTTCAACCTTATTGGCACAACCTTAATTTTATTTTCTCTCCCTTCCCCTATAATACATGGTCTCACTATGTAGCCCAGGCTGGCCTCGAACTCATGGTGATTCTCCTGCCTCAGGCTCCCTAGTGCTAGGATTACAGGCATACGCCGCCAGGTCCAGCATTTTTTCTTCTGATCCATGAATTCCCTCACAGTCCTGCATACCTGACTGACAGGCATTTCTACCTGGAAGTTCCAATGGAATTAAAACTACCCTGTCTGAACCCAAATCTGTCATCTTCCAAAATATCCTGCCTCCCAAGGATACCACCGTTCATCCTATCAGCTGAGTTTGAAACTCTTACTCTTGCGGACCAGTCCCATTGATGGGAAAGTACTTCCTATTCTTCATCAGCAATATTTTATATTACTTCCTTCTTTTCCTTTCCCAAAACAAAGGCCTCCCCTCAATATCACCCTCTATCCTTATTATGTTATTTATAGTATTGTTCTAATATACACTTGTGTCCCACTACACTCCATCCTCATGACCCATTATGACTTTCATTGACCCTAAGTTGTTCAAATGAAGGATTCGTTTCATACTCATCTCAGTTCCTGTCACCCTGCCTCAGATACAGTGGGTGCCAGATTAATATCCTTTCAGTGAACAAATAGAAAGAATTTGCCTTATTTCTAGTAGGTTCTCCTTTTTCCATCCCTACCTATTTTCTTCAATATTTCTGCCTAGTTGATAATTCAATCACAGCAGCAGCAGCAGCGGCATTGCTAGTTTGCCACTTCTCAGATGAGAGCACAGTCCTTTCAAATGCAGTCATGAATGGAATTTAAAGGGCTTTATTTTAATATATTCAGTGGTTTTCAAAGAAAATTTGAAAAATTCAAAGCTACAGAAACTGAAAAACTCCATCAGGGGCTGGGGATTTAGCTCAGCGGCAAAGCGCCTGCCTAGCAAGCGCAAGGTCGTGAGTTCGGTTCCCGGTACCGGAGAAAAACCAAAACCAAAAAAAAAAAAAACCCAAAAAAAAAAAAAACTCCATCAGACCCTAAACTTCCACTGAGACTCTTATAAAAGAGAAGAGAGGAACATTTATGAATCACAGGAGGATTAAAGACTAAGCCCCCTAATTATCAGTCTTTAAATATTATTTCATGAGGGGCATACACAAGCATGAAGGATGGAATCATGTAATTTACAAATCACTTGAAATAGCTCCCTGTGATTTCAGCTTATTAGGAATTGTTATTCTATTATTCAGAGGTCATTAGCACATCCGGCTAGCAGTATAGATCACATAATATCAAGTGACAGGGGGAGAGCATGAAGTATCCCAATTATGATTTCTTTCTTTTAAAAAGGCTGTCACGACTTTGTTCTCAGAGTGTGAACTGTATCTTATGAAGTCTGAAAATGCTAGGATCTTTCTCTACTAAATGAACTACTATGGCAGGGTTGTAGGGAAGGAAGGGATTAACTAAATAGAAACACCTAACATTTATTCTATGCTGACTATAATAGCCAGGCATAGATCTAAGGGTTTATAAAATCTTCACAAAAACCCTATGACAGAAGCTTATATTAAAGGTGAGGAAACTGAGTTTCCACTGAGGTTCAGTAACATACTCAAGTTGAGGGGCTGGGGATTTAGCTCAGTGGCACAGTGCCTGCCTAGCAAGCGCAACATTGTGAGTTCGATTCCTGGTACCGGAGAAAAACCAAAAAAAAAAAACAAAACATACTCAAGTTGACATATCTTCTGATAGACAGCCCAGATGTGGTGACATGGAAATGTACCACCCAGACTCCCTATAAAGGAGGACTTTGTGCCAGCTACTGGGAGTGCAATCAGCTGGAAGGTCCGTCAGGGTCAACCTCAGCTGCAGTAGACTTTTGCCCAAGAGCCAACCTTTACCAGGACAGCCCAAAAAGACAGCTGACTACAATAGAGCCAGAGGTTCCATCCTTTTGGGTTTCATGAGGGACAGCTATCATGTTTTGTATGGACTCCAGGGTTCTGTATGGAGTGGGCCAAGATTCTGCCAGATTTGCCCTGCAGTTCTTTTCCTCCCCCTCCCCACCCTGCTTCTCCTGTCTCCTGTACACAAGAGTTGATAAATTCTTTGCATGCCAGAAGACATCAGCCCATGACATCAGGATTGGAACCAAGTCATCTGATTCCTTAACTTTCCATCTTAACTCTCTGCTGTTTTCCCAGATAGAACAGACAAAAGAAATCCACATATAATTCTAAAGCTTCATCTTAGCTAATCATTTCTGCCTCTCCTTGTACTAAATGTTTGTTGGAACTGTTAACCATGGGCCACATACCATGCATTAGCTCAAAATCTGTGAAAAGAAAAAAAACTCTTAGATCTTTGCTACTCTTTGACAAAATTAGCCTCCAAAATATAGTTTTCTGTACTGTTAATATCCTGAGATATACTTACTTGTTATTATTAATTACATGATTAAGTTTTAATTCAACTCCCCAACCCATAGTCTTTTCTCTCCTTTTGTTCACTGTATATTACCTGCTACTTAAAGTATGAATGAAATATAGAGATGCTGACAAATTAAAAGGTTTGATTCACTCTAAATGGCTGATTGCAAATGCTATGTTTTTATTTGAGTAATTTTAGCTTTTTGTGCAAAATGCTAACATGAAAAGGAAACAACAGGTAATTCACTCACTCTGCATCTTAGAAACAAAAGGTAAAAGGATAAGCAGAGCCTAGAAGTTTCCATAGTTTTCCCAATATCACAAGCTCTTAGGACCTAGGTTAAGTATCAACATACCTCTCAAGTTCTAATGGGTGTCAATAAACAAGTACTTGTGTTTAAGATGAAGTATATTGATGAAACCCTCCAAAATACTTATCCTTTAATGTCTGTGCATTTTTTATTCTATATTTCTAATATTTCTACTAATAACCCAAGTAGGGAAATAGTTAGTAGAAATGCTAATACCTTCTTGATAGTTCACCAGGAAAATTCACACAAGTCATTTCTGATTTCTATCTCCTCGCTAATGAGAATCCCGTAGCTGGCTCTGTTCACTGCTGGGAAAGAAGAAGTCCAGACCTGCAAAGGTTCTTTGATGAGAAACAGGCCAAGGCTTCATGTCTCAACATCAAATATCAACACTAGCAATAATGCAACAAGATGCAGAACATGAGTAACTTATAAATTAAAAGAGGAATTAAAATAGTATCTAGCTGGAAGGAAGAAATAGCAGATAAGCAATTTTAACATCTTTTTGAAAGACGGAAATTGGGTGGAAGTTAACTCTCTTAAAAGAGTGGACATTGTTCCAGCTCCTCATCTGCAGGAGAATTTGGATGAGGTGAGAGCTCTGTACCTTGCACAGTCGCTGAGAAGTGCAGCACTTAAAAGTAAGGGTCAGAGATAGAGAAATGGTGCCTGAAAACAGGCAGAGACCTTAAAAGCCTGGATGGACAGGCTACCTTGCAGCTTCCTTCCTCTACTGTGCAGTAAGAGATGTTTGGAATGGGCAGGGGTAGGGGTTTAGAACTAATATATTGTCTAATAAATTGAAGATCTTGGAAAAATTGTTACAAAGTACTTTTCTTATGGAAAATAACATATTGTCATGTACTGCTGAATGACAGGGATATTTCTTGATAAATACATGTTTAGGTAATTTCATTTGTATAGGAATACCATAGGATGTAATCAAGAAATGTGGTAAACAAGATGTATGAAACCTCTACAGCATAACATGGCATAGAGTTTAATAGTAAACTTTTTTATAAATAGAAAGGATATAGTCTAAAGTTATGATAGATGTACAGTACAGTAAATATATAAACAAGGAACAGTCAATATTTTTACCATTACCAAGTATTAGATACTATGCATAATTGTAAGCGCTTTATCCAGCTAGCGGCACAGTATGTATGCATACACCGCCATCATCACAATCATACAGAATGCATTGTGCTAGAACATTATGATGGCTACAGCACCACTAGGTAATAGGAGATTTTCAACTCTATTATCATCTTATGGGATGATTACCATAAAAATGACTATATGTGCTGACGTCACTGTGTTGGCCTTAAGCAGCTTATAGTATAGAGAATAAACTGAAGCCACAGCCATATTTTTTTCCCAGCATATGAAAGCAGTTCATCCCCACCAAAGTCACACATTGAGCTCTGCTCATCATAGAGATTTTGATAAAATATACCTTGACAAAATTTATCAAATATATATAATAACCTCTTTTGAAAAAAAGTAAAAGTATTTTAATGTCTAAAGCTAACATAAATTTTTATCAGACATTACTTAAATATAAACACATGCAGAACAAACTGTCTTTGTTTCTATTTTTTACAATAAATTTGCTAAATAACTAAAACAGGATAGCTAAGAAATTGGGCACTAAAACCATAATATTTGTTGGGGCATGGTGGCACATGCCTGTAATCCCAGCACTCAGAAAGCTGAAACAGCAAGTTCACTGTGAGCCCAAGGCCAACCTGGGCTACATAGTGAATTTAAGGCCAGCCTGGACCGCCTAGTGAGACCCTGTCTCAAAAAAAAAAAAAAAAAAAATCAGAATATTTGAGTTCAAACTCTAAGTTCACTGTTTATTTTGTCTTTCTGAATGTTATTTAAATTCTTTAGGTTTTGGTTTCCTCATCTATAAAAAAGAAATGATAATAGTCCCCCTTACATAAGTCACTTCAGGATTAAGTTAGATAATCCGTGTAATGTACTATATACATAGTTAATGTTAGTCATAGGGTTTATTACTTTTATTATCACAAAACCAAGTAAAAGGTAGATTGAATTAATGTAGTGCAACACATTATATTTTGCTGAAAATAGCCAAGGTAAATATGGTACTACAAACCCATCAACCTACCACCTATACAATAACTCAAGCTATCCACTACATTGCTACTGCTGGGAAACCTGCATTTGTCCAGTGTTCCATGATGGCACACGACCTTTTGAGGAGTAAAATACATCATCTGTGCATTGTTTTCCTCTATTCAGTTCTTATCAGCTGATAATAAAGTATCATCCCAAAGATAGGCTCTAAAATTGTGCATCTGTGTTTGGAAATAAGAAGTCAGACAGACAAGCCAGAAAACATTTTTATCATATTTTTTAGTATTATCAAAATGAAAACACAATCAAGAACTAACCACTAAAACTTCAGAGAACATCAACTTGTGATGTGAAGACAGTAAAAAGCTAATGCTGTTGATGTCTGAATATAAATTTTAAAAGAATAGCCACCAGTAGTAAGATGAAAGTTATAAATATAACTGAAAACTTCTATATTCATATCCAAAGCGTAAATCATAAGAGTATAATTGCCTAGACATACCCTGATATGAACATATGTGTATTAAGAATGAAGGGATTGTTTGTTCAGCAATAGTATGATGTACCTGCAAAAGAACTAAGAAAAACTCAAATACAATATTGGTAGTAAAATCTCCAGCACAAAAGGAATTCTGCTTTTGCTGTAGGCAGATAATATCATACATAAAGTCATGTGTTTGCTTTCAGATAAGGCTCTGTAATGGGATCCTAAACAACTTAGAACAATTACATTGTGCTATAATGGAATTTAGACAAAATCATGGAATTTAGACTCCAAAAGATAGAAATTGGAATATCTGTTCCAACAACTCACATGTATTATTATCTACTAAATGAAGACATTAATAACACATATTTCATGAGACTGTTAAGAAAATTAAATGTAAAATACCTGGTAATTTACTGAATTCTAAAGACCTTAGTGTCAAATACAATACCTAGCAAAGATAAGATTCGCAAAAAAAAAAAAAAAATATGTTAAGCAACTACAGTGAGGTACACATGGCAATGAATTTTCTATGGACTCACTTTGTATAAAATTATTAACAACTGGGAAGAAGCGCTAGCTGTGAGAAGTTATCTTGAAAGGAGCTTGTAGTTATTATGTCCAAATATTTGAAGGTTGTTGCATAGATAAAAGAAGTAAGACTAACAAGTCAAACTTACAGGGAGATAGATTTTTTTCAACTAAACCTAGGAAGAACTGTTCAATGAGGAGTTCAAACTCCAAGTTGTTGTCATAAGAAGTGGTGAGTTTCACAGCAGCGGGAAGTTCAGTAATGATTTTAAGATTCCCCAGTGCTCTTCACTACGAAGTCTCTGTAAATGTGTTGATCAATTTTCCAGTTACTTCAGTGTTGCAAAAAAGCAAACACCAAAATTCTGTATCTCTGAGTCCCAAACACTATGTTCCCTGGCTAATTACTGTTTTTTCTTACAAGCTGATCTAGCCAAACATGAAAACCACTTGGGGAGGGACATTCTGAACTCAAGACAAGACCATCGCCTTCTTCAATTTGTAGTGCAAACAAAGCCCAATTCCCTTTAACTTTAATCTCTGTCCAGTGGCACTTAAATGATCAATTGGAAATCTATAATCTTTCCTATTTGGGGCATAATGTACTTTCATTGATCCAGAGAATAAAATAAAAATCTGTAAGTAAAAATTTGACATTAGGAGCTTTTAGTTTAATAAAATGGGTTTTTTTTCAGTGCTGGAATTTGAACCCAGAGCTTCTCATATTTTTTAACAAGAGCTCTACCACTTAGCTATATCCCTAACCTCCCCAATAATTGTGCTACTAATTTCTATGGGTTTATTGAAAGGAACAGTTAATGTTTAACTGTTTGATCAATCTTACATGCCTATATCTGGTTATCTGAGCAGTTACTTTGAAGATAACAATATGTAATACAACAGCCATTGTTAATTTTCTCTCATCTTGTTTTGAAATTCTGTACCATTTTCATTGTTTTTGTTATTTTGTTTTTGTCTTTGTTTCTGTTATTTTTGTTTTTGTTCTTTTCTCTTTAAAATAAAAAAAGAAAGGCTTTTTAAAATATTTATTGCTATTCAATTAAATGAGCTATCTCAGGATAATAATAGCCTTATCAGTGAAAGTACTAGCATTGAGGATAGGTGGGTGTGGAAGGGTCAGACAAGATTACTGTTGAAGTCTCTTCCAACCACAAGCATCTATCCTTCCCATCGAATCAAGAAATACAATTACCTGGATATAAAACTAAATGAATCCAGGTTGAGATGATACATACCTACACATGCTATAATCACTTTAAACTAGAAAATAACAAAACTTCGGTTTTGTATAATGTTGTTGCTATTAGTGATCAAGTTATGGAACTTCCAATGGCCGTGAAACAATAAATGCTTTCAATATATTACAATGGAATGGATTTTCTAAGAATACACAAATAACAGACAAAGAAGCAAAGAAAATGTTTTCATTTAAGAAAACTTGAAGGGGATCCCAGGGTACCAATTACATAAACAACCTCCAAAAATGTGTAACAAGGTTTAACACTCATACTTGCTTCCACTTTCAAATCATGAAAAATAAAACCACCCAATAGTGCATGAAATTTAACGCACAGAGCATAGGTAGTCACAAAAATATACATAAAAGATGCTCCCACCAGATCATCCCCAAAATGTACCCATAGTAAAACTGCCTTTCTGACTGTCTTGCACAAAGACCAATGGTGTTCTGCTGAACAGTTTCATTGTGTCAGTGTCACCAGGCGCTTACATGAAGATGCATGTACAGGCCTCTGACACACCTTCCTTTACATTGTTAAACATATACACCCCCGCTAGAGAACGTTCATTCCCTTCCTTCACAAAAAGCATGATAATCTTAACCCCTGGCATTTTCCCTTAATAAACAGCAACTAGCACATAAGGTGAAAAACATCATTAAATGCACTTCCTTGAGTCATGCAGTAATTTAGTTGCCATGGTAACCTTTGGTAAACTTGAGAAATACTTTGGATGGGTCATTTCTAATGCTTGTTTCTAAAATTCTAGAACTTTTAAAAGTCCTAGAGGACAAAGAGACTAAAAATGCCTTCCTGTTCAATGCCTAACCACAGACGCAGTGAATATAGTGCAGTTCTTCATAATGTGACAACCATTACCCTTCTGACAATGAGCACTTTATCCTCTCCCACCGCAGGATCATTCTCAGAAACGATCCGTATCTTCCCAACTAAGTGGAAACACTGACTTGGGTCTCCGTGGCAGTAAAGGAAATTAATTCATGAAATAAGCTTTCCCATAATAGTCCCCAAAGCTGTTCACAATGAACACTGTCATTTGGATCTACCATGCACAATAGAATGACAAAGTACACTCTAAAGCAGTTTAACAAAGAAATAACCGACAACTCAGGATTTGAACACATTCGGGCTATGACCCAAGGAAGCCACTGTCCAACAAGCTCTCGTAATTCACAGCTCTATCTCACCCTGTTCATCAACCATATCGGCCTCAAAAGGTTTTAGAAAACACTGCCAGGTGGATTTTTTGGCTAAAAGTTACATTTGACAACTGACCTTTACTCTTTATTTCACATTATTATCCTATCATTAACCAAGGATAATGCACAAGCTTTTTTCAAGTATGAGCTCTCAAGACTTTTCATCTGAAGAAAAAGGCACTATTATTAGCTTTATCAGATTATGAATATATCCTGAATTTTTAAAAAGAACTTAATTTATTAAAATCAATGGTTTTGTGGGAGCTGAATAGGAAGTCACACGCTATTTGTTTTCTTCTTTTCTGAGGGACTCTCTTGGCTACATCAGAATAGGATAATATGAACCAAAGCACTGCAGGGTGTATGGAGTGGTAGAAAAAGCACCTGACTTAGAATATAAGAGACTACTTTGACCCTCAGCAGACCATTTCATAGCCCTTATCTATACCTCATTGTCATAGAAAAGGATGAAACCTGAGGCTGGCTAATTTATAAAGAACATAAATTACTTTCTCACAGTTCTAGAGGCTGGGAGTTGAAGATAGAGGCAGCAGCATACTCAGCGTCCGGTAAAGACCAGGTCTCTACTCCCACCATAGTATCTTGTTACTCTGTCCTCCAGAAGAGAGAGCTGTGCTGTCCTCACATGGGTGAAGGAGTAAAAGAACAAGAGAGGGACGGGTGCTCTCTGTAAACCTCCTTCGCTAGGGCATCTAATTCTGTTCACGAGGACAGAGATTTCGTGATTCACTCACTTCCTAGGGCCAGATCTCTTGACTCTTGCACTGAAGATTAAGTTGCAACATGAATTTTGGAGGGGAGACCATCGTTCAAACCGTAGCAGGTGATAAAAGCAATAGGACTTGGAGATGAAGCATAGGAAAAAGGAATTATCAAGAATAGCTACAAAGGCGATGACCCATGCAGAAAACACTGGAAGGCAGTTTGGGAGAGGACTTGGGGGAAATTCTGGACAGTTCAAGGTAGAGATTCTTCCACCAAAATGGGGATATCAGAGCAATAAATGGGTTTGGAGTTTAGACAAACAATCTGACCCAGAGTTGTAATGAAAAATCCATTGGTGTGTGGAGTGTAATTGAAGTCCTGGGTGTGAATCAAGTACAGAGTTGGGAAAGAAAAACCAAATTCCTTGGACTCCAGTGTTTAAATACTGAGTACACAAGTATGCACTGCCAAAGAACTGAGAAGGGAAAAGCTTCATACTGACAGGAAAACCAGAAAGTAGTGGTACAGAATTTAAAGAGAAAAGCATTTTCCTGGATGGAGAGTTCAACACCTTATTAAGTGTCTGGAGGTCATTGATGATCTTAAATTTTTCAGTTGGCTGATGCCCTCGGAAGCAAGCTTAGAATCAGTTTCCTTTTTTCTTTTTAGTTTTAAAATATTACACAAATTAGGCCAACCATGTTATTGCACATCTGTAATCCCAGCACTCAGGAGGCCGAAGCAGGAGAATCACTGTGAGTTCAAGCCCAGCCTGGGCTACATAAAAGAGTTCAAGGTCAGCCTGCACTACATAGTGAGATCCTGCCTTTAAAAAAAAAACCACAAATATGCAAATACCAATTTGCCCTACAAGAATCATAGAAAAAGGAGAATCACAAAAAGAACGTTTGAATGTATGTCTAAAAATTTTTAAAGAAGGATTCTGAGAAAGATTCTATTAAAAATCTAAACTACTTGGTAAAAGAAAAACTCGCAGAAGCAGTACCCCTTGGTGGAGAATTTATACTCCACAATAGTGTCTCTCAGACAAAGGACTTCTAACTGGAACATATAAAGAATTAAAAAGAATCAGACCCCAAAATTCAAAGACCTAATACAAAAATGGGCATCTGAGATGAATACATACTTCTCAGATGAAGAAATACAAATGGCAAATAAATTATGAAAAATGTTCAACATTACTGGTCCTTCAAGAAATGCAAATTAAAACAACGCTGAGATTCCATCTCACCCCAGGAAGAATGGCTATCATCAAAAAATCAACCTATAACAAATGCTTGTGGGGTTGCTGGGGAAAAGGAGCCCTTCTCCACTGTTGGTGGGAGTGTAGGTTGGTACAACTTCTGTGGAAATCAGTATGGAGATTCCTCAAAAAATGAAGATTAGAGGCCCTATTCAATCCAGCTACTCCCCTTCTAGGCATTTTTCCAGAAGAATTGAAAACATCATACACAGCAATTTACGTGCACCCATATTTATAGCAGCACAATTTGTAATAGCTAAAACTTAGAAACAACCCAAATGCCCATCAACCATGGAATGGATAAAAAAGATGTGGTATTTTTGTACAATGAAGTATTACTCAGCTATAAAGAAAGATAAACTTGAGGCTTTTATAGGTAAATGGAGGCAATTAGAGACCATACTCACAAGTGAAATAAATCAGACCCACATGTGTAAACATCATATTGTCTCCCTAATATAAGAAACTGAAAGAGTAAATAAGATCTAAAAGGTACAATAGATATCGTGAAAGGGAAGGAAACTGCTCAAAAGGAAAGAACAACTGAGATGGGGGAAAGGATATATATATAATAGTTAAGATAATTGTACTACCAATTTCTATTAGTTCATTGAAAGGAACAGTTAGTGCTTATATTGTTTGATCAGTTTTACATACCTGTATCTGGTAATCTGAGCAACTACTTTGAAGATAACAATATGCAATATAATAACCATTATTAATTTCCCATCATCTTGTTTTGAAATTCTGTATCATTTTTATTATTTTTTATTCTCTTTAAAGTAATAAAAACGTGTAGAATAAGTCCTCATGATTTGTAATCTCACCAAATCTTAGGGCTTTATTATATCATGCTTTCAAGGTCTGTGCAGGAAAGCACTGAACACCTGAAACTGCTTTACAGCGAAGATTTTTGGTGCTTAGTGATTGTCACAGACATTTGTAGAGCAGAGTCTATCTCCAAGGGATTACGCTAGGTGCTGGAGACAAAGCAAATGTCTGTGGATCAGTTCACACCTGGAGGGACCTGGGGTATAGCATCTTGCTTATTTGTTCCCAGTTCTTAACACTGACCAAATGGGAAATGATTGCTGTTGTTTTAATTCATAGCAGTTTGAGTCAAGAACCTCCTTGAATAGGATAAAGTGATCCTGGAAATAACACCACTTTCCACTCCCAAGTCTTGAGCAACTAGTCTTATCACTCCTGCATTCATTCATTTATTCTTCAATCTCCAGTCATTTAACTGTGTACTCAGGCTCTGGAACTAGTGCTAGGAACGCAGCAGAAAGCAATAAATGTTCTATCTTTGCCCTGGTGAAACTTACCAGAGAGAGGATGTCCCCTATCCAGGACATACTGGCCTGCACAAAGCTAAGAGATTGCAGGACTTGACTGTTGGAGTTGGGCTGTCAATCTTTCACAGACTATCGTGTTTAGGATCTGGGTCCACTTATGGCCATTGTGGGAAATGTTTGGGAGAAGAGTGAGAGAGCCTCTGAGCAGCCATGAGAGGGTTGAGGTAAGGAGTACTGAGGGGTGTGATGAGACACTTCACTTCTCAGTCAATCAACTGGTAAATAAAATCATATCGGCAGCACTTCACTTTTAAAATAAAAGATGCTGTGATTTGGGAGGGACCTTTGATGCCATGTGATCTCCTTTTCTTCCCAAATGCAGGGTTTCCCTCTACTGTAGCTGCTGCATTCATCCTGTTTTACCAGACTGCTGGTTTCATTGCTAAATAGTCAGATTGCTGTGTTTAGTTCCCACCCCTCTTCTTGGTCCTGGAAGATTTATACTTCTGATCCTTTAGCAAAGGTTATGTTACTACCACCTGCAATAAGCCCTACTCCCATATTTTAAATAGACATCATAATCCTGCTTTTAACAGATTGGTAAAAAGTGCTTTATCAAACTGATTGCTGTCTTGTTTTCCATTCTCCTTGATTTGGTCCCAGGTTCTTCTGGTTATGTGGTCCTGGAACACTGACCCCACTAGAGATCCTTCTAGAGACTAAACACCTACCCACACATCTCAGCTCTTCACCTGGGATTCTGCTTCTTGCTGCTGGAGCTCCTCCCTCCCCCACAAAGCAGGGGAGTGCTATGCACGCCTGTTAAAACATCCACCCGTTTGCCCTTAAGAATTGGGAGTCTTGAGTTCTAGTCTCCAGACTGACACTTCCTAGCTGTATGGGTGTGGGCAGGTTGCTGACTGCAGCACTGGAGTCCTCATCCACAAAAAGTGCATTGCACCCATCTCATGGTGAGGTCCAGATGATCAAACGAGATGATGTGATCACTGATCGCTATGCATGTCCTCGACTGATATGCCCCGGCTTCAGTCAGACTGTGGGCCCCGTATGTTCCAGGATGTTGTTCCACCAAGATGAGCCCTGGATTTCAGGCTCCGCCTCAAGGGCAGCACTGACTATCCGGGCCCTCTTTTCAAGCGCATGAAACCACTGTGACATCAGAGGGTGGCCCTCCAAAGCCGTGGATGCTACTCCTTTCCAGGAACACCACCTTTTAAATATTCCGGTTTTCCAGTGACACTACTTTCTCTCACAACTAGCTTCAGTCTTCATCAGATTTCTTCTTCATTCTCCTTTATGAACTTCCAGTTAAAAAGGCTAAACTACATGCTTCCCTATGGGAAGTGAGGGGAGGAATTCAGGCAGAGGCTGTAGCATCCTCTGGAGGTTCCTGGGATACGTGCGCCACGGGGAGGGTATACTGCTGCCTAAACAAGCCTCATTAGCTCTCTGGCTGCCTCTGTGTATGTATCTTTCTATTGACAGTGATTATGCAAATGTGATATTTGTTTTAATAAGCATGTCAGATGTGTTTTGCTGTAATGCTACATAGGATTGACTATGGTATTAAAGTGACAACTTGACAATGGCATAGGAAAATCTGGAGCTATAAGAATAAAGATCTGGCAAACTTCTAACTGTAGTCCAACCCACGCTGGACAACAGGAACCCAAATATTCTATAAAACAATTCCTCATATGCAAATAAAATCCAGACATTTAGAATCCTATGTAATCATCATGTCTGCGCAACTCCTTTGGAAACACGAGAATGGCCTGTGGCTCTTAGCTGGTCGTTTGTTTAATCTTAAAGAGGCAGTACTTGTATGGGAAGATTCTCCGGAAAGGTAGGGTTGGGAAAGAGTATTCTTAAAATGCAAAATGGTAAAGTGGCCTTGGAGTCAGACCACACTTGAGTTTGAATTCTGGTTTCTGCCCTTTCTTGCTGTGCCATCTTAGAAAAGTCACTTATTCTCTGTGGACCTGTAAAGTGGAGATAAAAGGTAGTACATACTTCATGGAGTGTTGTAAGAATTTAATGAATTTAACCCATAAAGCACTTAGCACGGCATATGACCAATAAGTCATTTATATTATTAGAGTCTAGAACTACCAAAAGCATTTGCCTCCTGTTCACTGTCTTAGTGAACTAAGACACCTCTTGGTGGGGAGAATACTTGACTCAGGATTTGTCCTTTCATATTTTCCTCCCACCACCAGTCTCAGTTCTCTGTACCTTGGCTTCTTCTCCGTTTGTATTGCAAAATGTCCATGCTCTTCTGCAGGGTACCACTGGGGAATTGCTGAGCTCTCCTGTCATGGACACTAAAATTGTCTGGTAGAATGAGAGGAGAAACTTATCAACAGGGGCCATCTCTGGTGGTTTCATCATCTGTGGTTGCGTAGGGAGGAAGGATAACAAGCTTAAGAGCCCCAGTCATTCTCTGGAACTTCAAAAGGGAGAGAAACACACCAAGACTAAGTCAATCATCAGTGTAACAACTTTTCTGTCAAAGTGTCTTTTACTGTAAGAAAAATTTTTAATTTAAACTTTCACCATATAGTTTGATCACCCCCTGTAACTTTGGGACCAGCGTTGGCACAATTAGGAAGAGCCCAATCTGTCCTCTTAAGTTCTTCTGGAGAATTTCTGCTCAATTCAGTCTTCTTATAATGTCAAACTTCTAACATCTATGCACAAAATCATTTTTCTTATGAATTAAAGTCATCTGTTTTCTGTGTCATCTGTGGACCAGTGATAGTTTCAGGACTTGATCAGCTAAGATTGGGTATTAGTATACTCTATATTCTTCTTGGGTTCTAATCTATGCTCTATGGGATTTTACTATAATGTCAATTTATATACTTATACATTTCAAATATTAGAAGCTTCACTGAAACTGAAGTATCTGAAATTTCAGAACAGTTTGGCTCTAACATCCATAAAAAATCCTAAAATTTTAGTGACTAAAAGCCTCACATTCCTTCATGAAAAGTTTAGCCAGAGTTCCTAATGAAATAATGCAAGCCATAACTGTATACCGTAAGATTACATTGTCTAAATCAGGTTGGTTAAAAACATATATAAAGCTGAAGCAATTCACTGACAGTCAAGAATTGGGTATCTTTTCCAACACCCAAGAAAGGGGTTGAGCTAAACGAGCAGTGAAATGATATATGAAGTCAGAAACAGCCTGATGAGGCCTTCCCAAGCGGGCAGCCCAGTAACACTTCAATCTTCACAGCAAAAAAAGCAATTCATCATCTTATGCTACTATCTTTTTAATTTAAGAATAGCAGTTAACAAGCTTATTTTAGAAGCTGATTCATTATCATTTTAGGAAATTTAATGGCTTTAAACCTATTCCATCCCATGTGTGATTACACCTCATTAAAGTTCACATCTTTCGCAGAAAGGTGGGACATCAGTTCTAATTTTACACACTAGTGTGATCAAGGACACAAAGCATCAGCTTGCAAATGAGGAGAACCAGGTTCATTCTCAACTTGGCCACTACTTTTCTGGCTTTTCTTAAATTCTTTGTTTGTTCCATTCACAATATATGGGTATTGATGCCTGGCTTTTGTCAGATTTGATTAGAATGATTTATATCATCAACATTCATTTAAAAACTATTGAGCCCATACTGGGCACTAAGCATCATCTCATTTGCAACAAATACAGTAATGAAAAAGCATGATTTATAATTTCACAAAAGTTACATTTGTTCAAAACATTTTTATTGGTGTCGAAAGATTGGTGTGACACTTTCAGAATACCCAAAGTCAACCACCAAGGCTTGTACTAGACACAGTGACAAATAAAAATGTCCTCACTAGAGATAGAACTTTTGCAAATTGCAAGGAGACAAGAGATGGAGAATTAAGATGTGTTATGCACAAGTACTAACTCTACAAGACAAATGCAGCCATTATGTCTTGCAAACATGTACTAATAAAATTTTTTTAAAAACTTAAAAAGCCCTCACTAGACCCATGCCACAAGAGAACAGAGGTCATGTTCATCACTGTACTCTATTTCTCAAGTCTAACATGATGCCTAGTACTTAGCAATGTTCACTATATAACTATCAGATGAACAAATATGAGTGTGTGAATGGAAAAACTTAACCACTGGCCTTGCTCTAAAGAGGTTAGAATCTAATAGAAATTTAAGATATCTGGGCATTTATATAATAACTATAATAAGTGATAGTAAGTCATAAAAAGACAGAAAGAACAGAAAAGCATTTAAAGCTGGAACTCAAATAGATACTTATGCATCAGTGTTCATAGCAATACTATTATTCACAGTGTCAAAAAGGGGGAACAACCCATGTGTCCATCAATGAATGATCAAATAAACAAAATGTGGTACATCCATACAATGGATTATTATTTGGCCTTAAAAAGGAAGGGACTTGTGACACATGCTATAACATAGAAAAACCTTGAGGATGTCATGCCAAGTTAAATAAGCCAGGCAAAAAAATGACAAATATTGTATGATTGCATTTATATGAAGTACCTAGAATAATCAAATTTTTAGAGAGAGAAAGAAGAGTAATAGTTACCAGGGGACTTTTGTGGAAGGCCAATATGGAGCTACTGATTAAGTATAGTTTCTGTTTGGAATGATGAAAAAGTTCTGGAAATGGGTAGTAGTGCTGGTTGTACAATGTAAATGTCCTCAGTGCCACTGAACTATATGTTTTTAAATGATTAAAAGGGCAAACATTATGTTACGTATATTTTACTACAATTTCTTTTCAAAAGCCATAGAGGAGTATGGGAGACAACGAGACATTTGTCTGGGTTCCTAGTGATGGTCTCATTTGAGCTTGCTCTTCCTTTTAATGCCTGCAAATCGAAGTTTTCATTGTTAACCATAAGAAGTAAGCATTTATTTTTACAGGGCTCGACATCTTTATACAACTCTTTACACAAAAGAGTTGTAAGTTGCTAAGACTGCTTGGTCTGGATAGAGGTATTAGATGTTTGGAGGTTTAAAGATCTGACACCCTAGGCTGGGAAAAGATTTACTATACCTTTTCACTCTACCTTTATCTGTTTTTTGAAATACTAGTATTAAAATGAACATTAAAACCAATGACTCCCGAACTTCTTTGCAAAGATTCCTGAAATTTAGTTTTAACGATAGAGCAAAATTTAATTTCCTGTACTTTCTTTATTCAAAGGATATAAAGACAATGTTTCTTTTCAGAAGCATTAATCAGATGACTACCAAAGTATTTTTCAACTCAAAATTCTATCCATCCCTTTCAGGGCATCAATTTTGTTCATGATTAAATCTTCCTCTCCGTTAATTACCACATATACAGTATTTCCCATCAATCAGGGGACAAAACATGAGTATTGCTGTTTCACATAATACATCACTGGTGCTCTCATACTTTGGCTTGAAATAGAAAAGAAATTCGAAAACACAACTACACCAAGAAAGAACTCATCAACATACTTACTAAAGAGTCAGCTAAATATAAAGAACTACTGATATCAAATTATACAGACAGTACAGTTTTAACCACCAATCCTTCTTTTCAGGTGTGACTGAGTCAGGGTCTTGGTCTAGCTCATTTACACTATTTTAATCTTAGATCCTCCTCTGATGAATTGTAAATATATACATATGATAATTGTAGTGGCAATATCTCAATTGAAAAGTCTAGTTTTCATAGATTCTTTTGCAGCCAACTTGGTCATACAATTAAGTTCTACTCAATGAGAACTGTTGTGTCACTTTCTGGAAGATTTCTTAGCTAAAAGATACACTTCTTTGCCTGTCCCTTTGTCTCCTTCTGGGAAGTGATTTGAAAGACAGAAGGCATGCACTGAAGATGGTAGCACACAGAGGGAGGGGGCAGGGTCACTAATAGAATCCTGGGCTTCCATCCCAGACCTGGCTCCCTCCTGTGGATTTCTTTTATGTAAAAAACAAAAACAAAAGCAAAAAACTATGTATCGTATGGTTGAGCCACTGGTACTGGAGTTTTGTGGTATGCTATTTGTATAAGCTTTCTTTCTCTTTCTGCTGCATGTTATTTCTTCTTCATGCTCACTTTTCCTGTAATTCCTGTATTTCTGTACACTGTGATGCACTATTTACTGGAGGCTTTAGCTTTTCTGCAAGCTATGCCTTCTGTAAGCCACTCTGCTTTTTACTTATGGTTAATACTAGTGTTCTCCTCTATCCCTGGCTTCTGTGGCTGCTTTATCAGCCTATTATGCAACAGTCTACACTAAACACTGCACACCCCACAGTTCTGCTGTTTTACAATTAGTTCCCAATAGGAATGTCAGCTCCAAGAAGACAAGGACAACCCAGTTCATGGCTACACTCCTAAAATTTAGAATGATGCTGATCTCTAGTAACTACTTCATAAATATTTCATCTACCTTACTTAGTAAATATTTTTAAAGATTCCATTACATTCCAGGTGCTGTTATGGGTACTAGGGACAAATCAGTGACCAAAATAGACAAAAATCACTTCCTGGTGGCACTTACATTTTACAGTGGGAAAAATAAAAATAAACAGTAAACATAAAACCAACTGATCAATTAATGAAAATTTATTTTAAAAAGAAATACATAAAAAATAAAAATGTATGAAATCTAGTACATTAGCAGGAGAGAGATGCTACAGAAAATCAGAGCAGGGAATAGGGGGCTGGGAGATCACTACAGAGAAAAGTGGGAAAGGAAAGAAGTCAAATTTTAACAAGAGTAAGAATTTCCCTTCCAGAAGGCAAAAGACCTTCTTTAAGCAAAATCTTGAAGGTGGAAAGAAAGGTAAACATTCAGGAATCCCAGAAAAGAATATTCCAAGCAGCTGATACAACAAGCTAGTATAAAGGCCCTGTGGTTTGAAGGAACAATGAGGAGGACAGTAGGCCTACAGAAGAGTAAGCAGTCAGGAGGGAGGTATAAGAAGAGCTCAAAGACATCCTGAACCTCGCAGTTCAGTTCCCATTCTTTGGCTATGATTCACCACAGGGCTTAGAGTAGAAGACAGGTTGTGGCTTGAATTCTAGAATGCTCTAGCTGCCATGTCAGACACACACGTTAAAGAAGTAAGCATGGAAGAAGAGAGACACATTAGAACTTCAGTACTCAGACGATTAAAAGCTTGGACCAGGAGGAAATGATCAGAGTCTAGGAAAGCAAAGGAATCTTTCAGCCAATTGGATATGAAGTACAAAAAAAGAAATCAAGAACAACTCCAAGATTGTTAGCCTGGGCAGCTGGAAGAATGGTGTTGCCATTACCTAAAACAGTGAAGTCTGCAGGTGGAGTAGGCTTGGAGGGAGACTTTAGTATGGCTACGTGAAAGGCCGGGTGTCTATTAGCCAGTCCAGCAGGGGAGTCCAGCAGAGAAGCCTAGCAGGCAGGTGGGTATACACTGGGAGTGCAAACAGAAACCCTGGGTTAAGAGTATAGACTTTGGGAGGGGAATAGAAGGGCATGAACTTGGAGTCGTGAACAAATGAATAAAGGCTCTAAACAATGTTAAAAACATTTTCCTTTCTGCAAGAATGTTAATACTTCTGGCTGAAGAAATAGTTTCCAAAGAGCGTGAAGAAGGACAGGATCCAGTAGGAGGGAGGGCAAGTGGTGCAGTTGTGAAGTGTCAAGTCGGACTACTCTTTGGGAACATCCCAGGCCCCAGCCAGAAACTGTAATTGAAGACACAGTATCCAAGGAAAGGTCAGTCCTATGCTCTGTGTGCAAACCAGAAAGTGGCAGCCTCATCAAGGAAAAAAAGACTGACATTTGCTAAGCTCCTGGGGCAGAGAGCAGGTCTGCAAATGCCACGACTCTGACAATGTTTGAGCAATGACAATCCCCGAAGGGTTAACGCTTGACCCCTAGTGTGGCAATGTTGAGATGGTACAGGACCTTTATTAAGTGAAGCTTAGTGGAGAATGACTGGACCACTGAGGACACTGCCTCTGGAAGGGTTCCTCCAAAGTTATTATTAGAGAGCAAGCATGGCTGTTCCCTAGTCTTTGTGGTTCCTGGCTCCTCATGGTATTTCTCCCTCTTATACATACTGCTTCCATGATATGATAGTCATGGGAAAGCTCACCAGAGCCAAGCAGATGCCTGCACAATGTTCTTGAACATTTAAAACTGTTGAGCTAAAGAAATTTCTGTTTTATACATTACCCAGCTTCTGGTATTTTGTAATAGCAATGTAAACCTGATACCCAAAGTATATCAGTTTTTATTTCCTACTAGTTACCACTAAGAATGTCAAAAAGGATTTATAAAAGATTGGCATATCCTTTCAAACTTTTACTATACACAAATGCATGCACACACACACACACACACACACATACACACACACACTTTATTTCAATGTTACTTTATCAGCTCGTGTTTCCCCCTAGAAGACACTAAGTTTTCTTCATAAAATATTAAAGAAGTTGATTGCCATTCTTTTGTTTGTTTGTTTTACACATGATTAATAGTCATACAAGGCCAATGAAGATCACTGGGACCAAGATTTGAGTATAATGGGAAGCGATTAAATACATGTGTCAAATTTTATTACAGTGCTTGGAACATTCTGCTAACTTTTCGTAATCTATGGTGACAGTCTGTCTTTTCTGTGAGATTAACAGTCTCTACAATGAAGTCATTCCTCTTGCCTTTATGTGGCACCTGGTGTTCTGTTGCATTAAACATTCTCCAAGTATTTGCTGGTTCATGATTGTTGTAAGACAGAAAAAACAAAACAAAACAAAATAGTCATGGAGGCTTGGTAGAAAAGCTGCAGCATGCAGTATACATATATGACTGGCTTGGGAGCTATAAAAAAGGAGAAAAAATATAATGTAACAAAATGTTCTCAACACTTATTTACTTAGAAGAAACTGAAAAATTATGATTTGGAAGGTATTGATAGTGTCTGCTAAATTGTCTGTTATTAAATATATTGGCAAGGGAAGAAACTCTTTTGTTGCATATTATAAAGAAGCAAGACAAAACAAAACCAGCTTTAAACCAAACACCAAGAGGAGAAAGAGAGAGAAAGGAAAGGACATTTTAAGAATCATTTATTAAAATGGCAGCTGCTGGTTTGCTTTTATGTCTATATCTATTAGTAGACAATGAAGGCAACAAAAACTAATAAGCCCTAAGTATTTCAAACTGTACATACTACTTTAATTCAAGAATGAACTATTGTCTTACGTAGTAATTCTTTTTACAACACCTATACAGAATCTTTACTGAATTTCCTCGAAGGATCTCTGTTTTAATAAAAGCTTAGAAAAATAATTTCTCTACAGGAGCATTTCCAACAAGCCAGTTATGGTAAACTTAACCTGGCTGAGCACAGAACAGCTCCCTGGCATAGCTGTGTATAGTGGAAATATTGGTATGATGCTTTAAATGGTGGGGGCAAAGCAGGCAGTAAGATGCTCAGTTTCCAAGAAACCAGAAGAAATGACACATGAGGTGTAACATCAGAACCATTATCATTGGGCTAAACCAGGACAGACATGACTAAAGGTGACTGGTTTACCTTGCTCTCTAGGGCCAGTCTCTTCAACTTTTTCCCCGTTAGCACATGTCTGTTACATCTGCTCTGCTGCCAGCACCCTCCACGGCCCAGGTTGCAACCATCTACTGTTCAGACTCCCTCCTTCCAGTCTCATTCCCCTTGACGGCAACTAGAAGAGATTTTCACCAGTCTCACACTCACAGTTACTTCATTTCACCAAGTCTTTGATGCCTGTAGCTCCTGGAGAACCGGAACTCTACCTTTCTCACTTCTCCATCTCCGGTGCCTGGCACACACAGGGCCCTCAATAAATGTGGTTGAATAGAGAATAAGACATGACATGCAAACTGCTTCACAATCTGTCCCCCATCTGCTCATTGAAGCCTCAATTTCCAGAGCCCCACCAAATGACAGAGCCGTTCTGAATGGTTCTGCGCCTCAAATACGTGATGAACTTTCACATTCCTCCTTTTATTAACATATTGTACAGATTAGTAAGATTCACTGTAATATTTCTATACACACTATCTATTGTGCCCTGATCACGTCCATCCATCCTTCTACCTTCTGTTTCCTCACCTCCTCCCCTTCCTTCCTAGTCATCCCTCTTCTACTTCCTGGGTAACTTGTTTTTTGGTTTCCACATGTGAAAGAAAGCATGCGATATTTGTCGTTGTGTGTTGGACTTATTTTGCTTAACATGATGACATACAGTTCTATCCATTTTATTGCAAATGACAGGGTTTTACTTTTCTTAGTAGTTTGAGGAATCCCCATAGTATATCCCACAGTGAGTTTACTAATCTACGTTCCTAAAAACAGTGTTTAAGAGTTTGTTTTTCTCTATACCCTTGTCAGCATGTTATTTTTGTTTGGTAATACCCACTCTGACTGGAATGGGATGGAATTTTCTTGTAGTCTTGACCCATATTTCCCTGATGCCTAATGATATTTAACATTTTTCCTATACTAATTGACCACTTGTATCCTTTTGAGTAGTGTCCCTTCAGATCATTTACCTATATTTTAATTGCATTACTTGGGGGGTTGTTGTTATGTTTTTTGAATTCTTGTGTTCTACAGTGTGTATTGATATCCGGTATTGTAATGCTTCCAGCTTTGTTCATTTTATGCAAGAATGATTTCACTGTTCAGGATATTTTCTACTTCCATATAAACTTTAGGGTTGTTTTTTCCAGTTCTATTAAAAATATCATTGGAATTTAGGTGGGGGTTGCATCAAATCTGTAGATTGCTTTGGGCAGCGTGGATATTTTAACAATATTAACTCTTCCAATTCATGAACATGGGAGGTCTTTCCACCTACTTTTTGGTTTCATTTAGTACCGGGAACTGAACTCAGAACCTGTGTGTTTAACTACATTCCAGCCTTTTTTTTAAGAAGATCTAACTAAATTCCTAAGTTGCCCGTGCTGAGCATGGACTCCTGATCCACCTGCCTCAATCTCCAAGAGTGCTGGGATTACAGGCATGTACCACATTTCCCAGCTTCTCTACACCATTTAATGTTTCAAATTTCTTTCAATGTTTTGTAATTTTTATTATAATTATCATTAAGATCCTTAAGTTTACTCTTAGCTGCTTTCTTTTGTAGCAATTGTGAACGGAATTATTTTCCTGATTTCTTCTTCAACAGGTTCATTACTTCTGTATATATAGAAAATCTACTGATTTTTCTATGTTGATTTTGTATCCTGGTGCTTTCCTTAATTTCTTTTTCATTTCTGATACTATTTGATAGACTCTTTAGGTCTTTCTTTGTCTGTTAACTCCACTTGAGCTATAGGGTAATTCAACACTCATTTCTGTTGATTGTTTTGGATGATCTATTGATTTGAAGGGGGTAACCAAGCTCCTATCATTTATTGGGGCCTATCTCCCCCTTTCATGCTAGTAATGTTTGTTTTATAAAACTGGATGTCCAACTCTTTATTTCAAGTAGATTTATAATTGTTACATCTTCCTGATGAATTGCTCTCTTGACCATAGCATAGTGGCCTTCCTTGACTTGTTACTGTTTTGGCCATAAAGTCTATTTCATCAGATATAAGTACAGCTACTCCTGCATGCTTTGGCATTCAATTTGCTTAACATTTTGTTTTCTATCTTTTCAGTTTCATTCTGTGTGTGTGTTTGTTAAAAGGCAAAGTGAGTTTCTCATAGTCATTAAATTACTGGGTCCTACTTTTGCATATCTACTTCTCTAGTGGGATTTATTCTTTCGTGAGCTTCCACATTGGTGGTTATTGTTCTTCCTCTTCTAGGTGTAAGATTCCCTTAATCATCTTTTGTAATGCTGGACTAGTGATCATGAATTGTTTTAGTTTTTGCTTATCTTGAAAGTTCTTTATTTCTACTTCAATTTTGAAAGATTGCATTGCCAGGTACAATAATATCAGTTGGCAATTATTTTATTTTAGGAGCTGAAAAACATCATTCCATGCTTTCCTGGCCCTCTTCTATGAAATCTGCTATTAATCTGATGGGCTTACCTTTAAATGTGAGTTGAAGCATCTCTTTAGTGGATTTTAACGTCCTTTCCTTGTCCTGAACTTTTGACAGTTTGACTATAACATGTCATGGAGAAGTTCTTTCCTTGTATTCACTTGAGGTTCTAAAGGCTTCTACTATCTGGACACCCATATCTTTCCTAAGTTTGGGAAATCTATTTCATTAAGCAGGTTTTTAATGCTCCTAACCTTTATCTCTTCTTTCCCAGGTATGCCAATTAGGTGAATATTTGAATTTTTCAAGGCATCCAAGAGATATTGAAGTAGCCAACTGGTTTCTTATTTTCTCTGCTTGAATTCTGGTTACATGTAATAATTGAACGTATCTGTCTTCAAGCTCCAAAATTCTTTCTTTTACTCATGTATGTCTGTTGCTGAGGGTTTTTGTTGTTTTGTTTTGTTTGGCTTGGTTTGGTTTGGCTTGGCTTGGCTTGGCTTGGCTTGGTTTGGTTTGGTTTGAGACAGGGTCTCACTATGTAGCCCAAGCTGGACTCAAACTTGTGGCAATCCTCCTGCCTCAGCCTCCCAAGTGCTAGGATTACAGGCCTGTGGCACCATGGCCAGCTGTTGCTGAGGTTTTAAACTGATTTTTTTTTAACTGACTTGAGCTTTTCAATTCCAAGATTTCTGTTTGGCTCTTTCTCAATAACTCTAGCTTTTTGCTGAATTCATCATTCATATCTTGCAGTTTTCCTTAATTCAGCTGTTCATTTGTATCCTTTTTTAATTAATTGATCATTTTCAATACCACTCTTTTGAATTCTTTGTCAAGCATTACATCTACATCAATATCTTTGCAATCTGTTACTATAAAGTTATGAGCATTAGGAGGTGGCATATTATCTTTTTTATTTATACTTCTTGTGTTTCTGTGTTGAGATTTGCACACCTGTTGGAATGGGTATCTATTTTGCTTTTATGTTATGACTATCATGGTAAGGCTCTTTACTTATGTGTCTTCAGGTATGTTTGTTGAGATTATTTACAACTGACCATTATAGTATAATCCTCTTCTAACTTCTTTACTGTGATTAGTGGGTTTGGCGCAGTATACACTATATTGGAGACTGAAATACCCATAGTTTCTGCAGCTCTCACAAGAATGAGTGTGCTCTGATAATTCAGAAAGTTCTAGTGCAGACAGTAGAGTATGTAGCCTTCTATGGTTACTCCTATAATGGGAGTTGTAGTCGCTATCGTATGATGGGGTTTCTAAAGGCACTTGTTGATAGTGGGTCTATTATTTGAAAGTAATTCTGATACTATTTGTTCCAGTTGCCGTGAAGGGTCTGAAACTCCTGTCTTCTAATTAGACACTAGCACAGACTGGTGTTTCACAGAGGTGGGGGCTAGGATTACAGCTCTTCCTCTGTGGCACTCACATCTAGTCTTGTCAACACTACACAATCTGATGAGTGTGGGAACAACAAATATAGGAGATCCACGTAAGCGTGGGTCTTACCAAAGGTTATGTTCTTCTCTCCTACTACTGTAGAAGTGACTGCCAAGGAATGAAACCTCAGATACCCACTAGCTGGAATATAGATCATCAGCTGAGAGCTTTTGTTCCCCTATTTTTCAAGTTGAGTTGTCTTTAACGGTTTAAGCAAGACCACATTGTAACTAGAGCTATTTACAGTTCCTTGTAGTTGAGCAAGGAAGGTAGGTCAGTGGCAGAACACCCTCCCAGCATGCAGGAGACCCCGGCTTGATCCTCAGCATTACAATAACATGACATAAGTAAAAATAAATCTGAGTAACAAAACTAGCAACAACAACAGGACAGGAAGGAAGAGGAAATATAGAAATTTTTTAAAAAGAGAAAAAGGAAATATCTTTAAATTTAATTTAATTTTTAATTAAAATTTTTAAATTGTAATTAAAAACAACAAAGACAAAACAAATGTCCTTCCAGCCAAGGTGCTCAGATGACCAAGCACCTATGCTGAGCAAAGGTTCTCTCCAGGTCTTAGACTGCCTGTTCCATAGGCAGGGGATTGTCACCCCTCGGTAGTTTCAGTTGTCGTGCCTGCCATGTCAAGTGGGAGTGACTGGAGACTAAAACTAGCCGAAATTCCTCACATCTACATTGTATGCTGGGAAGAGCTAGTGAGGACTGCTGGGAGGACCAGGCATAGGTTCTCTCCAGAGCTTTTTAGACTGAATGTCCTAGGGGCAGGCAAAAGCCATGACACAGCAAATCGTGGAAGGACTAAAGGCAGTAGGCCGTGGAAACACAAACTTCTACGCTGGAGGGTGGGGTAGCAGGAACCACATGATCTGCCCACCTGGCTTCCTCAATCCAGGTACCTGTAAAAAAACCAAGCATGATCAATCACACCCTTGCACAGTTCCCCCAGTCCATCAACCCTAGGGGAGACTGCCTTCCTCTATAATTCTCAGTATGTTTGAATCATTGTCACTTCATCAAGTCAAGACTTGTGTCATAAAGTGGGTACCAATTAATGGAGAGCAGGGGAGTGTCTGTAGGGTTTTGGATGTAGTCATATACAGGAGTTCCTGACCCACAGAGCAGTAGAAACTCAAGAAAATAGGATCCTTCTCAAGATGGCTTCTAGCTATAGCTGCCTGAGAATTAAGTGAGAGATGGAGTGAACTCCTCTAAAGCTAGCCTACCATGCAGAGTGCAGCTCTTGTATCTATTGAGGCTGTATGTCTGCAAGGTCCTGGGTTCTGTGTTAACGAAGCTTGCCGAGTCTTTCTTTTCCACCCACTCACACCAAAGAGAAATTCCTCCTTCCCTCAGTGTGGTATCCACTGTTTCTCTTGCTATTTTGTTAACCCAAGTCTCTGGATTTCACCAGCTTTCTGTCCCTCTGCTATTGAACTCCAGTATTCTGCCAAGGTCACCTGCTGTGACCCACGTGGCTCTCAATGGTCCCAGGGAAAAGACGTTGAACACAGTTTGTACCTCATGACCAAAGAGTTGAATAGCACGCATTCATCCACGTGCAATCAGTTCTGCCGCAGCATCATGAAAGGGAGTAATAGTTTTATGTGGAGTATGTGGCACTGTAAAGGACCATTGTAAAGGACCCTGAGACTGCCAAAGGACCCCTGTGGGCATAGACTGAGTTGGGAAAATAATTAAAAGCATTGGCAGAGATGGGGCAACTCTAGAGAGCTGAGCTGTAGAAAGAGCCAGATTAACTTTATCTAAGGCAGTTTTAGCCTCTGGTGTAAGTGCTCTTGGAGAAGTGGGGGCCAGGTCTCCCTTGAGAATGTCAGAGAGGACCTAAATCATGAGCAGTTAGCTTGAGAGCTGGGCAGCGCCAATTAACATTACCAAGTAAGGTCTAAAAATTGGTTAGGGTTGATCTGAACAGTTTGGGACACAACATGTCTTTGTTGGATAAGGTGACCTAAACATGAAAAGGTTGTCATAGCTTATACCTCCTTGGAGGCTACCACTAGGCCTGCCACCATTTAAAAGGAATAGCAAAATCCAGCAACTGTTTAATCTCAGTGCTTTCAGATTGCATTACACCTGTTTGTAAAGACAAGGAGCAAAGCTTTTATTTATGGGAATTATGTTCTTTCAAGTAATCATTTTAAATATCCCCATTATTGTAAATCTTAGGAAATATGTTACTGCAGGCCTGTAGCTGCCATAGTTGGAGTCCATCCATACTTGTGTCTAGAAGCCCTTTAAAATGGTTTTCCTTTAAATAATTAATTCCTCTTTTTTAACCCAGTAGGTCCTTTTTAATGTATATTATTTATTTTTGTTAAGGGAAGAATGACCAGTGAACTGGATACTCATTGGTCATTGAGCAGTACTACAGTCTGGGGCAATTTGAGCAGTGTTTTAAGTAATTTGAATCATAATATTGATTGCTTCTGAAAAGCCTGAATCAATGACACCAGGCAAGACCTGAAGACCTCTTTGTATTTGGGCTGGACGAGCCGCTAAAAGCGGCTTACTGGCCAATGGGCTCCATCGCCCATGCCTCCCCGTTTCCCAGGGGACGCAGCAGTTATCGCCTCTGCAGCCACGGCTGTCAAAAATTTTGTTCTTGGTTTTCCCCGCCTGATCTGGGCTGCACCCCCAAGGCGCTTAGCAAAGCACTCATTGCTAGTGTGATGGGTGTGGCCAGCCAGCGTGCAGACTGTGGGGTGGAGACGCCCAAGAAGTTTCCCTGGGATCCAGCTCACTGGGCGGAAGGGAACAGGGATGCGCCCAGCCGCCGGGCACACTGGCTGTCACTCCTGCTCTGACCGCGGGATATCCAATTTCTGCTGGTGCTGTTTCCGCCCGGTAAACTTTTGGTGCCAGAAACACACGCTGCAAGCTGCAAGAGCCGGGGTGCGCCGCAGTCATGTCCCACCTGTTCAGCCCCAGGCGCCCAGGCCAGCATCCACAGCTGGACAGGGCCCACTGATGCGCGGGCGGCTGGGAAATCCCAGCTGAGTCCACCTAGGACCAAAGCGCAAGGCCCTCTCTGCACCCAGTCTTTGTTTGATGGGGCCAAGGTAGGCCCAGTGGAAGTTTCCAGGAATGGTTTGGTCTTCCACATCAGTTTTAATCTATTTTTCCAATGATACCCTCATGGACACTTTGTACAAAGACTGGAAGGTTTTGTTAAAGAGACAGATAATGGTGTGCTACCTTTACAGGTGCAGGAGAGCAGTTTCAGGCAAAATGTTCCTTGTCTGCACAATGGAAACAAGCAGCCTTTTTTTTTCCTCTAGGCTGTGAGTGAATAACCTGAGTGATAGCTGCTGTGAAGGCAGCCCCTTGCACATGTGAAGAACTAATATCTGCACAAATCTGAAGGCATATAATTTGTCTGGGATCACTGGGAGCTTGAACCTTTAGTAACAGGGTAGATATGTTGAAAAACCCCCAGGGACTCCTCCCCCACCCCCCCCACCCCAGCCCCCAGTCTGGCTTCTTTTAGTGCCGACTGCAAGGGAGAGAGAGAAAATGGCTGTAGTCCCTGAGAGGCGGAAGTTCCAGGCTGTGACGCAGCAAAATTTCTCTGAGTTGCAAAGGCCGAGATTGCCGCCTGTGGCTCAGTACAATTTATCAGGTGTTGTGAAATGGAATTCACAGGGGACCACTTCTCTGGTGGGGGAAGGTCCCTTTTGTCCCCAGCTACTCTTTCTTGGTTAGATTGAGCAAGGCTAGAGGGTTCAAGCTCTCTTGGCGGTGTCGTTGCTCCACCCTCCTTGTCCTGCTCAGGCTTGAGACTTGATTTTAAAGAAGTGCTCTGAAGCAAATCTTTTGTGGTTGTAGTACCCCTTCTAACCAAAATCGAGAAAAGTAAATGCAGGAACCAAACATGCAAAAAACACTTCTACATATATATACATCTGTGGTTCTAGAAACTCTATTTGTCCCATTTTTAACTACGAGTAATTCAATATACCTTTGCCCTCTTTGGCTTTTCCTTAAGCTCATTTATCTCTCTGGCCCTAGTGAACCTGTTTCTGGCCCTAGTGAACCTGCATCCCCAAGTTTTTACACCTGACGTTTTGCCTGTGCTGAATACTGGCCCTAACCAATTCACTTCTCTCCCCTGTTGTGCACAAACTGAGAACCTTCCTGACACCTAATTTTCCTCACCCAGTGTCCCTGTTCAGTGCCAGTTTGTCACAACCTGCACAGCTCTCAATGGTCCTGGGGGAAAAACGGTGAGAGGATGAAGAAAATAAGAGACAAAGAGGTCAAGTGGAGTACTCTCTCTCTCTCTCTCTCTCTCTCTCTCTCTCTCTCTCTCTCTCTCTCTCTTTCTTGATGGAAGGAAAAGAACTGCACAAGCACTGTAGGGGCACTTATTTATACTCTTTACAAAGTTATTATCACACATGCAGGGTTGCCTAGCGACTAATGACTAGAATTGTCTCAGGTAAGATGTTTTTCTAAGGACTGAGGTAGCTTGACTGCTTTAGGCACTTTGGCCTTATCTTGCCTGCACACATATAACCAATTTCTACCTTCAGCCACTCCCTACAGTCACCCACCTCAACATGTAGTAGACATGTGTTGTTTTAGTTCTATACTAAGGAGAAACAGGCAAGTGATAGGTTCTTCTGCCATCTTGCCTTGTCCCGATGTACTTATTTACATTTCTAAACTTTGATGAAGCCATATGCTGTTTAAAATATTCCTCATGGGGGCTGGGGTTTTAGCTCAGCAGCACAGTGCCTGCCTGGCAAGTGCAAGGTCATGAATTCAATTCCCAGTACTGGAAAAAAAAAAAATAAATAAATAAATAAATAATAAAATAAAATATAATACTCCTCATCCAAATGGAAAGACAATACACCCAAAACTGGAATATAGTGAAGGTAGTTCTGAAAGAAGTTTATAACTATGAGTGCCTACATCAAAAATAACCTAAACAGCTTGCTCTGTTTTTGTGATGTGGGCATTCACAGCAATAAGCTTCCCTCTTAGGACTGCTTTCACTGTGTCTTGTAAGTTCTGGTATGTTTTACTGGCATTATCATTTACTTCCAGACTCTCTTATTTCTTGAGACAAGATCTCATTATGTAGTTCAGACTGGGTTTAAACTCATTGTGGAGCCCACATTGGCCTCAGACTCATGGCAATTCTCTTGGCTCAGGCTCCTGAATGCTGCGATTGCAGGCATGTGCCACCATACCTAGCTTGTCATTGACTTCTAACTTTATTGTGCAGTATAATTTCAATTATATAGTTACTTAGGGTTGATTCATTGGCTAGTAAGTAATCTATTTTGGAGAAAGTTCCTTTGGTGGAACAGTGTAGATATCTATCAAGTCCCCTTTCTTTTTTTTTTTTTTTTTGGGGGGGGGGGTTTCCTCCGGTACCGGGAACCGAACTCACGACCTTGCGCTTGCCAGGCAGTAAATAAATAACCTAAATGCACCTGAAGGTCCTGGAAAAACAAGAAGAATCCAAACCCAGAGCAAGTAAAAGGAAGGACATTATAAATAGCATAGCAAAAATCAATCACACTGAGACACTCCCCCCCCAAAAAAAATACAAAGAATTCATGGATTAAAGAATTGGTACTTTGATAAAATAGAGAAAAACCTTAGCCAGCCTAACCAAAAAAAAAAAAAAAAGGAGAAAAAGACTCACATCAATGAAACAGCAATGAGAAAGGTAAACTCACAGCAATGACAAAATAAAAAACATTAACAATTACTTCATAAATATGTACACTAAAAAACTGGAGAATCTAAAATAAATGGATAAACTCCTAGATACATAAAAATTAACAGAACTGAACCAATAATATTGTAAAACTCCAAATAATCCAAAAAAGGTAATAAAATTCAAGCAGTAATAACATACTAAGAGCCGGGGATATAGCTCAGCAACAAAAGTGCCTGCCTGGCAAGTGTAAGGTCCTAAGTTCAATTCTTAGTACAAAAAATAAATAAATAATGTACTAACAAAAACCCAGTTCCAGATAGGTGCACTGCTGAGTTGCATAAAAACTTCAGGGATATTCTAACACCAATACTCCTCAAATTTTTAAATAAAATTGAAAGGGAATTGCTGGGTGTGGTGGCACACACCTGTAATCCCAGCACTCGTGAGGCTGAGGCAGGAGGATTATTGCAAGTTCAAGACCAGCCTGGGCTACAAAGTGAGCTTAAGGCCAGCCTGAACTACATAGCAAGACCCTGTCTCAGAAAAAAGAAAGAAAGAAAGAAAGAAAGAAAGAAAGAAAGAAAGAAAGAAAGGAAGAAAGGAAGAAAGGAAGAAAGGAAGAAAGGAAGAAAGGAAGAAAG
>NW_004955444.1:12762310-12773330 GCF_000276665.1 Chinchilla lanigera | reverse complement strand
AAGGAAGAAAGGAAGAAAGGAAGAAAGGAAGAAAGGAAGAAAGGAAGAAAGGAAGAAAGGAAGAAAGGAAGAAAGGAAGAAAGGAAGAAAGAAAGAAAGAAAGAAAGAAAGAAAGAAAGAAAGAAAAATGTAAGAAAGAAGTACTCCCAAACACATACCTGGAGCAACCATTACCATGAATACAAAACTGGAAAAGGATCCAACCAAACATGAGAACTATAGACCAACATAACTAATGAATATGGATGCAAAAATTCTCAATAAAATGCTAGCAAGGAAAATTCAATGAATCATCAAAAAGATCATACATCATAACCAAGCAGGCTTCACACCAGGGATACAAGGATGTTTCAATGTACACAAATCAATAAATATAATACATCACATAACAGAAGCAAGGAAAAAAATCACATGATCATCTCAATTGGTATAGAAAAAGCCTTGGACAAAATCCAATATCCTTTCATGATAAGAACACTGAAACAAATAGGTATAGAAGGACTTTATCTCCATTTGATAAAAGGCATATATGACAAACCATACTAAATATATGTGCCAACATCATACTAAGTGGGAAAAACTGAAAGGCTTTCCTTTAATATCAGGAACAAGACAAGGATGTCCTCTTATCACCACTCCTATTCAATAGACTACTGAAAACATTAGAAAGAGCAATTAGGGAAGAAAAAAAGAGAGAGAAGCCGCATGGATAAACTACTAGATGGAGACGTTTTACACGACATTCAACCTCCCGAGTGTATAACCCTCCCCTCACTCCTTCTCCTCTCTTCTTTTTCTTCCCACCCTTCCATCCGGAGAGAGGGCTCCATCTGGCCTCAGTTTTCTGTAAAAATAATCAATACTTTACCTGTGCACCAGTAATGAACCCGCTGAGGTAGAAATTAGGGGGAAAATACCACTGACAATAACATGAAAACTAAAATACTTAGGAATTAACCTAACTAAGGAAGTAATAGACATATACAGTGAAAACTATGGTTCTCTGAAGAAGGAAAGTGAAGAGGACATCAGAAAATGGAACAATATTCCCTATTCCTGGATAGGCAGAACCAATATAGTCAAAATGGCCATACTTCCAAAATTAATATAAGATTTATCACAATCCCAATAAAAACTCCAAGAGCAGCCTTAAAGAATTGGAATAAACAATACTAAAATTAACATGGAAGCAGAAGAGAGAAAATCTGAAGATAATTTTAATGAAAATATATAAAAAATTTTTGGTTAAAATATTTAATGAAAATACAGTGACAATTCTTGGGTAGATTCATTTAAAGGCAAGAAACATGTTTTGCAAACTAAAAAACAAAGACCATTACTTCTGAGTTCAAAAACCCAAGAGAACAAGCCAGGCATAGGGGCACATGTCTGTTATCCTAGCACTGTAAGCTGCTGAGGCAGGTGGACTCCAAGTTCAAGCCCAGCCTGGGCAACTGGCCAACTTACCACCTTAAGGAGAACTTGTCTCAAAATTTAAAAGAAGGACTGGGAGTGAGGCATGGTGGTGCATACCTGTAATCCTAGCACTTGGAAGGCTGAGACGGAAGGAGCACTGTGAGTTCAAGGCCAACCTAGGCTACATAGTGAGTTCAAGGCCAGCCTGCACTACATAGTGAGACCCTGTCTCAAAAAAAAAGACTAGGGATGTAGCTCAGTGTAAAGGCTCTCAATCTTCAATCCTCATTACAATCCTCCCACACACAAAAAAAATCTAAAAGAACATCTCCAGAAATACTACTGCTAAAAACTAAAGTACTAGCCTAGCTCACACCTAAAAGATGAACATGATTGAATGAAAAAAAACTATAATGTATGAGCAATAAGGCACCCTCACCTTTGATCATGGGCAATGGACAGATCAGACCGAAGACTGGGTGTACAGAAAAATTGCAACTTTATTTCTCAATCTTGCAGGACCAAGTGCCAGCCTACTTGGCAGGCAGGCACACCCGGGGTGGTGTCATAATTTGGAGTTTTTGCAAGGGGATAAAATATAATACAGGACACATATTACATATGATTATTTATAATAGTCACTCAAAGAATCATACACAAGCGAGTACAAGAAATCTAACACACCAAAGAATCCAAAGACCAAAGAATCCAGCCAAGGGCCTGGATCCCACAATAATGTCCTGCATAAGTTCAGCTAAAGACCTAGAGCCCATAACAATGCCTCCATGAGTCCTACTGAAAGCCTAGAGCCCAAGACAACATCTCATGCGGGCCTGTTTCATGGATCTGCACTGGGAAGGCCCAAAGGTCAGCGGTGGAGTCTAGAAAGTCTGTGGCAGCACGATGAAGAATCTGTGCCAGCAGGCTGAGGGATCTGTACTGGAGCCCGGAAGGGACACTCAAAATAACAACCAGAGCTCCCTTGAAAACTACCACAGCCATCCTCAGCAACAGTGAGGTCTGATGATCAAGACAGCCGAGTTCCCATCAGGAAAGCCAACACGACAGACAAGCTTCTCCAGGAGACCGAGCAGTGCACCATCTTCCTCTCTGGAGCCAGGAAGCAGTGCTCAAAGTGAAGACCAGAGTTCCCCAGAGTGAACCAAAGCTGTTCTCAGCAACAAGGTCCCAAGCTCCATGGATGATGAGAACAGCCACGTTCATCAGGAAAGCCAGCATGACAAGCTCATCCAAGAGAACCAACAGCTCCTTACAGCTTCTCAACAGCACCCAACAGCTTCTCTCAGCTCCTGACAGCCTCTCTCAGTTCCCAACAGCCTAGCTTCTTCTTCTCCAGTTCTGCCTCTTATGCCGCTGGCAACAGTCCTCAGGTGGGCCTCCCACATCCAGCACCAGGCTGATTCAGTTCAGCTGGGTGTTATTAAGTTGACCACCAGTTGTCAATCCACTACAGGCAGTTATAGTGAGCAATTTATCCCCTCACATGCAAGTCCCTTCTTTCAGTTCCTCAGTGGTTGAGTACAATGGGGCAGGGGATTTACAGTCTTCCTGGATGCTGCCTAGATTTTATTAGGTTGTGCCCTTGGCCCACTCCCCCTAGTTTAAGTTTCTATTTCTTACACAACAAAGAAATTCAAATAAAATTTTAAAAATCAGTGAAAAGAAATGTGGGCAGCAATTTTAACAAAACTAATGTACAAGTAAACATAAAGGAATTCAAGAAAGAAGGAAAGACAAAATGCCACAAGAAAACTTTTCTTTTCCTCTCCAAGCTGGAAAAGACCTAACATTTCAAGTTGCCAGGGGACATGGTGTACAAGGCAAGATTAGTGAAAAATCTGGGTACATTCTGATGAAATTTATATATTCCAAAGATGAGGAAAAATTCATGTAAACTTCTCAAGAGAGATCAAGTTTCAATTACTTACAAAGGAAACAGAATCAGAGCTGTTATATTTTTCACTGATAGTATTAGAAGCCAAGAAAAAAAATATTAGAAATTTTTAAAACAATTGTGATCCAAGAATTCTAGACCTGGCCTGAATATCACTAACATCATGGAGAGCATCCCTGACTGCCAACTGTCACACTAAGTCCCTGCGGCAGGAAGCTAGAGTGGTCATTGTCCATCTTGCAATTGTAGCTCCAATGTGATGTGTCTTGACATGCATACACTTCAAGGGAGGCAACAACAGGGTCAAAAATGGATAGATTTAAACCATAAAAGAGGTTAAAGAACATTTTCAAAATGAAAGCACCCAAAACCTATATTACCTATGAACTTTTTTTGGAAGAAATCACTCAAGAAACAATACCTTGGTCAAAACAAAATTAAAGATGAACTCATTGTAGGTTAAGATAAAGAATGTAAGAAACAGTGAAGATCCACAGACCTAGTAAAATACATGTATCTAACTGTATAGTGGTATTATGTATAAGTAATTCAAGGAAAAAAGGTCACACTCATCAAGCACAGGAACAGAAATCAAAAGAATACTGCTTTCAATGTGCTGAGGGACTTAGTCTAAACTTGCATGTTCAACTGAACAATCTTTCATTAACTAGGCTAAGCTAAAGATATTTTAAGATAAAGATATAGCTCAGTGGCACATTGCCTGCCTGGCAAGTGCAAGGTCCTGAGTTCAATTCCTGGTACCCTCCCCCAAAAAATGAAACTAAAAGATTTTGAAGAACAGAAAACAAAAAACAAACAAACAAAAAAAAAAGAAATGAAAAATGAGCAAAGATATTAATAAACATCTAAACTGAAACATTCATATGTAATTCTATCTAATTTGGAGTTTTAAAGAGATAAAACTGAAATATACCCAACAATAATAAATACTTTGATGGAAGATGATCAAAGTTCAGTATCTTCTACTGTTCAGTAGGGAGTGGTAAGTTATTAAACTTAGACTTCATCAAACTAAATATAAATGAAAAAAATCCAGAGGGAATCTTGAAAACAAACATCTAAACAATTAGAGGATAAACACCAACTGTTGGTATCAGGTTTGCGCATAAACCCAAGTTTGTCTCATGAAGCTGAAGAATGGATCAAGAATGCAGGAGGAAAGTGTGTTACAGGAAAGCTCCTGAAAGCAGGTGGGGGTCCAAAAGTGGGTAGCCAACAGGACTTTTTTGCCTAGGGCTTTTTATACAAGAAAATAACTACATCTCAGACCACTCTGAGCCAAGGTGAGGTGAACTATGGACTTACAAGCAGGATAGTTCAGCTAAAGGTAGACCTATAGAAACTCAGGGCACACAGCAAGTGCACTTTTGAAGCACCATTAATTGTAAGTTATCTAAAATTACCACTATAAGCAGAAAAAAAAGACATTCCCTCAAGGGAATGGGGCTAGAGAGTACCTTCCTGGGCTTAATGTGCCAGATGGATCTTACTAATGTTTAAGGTGGGACCCCTGCTTTCAGACTGTCAGAGTCATAGCTCTGGTCATCATGTCTCCATCTTGGAGCCTGGTTTTTGCTAGCCTTTGGTCTCAGGCTTCATTTTATTTAGACCTCCACTGGGTCATCTAACTCCACCTTAGTCCTAGCTTTTTCTTAGCTGCCTCTTAACCTTCCTGCCCACTACAATATTCACTCTGCAGAAGAAGTGACCCTTACTGCCCTTAGAGAAAGATGGACAATGACCACTTTAGCTTCTTGCTGCAGGGACTTAATGTGACAGTTGGCAGTCAGGGATGCCCTCCACAGTGTCGCTAATGGTCCTCGATAGATGTCAGGTGTCGTTTTTCCCAGTAGGCAAACAGCCTTGAGTCTGAAAGAGACAAATTTATTCAGCAATTGAGTGCACAAGGCCTAAATAACAGTCCCCAAAACCAATATTGTGGTTGAACCTCCTTGGGTCTAGGGACCTGGGCCCGTGGTAAGCGGCGACGGTGAAGGAAGAGGACACCGGAGACCAGGTTGATGGCGCAGATCTACTTTATTGCGGAAGTATCAGGTACTTATAGGGCAGGCTAGAGGCGTGGCAATGGAGGCGGGTCAGGGACGTAGTTTGGAGGCGGTACTTTTGGCTGGGAGCTGTGTGGAAGCAAGAGGTCAGATCGGGACAGCCTAGGCAGGGCGTTTACTCGGCTTGCCGAGGAGTCTGAGTTTGCTCAGACTCGCCTTTCTGCCACGGCTGTCAACCAGACCTCTGGACCTCTCTTTCCCACACAATATTTTCCTCCACCAGTGTGAGCCACTAATGGCTTCCCATTAGGGAATTCATCCAGGGAACCTCAGGACTTGATGTGGCATTGATCTGCTGGTGAAGATCTCAAAGGACTAAAGAGACATTGATCAAAAAGTCAGCAATATACATACACACAACACAAGAAACTTGCCATGTTTCATTAATCAGATCCTATATCTTGTTCCAGTCATCACCTTGGAGAGAGATACCGAGAAGAGGAACCCTGAGGTGCTGGATAAGTGAAGTAGCCCACAGATGTGGCATGCTTGTTGTTGCACCAACTTAGCATATTCTTGGGCCTGTACCAAAAAAGAATTTAATTCTCCCTTCCCTGACTAGATAGGTGACCATGAAAATAATAAGAGACATCATACTAGTTACCTACCTGGAAGTGTACTTTTTCTTTTGAATAAGAGCTGTTAATCTTCTATTGGCTCACAGGAATATTCAGTTGGTGGATCATAAGACTGAAATGTCCCAAGATTCCAGGCCTTGAGTCAGGAGTGGTGTATCCAGGAATCTCAGACCAGTTATAGTGATAGCCAAGGAATCATAGCATATGGTGCTTCCCAAGTCTGCCCTAAGAAAGGAAAATAGGCCAGGTGTGGTGGTCTATGCCTGTAATCTCACTCCTTGGAGTGCTGAAGCAGTAGGATTGCCATAAGTTCAAGGCCAGCCTGGGCTACATAAAGTTAAAGTTACATTAGTTAAAGGTTAGCCTGAGATACATAGGAAGTTAAGGCTACATTAGTGAAAAGTTAGCCTGAGATACATAGGAAGACTCTGTCTCAAAAAACTAAAATAAAGAAGAAGAAGAAGAAGAAGAAGAAGAAGAAGAAGAAGAAGAAGAAGAAGAAGAAGAAGAAGAAGAAGAAGAAGAAGAAGAAGAAGGAGAGGAAGAAGAAGGAGAAACAGGAGGAGGAAGAGAAGGAAAAAAGGGAGGGTGGGGGAAGGGGAGGACGAGGAGGACAAGAGGAGGGACAAAGAACAAGAGGAAGAAAAAGAAGGGAAGAAGAATAAGAAGGAAGAGAATTAGAGAGTTCACCAGCACCAAGTCTGGGTGGAATACGAGAAGTCCCAGCTCTCTAAGTTGAGTCTGACAACTGTTGCAGTTTGTCAGGTTCAGAATTTTGCCGAGGTGATGTCTTTGGTCAAAGCATCTGCTTCTTTATGAACAAAAGGATCATTACTTAAAAATGATTACTCCTAAAGCATTTTGAAAGGACTGAGGCCCAATGTCTGGGGAGTGTTTCTTACTTTAATGAGAGCTAGGGGAAGTAAGATAAGCCAGTGGAGGTGTTTCCTGAATCAGGTGGCAAAGGTGTCTCTAGGGTCTCATTCATTTTCTCAACGTTTCCAGATAAGCATAATGGAGATGATAAAGAATGACCGGTCACCTTAAGGGTAGGGCCATTGTCACTTTATAGGCTATAAAAGCCTAAAGCTAAGAATAATCTCTGAAACAAAGGTTTTTATTACTTCCTGTCTTTTCTGTTCTACAAGAGAAAGCCTCAACCCAATTAGTGAAACTAACAGGTGTTTTATTTCATTTTGGGCATATGCATAAGTCAAGCTGCCAGTTCACTGAATCTGAACTTTTTCAGGTTCTTGCACTAGGGAGACAATATGATGTTTACACATGTGGGTCTGATTTATTTCCCTTATGAGTACGGGCAGAGTTTGTAATGTTCTGACTACCTGTAGTATCATCTGAAAGTTCCTTTCCCAAGAATAACTTTGAGGCCATCTGATGAGTGTTATCCATCCCCAAGCAAAATGTCTGATTCAGAGCTTTAATAATTTCCCATCAACTGGTGCCCAGTAGAGACAATTTCACATTGTCAGACTGTTACCATCCTGATGGAAGGAGCTGACATCAATGGGAAAGAGCCCATCCAATTTCTGATTGAGATTACATAGGTGGAGATCACATAGATGGAATCTAAGGGACCCTCCCAGATCTCAGAGGCTTGAAGGAAGGGGCCTTGAGCAGCCTCCTTTGCAGCTGCTGTGGCCAATCCGTCTCCCTGTGACACTTTATCACCTCCTAGTGTCCTCTGCAATGTATTACCACCACCTTTGTAAGCAGGTAAACAGATGACAGGAGTCTCTCAATATTTTGTGGGAAACCATTGGCTGTCACATAGTTTCTTTCTTCCATTTCATGGCATGAGCATGCAGCACTAAGAAGGCATAATTTGAATCAGTGCTGATGTTGGCTTTCTGCCCTTTACTGAACTGTAAGGCTCTTGTCAGGGCTACAAGTTCTGCCAAGTATTTGTTCCAGGGGGAGGGAGGAGCTCTCATGTGTCCCCTGGGGTTAGTGCAGGATATCCTGCCCTTCTTGTTCTTAAATCTGGGTCTGTGAAGGGTGTATCTAACAAACCTTTCCTGGCCAATTAGATGTGGAGGACTACTTGCTTACATTCATGTCCCAGAGCAATTTTAGTTTCTTCCTCTGGTAGGGAAGTGGCTTGGTTCAAAGAGGAGCACATTGTTATTTGAATGCCAGGTCCTTTGGAGAGAAGGGCCTGGTACTTGGAGAAGTAGGTGCCCTTTAGAAGAAAGGAAGCCTGTCACATTATGAGAGGTTAATATAGTAAGATCCTTGCCCAAGGTCAATTTAGATGCCTTTGGCACGAGAAGAGCCACTGCAACTACCTAAGACAAGCAGGCCATTCTTTTGCCACTAAGTCTAATTCATAACTCAGATATTCCTCAAGTTGTTGTTCAGTGAAGGACCTTGGTCCTCCCAAGACCACACATACCCCATCTCTTGTCAACAGGCCATACCCATCTCTTGTCAACATATAGATTAAAAGGGGAGTCCAGTTGGGAGACTCAGAGTTGGGGCATTTAAAAGCACTTGTTTAAGCCTTTGGAAGGTGGTCTAGCAGTCAGGACTGCATTATCTCACCATATCCTTCCATCCAAAGGCAACGAAAGTTTGTAATTCCTAGGAAACTTTGTTGTTTTAGGGTCTTGGGCTGTAGGAAGAAGAGTATGGGTTTAATTCTCTCTCCCCCTAACCTTTGGGTTCCCTGGGATATAAGGTTCAAATAGTCTATCAAGAGAAGAATGGGTAAAGAAAAGGTGGCATTTTATACACAATGGAGTAATACTCTGCCATAAAGAAGGATAAACTGAAATCATTTATAGAAAAATAGATACACCCTGAGTCTATAATATTAAGTGAAGTAAATCAGACACACAAGCTTAAATATTGCCTAGATTCTCTCATATGAGAAATCCAACATACAAAGTACAAAATAAAAGACAAATGATAGGAAAAAATAGAGACAAAAATAAGTTATTCTAATCCAGCATAGCTAATGTATGTGTACCTTGATTTAGTATAATTATCTTATGTGTTTTGTATGTTTTTGTTCTGTTAGTCTGGTTATTAATCTGTTTTTACTTAACTTGGTAAGGACTTATAAAATAAATGAACCTGATGATGACCAAAAAAAAAGATGAGAAAAAAAAAAAAAAGAAAAGAAAATGGGAATGGAAGAGAAGGAGAAGAAATAATCAAGATGTATTATCCAGATGTGCCAATTCACCCTAACTGAATGCAATCATTATGTACTGAAAACTTGTACCAGTAAAAATTTAAAATTAAAAACCAATAAATAAAATTAAATTGCAAAGAAGGAATACTGTAATAGACCTGCACCTTAAACAGTGAGAGCAACTGGCTGTTGTACCCCAGCTGGCCCACTATCCATTCAAAGTAACTTCCTTTAATAACAAGGATGGGAACACAAAAATAGACCATTTTCATTCTGGAAGATATATAAACAAGTCCCAAATAGGCATCTTCCCTCCCATCAATCCCGGACGAGCCCCCGAATGTTAAAGGATACATGCACAAACCCAAGTTCATTTCTCACTATGCCAAGGAATGGGTTCAAGGATGCTGGAGCTAAGTAGAAGGAAAATTTATTACAGGAAAATTCCTGAAAGTAGGTAGGGACCCAAAAGTGGGTAGCCACAGGGTCTGTTTGTCTAGGGATCTTTATACAAGAAAATGATCACATCTCAGATCACTCTGGGCCAAGCTGAGGTGAACTATGGGGTTGCAACCAGGATAGGTCAGCTAGAGGTAGACCGATAGAAACTCAGGGCACCTAGCAAGTGTACTTTTGTAAGCACCATTAATTGTAACTTACCTAAAATTACCAGTACAAGCAGAATAAAGAGATTCCCTATAGGTGACAGGGCTAGAGGCTTGATTGCACTGGTCTTCCATTGCCTTGTTTATCACATCCCTGGCCAGACGGATCTTGCTCATGTCTACTATGGAAGCCTTACTTATCAGACCACCAGAGCCCTAGCCCTGGCCATTGTGTCTCCATCTTGGGACCTGGTTTTTGTTAGCCCTTGATCTCAGGCTTCATTTTATCTTGATCTCCACTGGTTCATTCTGACTTGGGCCTACCTTTTCCCTAGCTTCCTATCTTAAACTTTGTGCCCACTACCATTCAAAACAAGTAAATACTATCATTCAAAATAAATAAAAGCAGAGCTAGGAAAAGACAAGAGCAAGACAAATAGAGTGATAGTTTAAACATCCTAAATTCCAGTGAATATTAAAGTTTAAACTTTCCAATTAAAACAGAGATTGTCAGATAGACTTTTAAAATCTAGCTATGTACTACTTACAACAAACATAGCTAAAAGATAGGGATAGAAAAGTTAAATTTAAAAAGAGAAAAAGTAAGTTCCAGGACGACAGAGAAAATCTAAATAACATAAATCAAAAACATGCATGAAGCAATAAAAACATACTAGCAGTAAACATAGTGTTAAATTTTTATATATTTAAAACAATGGTGGAAATTAGTGTACTTAAATTGATTTTTAAAAATCTAATTTGAAGGAAAATTAAAGAGCATAGATTAGTAAGAAAAGAACACCCAATGGAGAGTATCAATTAAATAAAAATTGGATCTTTGCAAAAAACTAATAGTATAGAAAATCTCCTGATAAAATTAATCAACAAAAAAATAGTAAAGACAAAACAACATTCAGAATGAGATAACAGACATAAATGCAAGTGAAGAGTAGAAATTTTTTTAAGACTTAAGGGGCTATGTGTGGCAGAACACACAGTTTGCCAACATTTTTGGGAAGTCAAATGGTTTCATCTTTTAAGATGGAATCAGAATTTTACTTTATTTTATTTTAAAGAGAGTAGTACATGAGAAACAAATAAACAAAAAAAAAAGAACAGTAGCAGCATACCAGTATCATGAACATAAACAAATCAAAGCAAAAAACATTCGGGGCTGGGGATTTAGCTCAGCGGCAAAGCGCCTGCCTGGCAAGCGCAAGGTCGTGAGTTTGGTTCCCGGTACCGGAGAAAAACCAAAAAAA
>NW_004955444.1:12730656-12762050 GCF_000276665.1 Chinchilla lanigera | reverse complement strand
ATTCAAAGTCAATCAGAACATAAAAAATTGTGAGCATAAACTGTTCATTTCAGTAGGGAATCAGAATTTTAAAATGTCTTCATAAAGTAAATACCAAAAAGATGGTATAGGTGAATTCTGTTAAACTTGCAAATAATCAAGTTTAGTAGAATTGTAGAGTACAATTTTGTACAAATTCCACCAGAGATCAGAAGAGGACTAGTTCCATATTTATTTAGTTACATTGCCATTAAAGACAGGCAAGTTAGAAGATAGCAGGCAGCTAAGGAGAAATAGAGTTCAAGGTAAAAGCCAGGATGACCAGGCCTTGGTCACATAAGCAGGAGCCTGATATCAAGAGTTAGTAAGAACCAATGGACAATTAAGTCTAAAATGTAACTAGTGAGGTAACAAGCAAGATGATGGGTGATCACTATAACTTCTGTTCCTACCTACCTGGAAAATGATTTGTGTTCTCACTTTATTCTTTTAATAAACCATGTAGAGACCAAGAGGCATCTGTAGACATATGTTTGCTACATGCCTCAATTCCTCATAGGCCCATTTCTGGTTAAAGTATGCTTGTTTTACTCTTGTAGCAGTGATAGTGAAACTTTCAGAGGCTGAGTGTCCAAACTGCTACCCACTTATTTATTGCAAAGTACCAACACTGCAATTAAACCTGAATACTGAGGTCTTAGTTTACAACAAACAGCTCATACAACTTGTGATATCGTTGCAGAGGGCTCTTTGTGCCTGCTGCAGCCCATGTGCCATAGGGTTGTCATCACTGTCCTATAAGTTGACCTTAGTTTGACTTTGGAGTGATTTGAGCCATGGTCATTTTTTGGTATAAAAACTCCTGACAGACAATGCCCATGACAACCCACTTTCAAGTACTCCCTAACTACTGAGAGTTATTTCTCTGCTCTTAATAAACATTCCTCCTGTCTACCTCCTTTGTCCTTGAATTCACTTTTCAACTTCATGAGATATAGATCCAAATTTTGCTATTACATTATTATAACATTAATGCTGAAACTATACAAAAGGTAGTACCTATGAACATAGACACAGAAGTATAAGCAAAACGATAGCACACCAAATCAAAACAACTTAAAGACAATAACCATGATTAAACTGAGTTTATTCCACAATATATTTCATGAAATATATAATTTACCACATTAACAGGCTAAAAAAAGAAAAAAAAAAACAAATGAAAACTTAAATTTAAACAGAAAAGTTTTAATAATATTCAATGCTAATTCATTAGTTTAAGAATCTAAATTAGGAATTGAATAGAATTTCCTTACCATATATACAGCACCTACCACAAATCAATGGTAAATATCTTTCTTAGGGAAGCATTATAAAAGAATTCCTCTAAAGATCAGGACTAATACAAGGTTACCAACCATTACCCACCTCTTCAACATTTTACTACAGTGCCTAAATAGTGCACTACGAAAATTAAGTCATAATGTTTGAAAATGGAGGAAAAAATCACTATTTACAAATTATTTTGTAAATTATAAAGGAAAATTAAATTATTAGAATAAGAGTACTTAGTAATGAGTTTAGTGAAGGGATAAAAAATTGACACGTAAAAGTTTATACATGAACAACAGTTTAATAAACATGGTTTACTAAAAGTTAACATCTATAATAGAAACAAGTATATACAAGCCCTCTGAAATAATCTGTGTCCTTTATGGAGACATGTCACTTCTGGGCTGAGACAGCAAAAAGCCAAAGTCCTTCTATTCACTTGTACTTCTATGAAAGCAACCAAGGACGGTACAGTTATAAGATATGAAACCACCAATAACTTAGAGTCCTTCATAAGAGGAAAGCTGCTCCTCTCTACTAATGCATGAACGAAAACTGAATTTTTATGTATTTAAAACACTGGAATTTTGGCATTTTGTTACTATGGTATAGTCTATTGAATATTAATTAATATTTATCATAAAATGTGATTATAAAAGGAAGTTACAGAACAAAATATAAGTGTACTATGGTTTTTAAACTATATGTGTGTGTGTTTAAATATATGAATGTAAATTATGAAGGGTCAACAACTTTTATCTCTGATAAGGGGAAGTAGGATCTCAGGAAGAGAGAAAAATAAAAGGATTCTGTGCTTTACTATTGCTTAAATTTTTTAAAAGCTTACATTTGTGTATTACTTATATAATTAAATACTTTCTTAAGAAAAAATCAATTATTTCTGAAATATAATCTAGGATTGCTTTCAAATCTCCCGACGTTTCACATGTATCATCCCATTAATGCCTCCTCCATGCTCTCCTCCCTTCTTCACAGATGTGAAGGAGAATAGCTCTTCAACCTGGGAATCCCAACTGATAGACTTTCCAGTGGTGCTGTGTGGGAAACATGTTACTAGTGTTGTTACCTGACACAAGTTTATTGTGTGCATCAATCTTCTGACAGTGCTTGAAACTGGCAAATTAATTAGACTGAGAGTTAAAATCCAACTTCATTCTGTTATGAGCAAAATTATACCCCACCATCAGACAGCACCCTAGTCTAACCTCCAACACTTATGAATAAACAAAAGTCAAGATCTCTAGTGATGGATTCTTTGCACAACTTGAATAAATTGAAAAGAATGTAATTCTTTCTAAAGCATTCATTCCTGGTGACACTAATTCTTCTTACTGACTCTTTTAACACTTCATTCTAAAATATGTTTCCACTAAGTTTTCTGCTGTAGTCTTTTATAGATTAAAAGGTTTGTGACATCATTTATTCCTGCACGGGAAGGTTTGCACAAAGTAAATGGACAAGTTTTTTATCTTTAAAAGCATATGACTGAGTAAGTTTACTATTTTGCCTACACATCCATGTATTATGGGATTTGTAATTCACCAGTGCACTTTATCAAATTATCTGCAATCACTTTTACCTCAAGTTCTTCCTATAAGACTTAAAAAATAATTCACATTCTCTGGTAGGTCTTTTTCTGTATATGGACTTCTTTAGAATTAAGGTAATAATCTTTTGACTATTTTTAAATACATTTTTCTTGTGATCATTTACATGAGGTATTTTTAAATAGCTTGAATCATAAAGAACTGTAGTTCTATTGAGACAATGATACTTCAAAATGAAGACAAATGTGAATGCCTCAAGGTACCTCCAAAACAGTTAAAGATAAACCAATCTGGTGTCAAAAGGATATAGCAAGCAAATGGAATAATGTGTTTAATACTAGTGGTAAATATAGTACTAAATACTTTCTATGAACCAGGCATTGTGTACATTACCACATTTAATTATCACAAGATGAAAATACTGTAATTTTTCTTCATTTTACAGATGAGAACACTGAAATCTACATAAGTTAAATTAGTTAATACACATAGTTTTCAAGGGCTGCCATAACAAAGCCAACAAAGTGTGTAGCTTAAACAATAGAAATTTTCTCATGGTTCTAGAGTCTAGAAGTCCAAAATCAAAGTCAGCATAGTTGATTCTTTGTGAGGATTCTGAGAATTCTATGGTAAGTCCCCAAGTTGCAAACTTTCACATGGGTACTGTATAAGATTCATTGGTGTACTGTATATGACCTTATCAGGTTACATTCCCTCAGCACAGAACTTGTTCCTAAGTCAAAGACTTACTGTATTTTAAATAGGCCTCTCTCCTTGGCTTGTAGGTAAGTCTTAACTGTGCCTTCACACCATCTTCCCTCTGCCATGTGTACATCTAAAGTTTCTCTTATAAAAATGCCAGTCAAACTGGACCAGGGCCCACATTAAGGAACTTATTTTAGGTTTCGTTGGTTTTTTTTTGTTTTTTTTTGTTTTTGGTACTGGGAATTAAACTCAGGACCTTGCGCGTGCCAGGCAGGCGCTTGTGCCACTGAGCTATATCCCCAGCCCAATGAACTTATTTGAATGTAATTTCTAATCCTATAGAAGCCAAGTGGGCCATACTTGTATTTGAGCTACATGAGTGGCTAAAGCTGAAGGACGGCAAGTTTGAGGCAAGCTGGGCAACTCTTAGCAAGACCTTGTCTCAGAACAAAAATCCCGAACAATCTAGGATGGTAGAGTGCTTCAATTACTAGTACTCCCCAACCAATCCCCCTGCAAAAGTATAGGCCTAGAGTCACATTCCGAGGTACTGAGGGTTGGGATGTCAGCACAGGAATGTGAGGGTGGGGAAAGACACAATACAGCCATACAAGAGGCAGAACAAGAACCAAGGACTGTAACTTCAGAACCTAAATTCATAACTACTCTCCTGCTGTATGCTGGCTTGATTACTCATAGTTTTCTTGCCTGATAAATACTTACCTCATAAGTAAAAAGGAAGGCTTCTTTCATATTCATTCAGTAGGCATTTACTGACCATTAGTCAAATATTTCTGGCACTGTCCTGGAATGTTCAAGGCACTACAGCTATGCAGTAAACATAGCAAAGTGTCTGGTCTCAGAGATTACTATGGGAAAATGAGAAAGGACAGACAATAATAAATGCTATAATAGTGATAGTTGGCTTCTTAATATGGCAAGCTATTACAAAGGAACAGATTTCCAAATGACTACCACAAACCAGGGATTTTATGCAGTGCCAGGCTTAATTAATAATTTCAGGTATATAGGTAAGGAAGAAACTCACAAAAGGACCGTGATATTCAGGGAAGTTCTTCAAGTCCTTCTTTCCCATGTCACACCAGCACTCTCAACCTCAGAGAAATAGGTGAGATTTTTAAGTGAGATTCACAGATCACCTCACATAGCAGGAGAAAAGCTTATATTACTATGACTTAAGAGGGGAGAGATTTGTAAAATGAGATACACTGCTCAGAAACTTTGATGAACAACCAGAAAAGAAACAAACAAACAAATAAGAGCACCTGAAGAATGTAGGTCATACAGATGAACTGTAAAAGTCAACTGGGGGGAAAGTCCCACATTTTTTAGATGAATAAGCTGAAGCCTGAAGTCTACACTGTGTTTCCACTCAAATCGAAAATCTTTCCAGAGAAGGGAACCCACAGCCCACCATAAGTCAGCTTCCTAAGCTGAAAATTCACACTGTCTTATATAATAAGGCAAGGAAATTAAACATTGGGAAATGCCAGGATTGTTATTTATAATTCTAAATAAGAAGCCTTACAGAGGCCTTGGGGTAAATACATACGCTGTGAGCCACCGCATCTTCCACATCACCACCCTGCTCAGGGAGCTGGAGGAGACTGCGGTGTACTCTGAGATACTTACAAGGATACAGTGACACCTACCTGCCACTAAGAAGTCCTTTCCTTGCTGTCTTCCTTTATCAAGCAAAAACACCTAGAAAAAGAAAAACACAGGCTACACAATTAACTGTGTATATATATATATATATATATATATATATATATATATAGTCATAGTTTTAGTTTTTCTATCCATTGTTTTCATAAAAATAAAATGGGTAATCTTTAGAAACAATCTGTAGTTGAAGGGCAAGAATTAATGTTTATTACAGATAGCCATAACTCCCCTATATATTCTTAATATTGCTTATGTGGGAAATTTAGAAGAAAAATTGGGAAGGTACTTCATATGGAAAAGATTAATATGTTCATACATGGTCTATGACTGCAAAGACAAATTGAAATCTGTAGCAATGAGTCTGGTTTTCTTAAGGGAAAGTTATTCAGGATTTAATTGCTTATTAGATAAATCTTCTCTAAAATTATTTACAAAAATTGCTTGTACTTTATTAAGAAAAACATAAAAGTACTTCTTACTCATTGTAATTTTACTTCCATAAATTAAAATGTAATAAGAAATAATGATTGACTGAATTAAATAATTTGAATGTGCATACCCCTAAAATTCTCAAACTTCAGCTTGCCTTTTTACATACACCCTTCATTCATAAACCCATGTATTGACCAATTTTATTCTCTTGGGACATGGTAATGATTAATAAAAGCCATCAGGCAGTGGTACTTATCTATCTTGCAGGTGTAAGATTATGCAAATGCAGGCACCTCATTTATCATTTTTTTAAAAAACAAGGTGCTATTGTAGGTGTTAGGTATTGCCTTCTGTAGAAGATATACAGACAGCAACACAGTTTACAGAGAGCAATACAACTTGTATCAGTTCTAAAAGACTAACATAATTTTTACTATGCTAAATTCTAAAGTTCCTCATTGGCAAATGTACAATGTTTGATAGTTATTCTGTTCCTTCACTACACAAAATTTTAATGTTATATCTTCTTAATTTTAAAAATAAAATAATGGATGTTTAGTATAGATTTCTGACTAAAATGAAGCAGTTGCAAAAGATTGCTTATGATTAAAAAAACTTCAAAATTACAATTTTTCACTGAAGCACTTCCAAAATAAAATTATAAATCAGTTAAGATGATCCACGTGGAAATAATGTGTTTTAAGAACACTTTTCTGCTATTTTATCAAATTAGGATCATACTGAATTCTTCAGACAAAAACACTCCAAAGAAATCTACATTCACTCTATGATTAAAGAATGAATGAATGAATAAATCATCCTTAACCATTTCCTGTCAAAAAGAGGCAACTGAGAAATATTTAGAAAAGTAAATCTAAGTTAATGTTGTCCTATCCTGTGGGTCTGGGGTCACCAGCTTACCCTCAGACTTTCCTGGGCATATCTCTCTGTTCAATGTAGAAAGACGAAGAGGAGTCAGAAGTTGGTGGAAATTGCAAGTGCAGTTTATTTTGAGAAGAAATCAGTACAAAGCCACTCTAGGGAGCTGGTTAACCACTGAATATGGGGCAGCGGTCTTGTTTTATGGGGTAGGAGCCCAGGGACACCTTCCCCCCAAAGGTAGCTGTACTCTATTGGGTGGTCAGCTTGTTGCTAGGAGTTTGGCTTTTGTAGGGTAACAGGAAAACATGGTAGGCATAGCAACTTGCACAAAGAGGAACCAGTGTGTAGTACTGCCTGCACAAAGGCAAAAGCAAAACCACGGACTGCCTGCTTCAGGACTAAAACCACAAAAGTGTCTGCTGCTCAGTCTCAGTATAAAGGGTACTTTTCTCTTAATTTTTAAAGGGCCCATGTCCTTATTCTAACCTTATCCAGGTGTCCCATCTTTCCCTACATTCCCCCTCACCCCCAGGATTAAGGGCAATAACTGCTCTGGTTACTTCTGGCTGAAAGAGGGTATTCCCTGGGGCAATGGATGAGGTCCATCAGGAGGTCAATCTAGGTAGCAGGCCATAGTAGAAGGATGAAGGAACCTCCATGGTTGGCTCCATCTGGAGGCCCATTTGCATTTTTATAGTTTTGATGTAATATATCTTATCGTCCTCTGGAGAGAACTTTGAGATCGTCCATGAGCTCACAGGTGTAAGTGGATTCAGGTATTGCCTCAACTGTAGCAGAGAGGTCACTCTCCAAGTCTCCAGAAGCAGTCCACAGTTTGATCTGGAAATAGTAAATCCAGGAGCTACATCCCATCTGAAGTAGGAGTGGAAAGAATCACCATGTAGGGACCCTCTCGTAGGGGTTTGTTTATGTCCTGTGTGTCTAGAGCCTTGATTATAGTACCAGAGTTCCTGGGCAAAAGAGAAGCTTATTAGGTGGAGTGGGTTTCTTTGCAAGGCTGACAAGATTTGCTGGAAGTGGGATAAGGACCTTACTTGCCTCTGGTGAAGAAGACCTGGTCTAGTTCCCCTCTCAAATTGTTTCTAAGGGGCAATAATCCAGCAGGAGGAGCTGTGGGGCTGTGGGGCTTGTCTCAGAGTAAGGAGGAGCCAGGCCCTGCCCCTCCTCCAGGGTGCCACTCTTCCCCTTTTGGCTCCTGGCCTTGTATGAATCATGGTCACATAGCAGTAGGTAGGGTATGTGCGTGCGTGCGTGTGTGTGTGTGTGTGTGTGTGTGCACCTGTGTATCTGGAACATTGAGATGCCCACTCAAGATGATTCCTGATGACAAAAAATAGCTGCACATTGGGCACCTCATTCCGTTTCCATCTTGCAGAAGAAGTCCGTTTCCGTCTTGCAGAAGAAGTCCAACTGACAAACAGTATTGTAGCTTGGGGTACCCCACCCTGGCCATATCTCCTTGTCCCCCAGCCGATATCTAATCCAAAAGTTGGTACAATAAAAAATTAAAGCCTTTCTCTTTAGCATCTGGGAGGCATTCCAAGGATAAATGAAACACAACGGCTTAAAATCAGGCTCCCATCTGGGGAGAGGGAAATCTGGTAAAAGTCTCCCGATATGGGGGGAGGGCCTCTCAAAAGCAACGTTAAAGGGATTCCATTACAGCCTAGAGACCCTAGCAGTTGGGCCATCCCACCACTGTCAGGAGTTTGTCTATACTATACTTGTGCACAGACTTGGGCTACAAGGACTCTCTCTTTTTGCAGGGACTGGGGTATCGGTCCAGAGGACAGGGTCTAGGGCCAAGTAGGAGTAATGGCAATAGGGATTTGTACTTTTGAACTTGCCAATTATGGCAGGCCAGGATGGTGCATCTGACCTCCTCCAAACAGGGTTTTTAAATTACCCAGAATGCCTCAGCTTGTAGTATGGGGACCTCAGCTCCTGGAGAACTTGTAGCATCATCCATTTTCCAACCTCTCCTACACTACCTTTGAACAGAAAATACCCAGGTAGGTGGGACCTGGAGCTCAGTGGCAGTCTCCCATATATCCCTTTCCACACCAGATGGCAGGCAATGGACACCATTACTCCATAAAAGCTTGTTCCTCCCCCAGAAATGTTTTTTAATGGGGTGTAGTAAAGTGCAAAGTGGCACATGAAATGGTAATATTTATCCACTCAATGTGATGGACCTGTTCTACCCAATTCCAGAAGAAAAAACAGAAAAGATATTGCTCTGACCAGGATGTCAGCCTCTATAAGACCTCCTGGTACAAAAGGGTTAATTCTGTACCAGATGGTACAAAATGCTTAATTTTTTTGAATGAAGAATTTAGCATCTTCCTGGGAATATTAGCAACAACCACAAGTCTCACCTGGGTCAAACCCAGGGGAAGATGACTGGATCAGGGCATCATTTTGGCAGACAGATCTTCCCCCCACCTCTACCCCAGCAGGTTCCTGCCACTAACCAAACCAAGGGGAGTCCCTTCTTGGCAACAGGCAAGTCAAGTCCTTAATGGGATCCAGAGCAGGGACTCAGTCTCTTAGCAATAGCCAGGTCTGGATAAACCCCAGACCAGCTGCAGACGAGATTGCAAAGCAGGGTGACACACCAGTATACAGTAATCCCCCACCCTGGTTGTCTGAGGAGTAGCAAGCTGGACTTTCATCTGATGAGATCCCTCAGACAAATCACCACTTGGCCATATGAGTTATTGACTCCTGTTTGTTCCTTGCAGACCACCAGAAAGCCATATATGGTGCCAAGTCCCTGCACACTGATGTTTAGCCAGCCGATGAGGAAGGACTCTGCCCAGAACAGGGTCTCCTACCACCACAGGGGTCCCAGCCGAGAGATTCTAATGGTGCTAGATCATGGTCAGGGGACTCTCCAGAAAGTGAGATAAGAAGAGGATGGAGTGTCCTCCCACCTTCACTCCTCTGTTTAGGATGACTTGTACTGACCATATCTGGTGGTCTTCGTGGGTTTTTTGTAATCCAGATAAATCCCCAAAATATGCCATGTCCTGTGGGCCTGGGGTTGCCACCCTAGCCTTGAACTTTCCTGGGCTTATCTCATTCTCCATTGTAGAAAGATGAAGAAGAGTCAGAAGACAGTGTAAAGAGAAAGTAAAGTTTATTTGCAAAAGGAAGCACTACTGAGGAGTGGGGGCCTCAGAGCTGGGTAACCACTGAGTATGGGGCAGCAGTCCTGTTTTATGGGGTAGCGGCCCAGGAACCCCTTCCCCCTAAGGGACACTGAACTTGACTAGGTGGTTGGCTTGTTGCTAGGGGTTTGGCTTTTGTGGGGTAACAGGAAAACATGGTAGGCATAGCAACTTGCACAAAGAGGAACCAGTGTAGAGTACTGACCGCACAAAGACAAAAGCAAAACCACAGACTGCCTGCTTTAGGGGTAAGATCACAAATTGTCTGCTGCTCAGTCTCAGTACAGAGATTATTTTCCTTCTACTTTTTAAAAGGTCTATGTCCCTATCTAGGGGCCCATATTGCCCTTCAATGTAATACCCAAAAGATTAAGAACTTGATTTTTTAAAAGTTTTATTGACCAAACTAGCTATGTATTGAGGAAAGATGAAAAACATTCCTCTCATGTCTTTTACCTTCATATCATTACTTGGGGGAAAGAAAACCTCTCCCTGTAAGTTCACTTTTGTCAATTAGAAATTTCACAACAATTGCTTCGAAAACATAGTTGCTGCTTTTTCTGCCTGCATCTTTTTTTTTTTTTTTTTTTTGCCTTGATGAGGAATGTTTTTAAAACTCTGGAGAGACAGCTAAGATGAAAAGAGTAGGGTTAGAAATATTTGGAAACCAAGCATAAAAGATTGCAAAGTCACGCATGGGAACTTGCTTCAGTGACAGCGGAAATTAAAATTGAGCCAGCAGCATGATTTTAAAGGCAAAAGCTTATTTATGAAGGAACTGAAATTAGGCAGACTTCAGCTTGAGAAGAAGAAAAGCCACAGTGGGCAAAGCCTTGATGGAGATCAGACAGGCCCATTAACAAAACAGAGAAGCATTTATAAAGTTGCTGGAGTCTGGTAATTTTTCACTGGATGCTGGACCTGGCCAAGACCCCTACCTCCCTGTATGAGGAGTACCACAGAGGATGCAATAAAACACAGAGACAGTATTAGGAATACATAACAGGGAGCTGGGAGGTCAGTGCCTCAGGGTGGGCAAAGACGAAGACCTCTTCCAAAGGCCCACTTTTTTATTAGTCAGTCAGAAGTGCAGGGGGGAGAGGTAGTGTACTTTTCACTGTAGTAGTATGAGGAACAAGTTTAGCATCACAAAGAAACAAAAGTTAAGGTCCTTCCTCACACCTGGGTACCTGCTTCCTCCCTGGTGTCCTCAGCAGATCTTATCTTGTCCTGTGGCTGCCAGCCACTGCCAAGAACCACTGAGCCTGAGCCTGAGCTTCAGCTGAGAGAAAACAAAACCCGAGTTTCTGCAGACCAAGGAGCCCGCAAGGCAAGACCAGCCTCAAATAGAAGCTAGTCCCATTTTACAATCTGTAGTCCCCAACAACTGGATCTTGAGTCTGGCTTTTGGAAATCTCTTCCTGTTTTAAGGAGTTTCTTTCTTGTGCAAGAATGGATAAGTGGCCATTCCTGTCCTTAGAGACAGGCACCCCCAGGCTACTATAGCACATCAACTCTTGCAAGAGTAGGGAGATAAGATAAGGGTGCATTCCATACATCTTTGGTAAGAGAGGATAGGGAAAAAAAGAAAACTTCACTTTTAGTGGAAAACACACCATGGATTAATGAGAACCCCTTAGTCTCTTATTCCCATGAGAGCCTGGTCTACTTCATAAAGAGGACAGTAATGACATGAATTTTAAAAGGTTGCCAGGACCAGCTCAGGGACACCCAAGAATAATCATTCTTCTATTAGGTAGAGGGGAGAGTTTGATTTGATCACATCCATGGAAGGGAAATCAGCAGGAATATTCTGAAAAGAGTATGGAGGCAAGACACTATTAAAGATGCTCCTAGGATACTTCCAAAAGCACCTGGCGGCAAACAGGTAGCAGCTAAGCTGGGTAACTTAATAAAGATAAACAATATTCACATCTTTGGTAGGTTTTTTTCTTGACATTGCGGAATTGCCTAAATAAGAATGCCTGCAAGTACCACTTGCCCACTTGCCTCCATAAGATGTGTTTTGTTGTTGCTGGGTTGTTTGTTTTGTTTTTATACTACTGGATCAGTAAGAATTTTTTAAAGTCCCAAATCTCAATCTTACTATTTTTGTTCACCTTGAATCAGCACAGCCAACATTAATGCCCTTTCAGTTTAGAAAAACTTGTTGTTTATTCTTTCAATAGGTCATGAGTTAAATACTATTGCGTACAGTACTTATTGGAAGCAAAATTCAGTCTCCCGTTTTAAACAAAATTAAAATCCATTTGGAGTATTAAAAACCATAAAATATAAAACAATTATAGTTCAATTAAGAGATGGCCTGTATGATTCAGACCAAATAGTATTTCATTCAGTGAAAAAGAATCAATCCCTGCTCTTTTTTCCTAATACAGAGGACTGACAGGTGCTAAATCCCACTTACTCTTCCTATTAAAAGTTTAACTGTATTATATTATAGAGAATCTTTCCTGTTGAAGTCTTCTACTATGAGTAACTACTTTGAAAATGATACACAGTATATTATTGTTATTCTCTTATTATTATGTTATAAAATTTTCTTTCTTTGTTTCTTTGCCTTGGTCCCTAGGATGGTTGACTTTAAAGACTTGATATTGGGCGTTAAGGCAAAGACTCAGAGAGAAAAAAAAATCCTAAAATGCTTTTTGCTAACAGGAAGAAACTAGAATCTACTTGAATGCTGAAAGTCAATTAAGTTTATCTCCTAACTGCTACTACGTTCATTTCTATTACTTGTCCAGCATGACCTCTTTCTATCTTTGATGTACACAAACACCTATGAACGTTATTAAAATGAAGGTTCTGATAAAATTACATCTGGAGTGAGACTTCAAAGTCTGCCCTTCTAACAAGCTCCGGGGTGAAGATATGTTGTTGCTTAGCAGACTATACTTTGTGAATATGAAGATCTATGACATTGCAGAGAACATGTAGTGTTAAAGACATAGTTACGAGATCTCCTGTTCCTGCGTTTTCTGGTTGTATAACCTTACATAAATCAATTTACCTCCTAAGCCTTCCTTTCTCATCAGGGTAAGTAACATAGCAACAAGAGCAGGTAACACGCGAGTTTTTCCTGTGTACCTGGAATTAATGTTTCATATTTATCAACTAATGAACAGGCTTAGGTCCAACCTGTCCAAGACACAGTAAATGATAAACTGAGGCAAACTCACTCGCCTTTTTTAAGCCACCATGTAACACCGCCTTAGCTCCTTGAGCCGTAATGAACGTTAAGTAATAATCTGGCATTTAGCTAACTTTACCAAGTACCCTCGTTACAGGCCCTGGTCTGAGCTTCCTTGGGACATACTAACCGATTTATAACCGCCCTACAAAGTACTGGATGTATCCCCACCAAGCAGGTTTTTTTAAAGGTCTAAACAAGCCGGGTGTGGTGGCTTGTCTGTCCAGCGCCGAGAGAATGTGCAGGACTGCGGCAAGGTCAAGCTCAGCTTGGGCAATTTAGTGAAACCTTGTCTCAAAGTAGCAATGACTGTAAAAGGGATGAGAGTGTGCTCAGTGTGAGGGCCTCGGGTTCAATCCCCAATACAGAAATAGTAGTAAGCCCGAAGCGAGTGACCGACGTCAAACACTGGCACTGCCGGGACTGCAACGGGCGGGAAGGCGAAGAGCCGGCGGGGTCCCGAGAGGACGCGACGCAGGGGCGTTCGGCCCGCGGGGGTGCTGCAGCCCCGGGTGCACGCTCCTTCGCGGAGTTCTAGTCTCTCCGCTCACACGCGGGACGCCGAAGGCGGGCTACGACTCTCCTAAAATAACTTGCCTCCCCCGCCCCCGAGAAGGGCTGGCTACTGACACAGGTTTACACTCGGCGCGCACACCCACCCGACCTGGACCGCACGCCAAACGCAGCCCGGGACTCGAACTGCCCGCGCCCGCCCCCGTCCGACCGCCTCCAGCCCGGTGCATCCTGGGAAACGAAGTCCCAAACAGATCCTGAACTTGCAGTACCTCCCACATCCGGGCTCGAGCCTGACGGGCCCACCCCTAACGCCACCGGCTCTCCAATACCGCCCTCTGCCGGCCTTTCTTTTGCCGTCCGAATCCTGAACTACTTCCGGTTGCCCCGGAAGTTAACCCTTCTCTTCCGGATTGAGTGTCGGCGTCCGCACGTGGTTGTTGCCTTTGCCGGTACCGGGTCCACGGCTCTTGGAGAAGTAACTTCAGCAGCTGCGCTAAAGCGAGCGAGCTGAGCTGGAGCCATGGAGGGGCCCAGCGTGGAAGAGCTGCTGGCCAAAGCGGAGCAGGACGAGGTGGAGAAGCTGCAGCGCATCACGGTGCACAAGGAGTTGGAGCTGGAGTTCGATCTGGGCAACCTGCTGGCTTCAGACCGCAACGCCCCGACCGCGCTGCGGCAGGCGGGGCCGGCGCCCGAGGCCGAGCTGCGAGCCCTGGCGCGCGACAACACGCAGCTGCTCGTCAACCAGCTGTGGCAGCTGCCCACGGAGCGCGTGGAAGAGGCGGTGGTGGCGCGGCTGCCGGAGCCCACCACGCGCCTGCCGCGGGAGAAGCCGCTGCCCAAGCCGCGGCCGCTGACGCGCTGGCAGCAGTTCGCGCGCCTCAAGGGCATCCGCCCCAAGAAGAAGACCAGCCTGGTGTGGGACGAGGTGAGCGGCCAGTGGCGGCGCCGCTGGGGCTACAAGCGCGCGCGGGACGACACGAAGGAGTGGCTGATCGAAGTGCCCGACGGCGCCGACCCGCTGCAAGACCAGTTTGCCAAGCGGGTCCAGGCCAAGAAGGAACGCGTGGCCAAGAACGAGCTGAACCGGCTGCGCAACCTGGCCCGCGCGCACAGGACGCAGCTGCCCAGCGCAGCCGGCATGCGCCCCGCCGGCCACCAGACTAAGGAGGAGCTGCGCCGCGCCGTGCAGGTGGCGAAGCTCTCCACCGCCTCCGCGGGCCGCTTCCAGGAGCGCCTCCCCAAGGAGAGGGCGCCCCGGGGCTCGGGCCGGAAGAGGAAGTTCCAGCCGCTTTTCGGGGACTTCGCCGCCGAGAGAAAGAGCCAGTTGGAGCTACTTCGCGTCCTGAACAGCAAGAAGCCTAAGCTGGACGTGACGAGGGCCACCAATAAGCAGATGAGAGAGGAGGACCAGGAGGAGGCCGCCAGGAGGAGGAGGATGGGCCAGAAGGGCACGAGGAAGGGCGGCCGGCAGGGTCCCGGGGGCAAGAGGAAGGGCGGCCCGCCCAGCCAGGGGGGCAAGAGAAAAGGTCGTCTGGGAGGCCAGACGCAGTCCAGGCCGCCCGGTGCGGGCAGCAGGAGGAAAGGAGGGCAGCACCGGGCGGGAGGGAGGAGGAAGTGATGGCGTGCATCCTCGGACGTGCTCCGGAAGACCTGTACTTAGGTACAAAACGTTCAGCTGTGGAGGGTGCAGAAGGAGGTGACTGCTGCCTTCACTGAACTTGGCAGTTGAAGGGACACCGTTGCTCTCCCCACAAACGGACTGTACAAATTGTGTTTCCCCCTGTTACACAAATTAATCGAGAACAGGAGATAAGGGCGTAAGAAGTGGGGAAATAATTCGTTTGAAGCCAGGAATGAATTCTGTTCTTTAAGAGTAATCTTTCGTTTTAATTTTGGATATGGAGTTAAGAGTTGGTCCTATTTCAGGAAGTTAATAGGGGATTTACACATTCCTGCATTATTTTTATAACAAACTTGTATGATAATCAAAGCAAAGAGAGGAAAAGTTATTTTCTAATGGTATTTACAAGTAACTTTTGTAAAGATTATTTAATAAAGGTGTTCATTTAATGTTTTTCACTTTTGGGAGAATGAACATGAAGCCAGAGACCTGGGTATCCAGCACGAATTATTTTTGTTTCTTAAAGACAGAAAGTAGTTAAATTCTAATGCTTTCAGTGAGATCACTTTTATTAGAAAAACTTAAACTTCTCCTGATGTTAAATATAAAATTAAAAGCCTATTACAACTGAGGTATGTAAAAAACAACTAACACTTCATGCTGATGTAAGTGCTGAATTGGGGCTATACTAAAAATAATGGTAACATTTATTTTTCCAGACAGTGCTTAAATATTTCTCAGTATTTATAACCCATTTGTTTTGGGAAGAGAAAGAGACCCAGAAAATTCTTAATTGGAATATCGCTATCTTTTGATTAATTTGTTAAATTGACCCACTTTGGTTTGATTAGGAGGCCAAGTGTTTATAGCTGCCCTGGGTTGTCTTCTGTATATCTCTTATTTTGATTTTGGTAAACTCATCTTTGTACAGTAAGTATCTCCTGAAAGTGATTCATAGTAGATCCAGAATCTGGGGGGCTTTTTCACTGCAGTAGAGTAAGGCCACCTGCTCTTTCTGCTCTGCCAGTTGATAGGAAATTAAAATTGGGGAGTAGTTTTGTCGTCCCCTTTTTTTAAGTGCTGTCCCATTTTTCCAGTGTACGGTCTCAGGACTGCTGTGAAAGGACAGACGATATGTCATAATAACATTATTAATAATGTGGATGTTTAGCGCTGGTAAGCCATCCCCAGTACAGTAGTGCAATCATAGCACATTCTAACTATCCACAAAGCTGTTTCCTGCCTGGAACAACTTCATGAAAAGCAAAGCTGTTCACAGAACACAGCTTTCAAATGCTGGCGTTTTGGGGTTGTTGGTTGTTAGGCTTGATTCAGCAGTGGGATACAGTACTGGCCCTGTTACAGAAACACACAAGGACTCTAGGACTTTTTTTATTTTTTAAGATTCTGGATTACCGTTGAAAATTTAAACACAGGGCCTTGATAATTTACTCTAAGAATACTTTAACAAGGCAAGGTACCATTGCAATGAATTCGGAGATAGAGTGCCTCGTTCCTCTCCCCTTTCCCAAGTCCCCATCCTGTAGAGAACAGCAGCTTTCAGGTAGAGACTTGTGAAGCGTCGTCCCAGGCCCTAGCGTACCGCTGCCTTCTGTGGCACTTTCAGAGCTGGATGGTGGGACCTGGCAGCTGGGCAGTGGTGGCCCTGGTTCTGACTCCTCTTGGGAAAATCGTCTTAGGGTCCTGAACCCCTGCTTCCTAAAGCTGGCCGTGGGGACCCTGCCTCTGCAGAGCAGGTGGCCGGGACAGCCAAGGGGGCGGGCGGAGCGCAGCGTCCGGGATTGGCTGGCAGCCGGGGCGGAGCGGGGCGGTGCGGGCCAGGTGGCCGAAGGACCTTGCCAGCCATGGCCGCCGCAGCCCGGGCCCGGGTCGCGCACTTGCTGAGGCAACTGCAGCGCGCAGCGTGAGTGCAGGCCGGCGGGGAAGGGGTCCGAGGGCCCGGGCCGCAGCCCGTACTCCGGTTGCTTCCAAGAATTGAAGGTCCAGTATGTGCCGGACCATGCGCTCGCGTGCGGCAGGGCTGTCACAGAATGCGCAGCGCAGTCCTGAGCGGCGCGGTTATGACAGGTTTTGCTGTGTTTAGCTACCGCTCAGGAAACAGGCTCAGCCAACGCGCCCTGGTCCACGCTGGCCGGCAGTGCAGAGCTCGGTGCAGCGGCCAAGGCAAATTGATGTATCCAATCAACACATATTTGCTGGTTGCTATGTGCCAAAAACTATTCCGCGTGAGCTCTGGGTGTGCATTATGAAAGACTGTGGCGCGGTTAAAAGTACAGCGGGGCATCTGAGTAGGGGGCAAACGTAAAACCTGACCTGTTGCAGATCACCGCAGAGGTAAAAAGGGGGAAAAATCTCAAGGAGTTATGCTCCCTGGCATGTACGGGGAGTGTGTGTACTAAATGTTAGGACATGTCTGACCACCTCCAGAAATGCCAGGTACCTAAAGAGGGAGTAGCTGTCTGACAAATACGTACTTGTTCAATTCAAGGGCGTAAATTGGCCTAGAAAAGGATGGGAAGTGTGAGGTTAATCGTGGAGGTAGAGGCAGGGAAGAGAGAGGGACTAGAGAGGAATTTCAGGCAGAGGGAAAAAAACTGCAGAAAGGGAGACACAGTTCCAGGATCCAAAAGGAAAGCCTGGGCCCACTCCTAGTGGGAGGTGAGACTAGGGAAGACAGTGGTGAGAGACTGTGACTATGAAAATATCTGACCCTTACTGGACAATTACCATGAGCCAGGTACTGTCCACACACTTTGTATGTCCTGTGAAGAGCACTAATTCAACAAGAAAAACACTAACTCTACTCCTACAATAAGCCTAGGACGAACTGTATTATTATCTCTGTTATAGATAAAAGGGTGGGGAACAGTAATTTATCTCGTGTCAGTCACATAGCTAAGCAAATGACACAGCCAGAATTTGAACCCACATGTGTTGCTTTCACAGTCCAGAGTCTCAGGCCTAAGGAATTTAAATTGTATTCGATACTAAAGCAGTACTCCTCACACTGAAACGTTAATACTCCACACTAAAAGAATTCCATGGCCAAGTTAATTTGGGAAACTACTTACGCGAACTGCCCTCTTAGAGAATCAGGATATACATTAACACATAAAGGGGCTCTGAGAAGGCCTGAGGAAGGGGGGAAATTGTTTAGCTGCGTTTAAATTCTTTGTTCTTAACCTGTGACTTCATACAACTCTTTATCAGGCACCTCATCTCCTTTGGAGCCAGTGTGGACAGTGTTTTGGGGACAGCCGCATGGGAAGGGAGTGTGGCATGAGAATGACGTCAGCACGTGCTGGTGACTGGAGCAGAGAGGAAGGGCTACAGGTGTGGGGTGAGGAGCAGCGGAGGCTTTAACAGCAGCGCAGATCACAGGGGTAGGCCTTGGGCCTCAGGAAAGACTGCAAGAGTAAGATGAGGCGCTAGCTGGGGCGAGCAGCCAGGCCTGCCCTGAACTTGATCTGCCACAGAAGCAACTTGAAGCAAGCTAGTGTCCTCAACACTGGGCGGCCCCTGACCATACTATGAGGAATAGAGGTGTCACCAGAAGCTAGTTTTGAAGTTAGTATAAACCTGGTCGAGAGATGACCGGAATCAGAATGGCAAGGACCCAGAGAGAAGTGGGTGGATTCAGGTGGAGAAATACTTGGGCTTTGATGCATGGTCAAGGGCAAGGGAGAAGGGAGGAGCAGAGCAGCTGAAGGCAGCGCAGGACAGAACCTGACGTTTAGGGAATTGGTAGAGGGGGAAGGAGTTAGAGAAAAAATGGTGAGAGGAAACCCAAACAGGGAGACCTGGAAGCCAAGGAAGAGAGTTCCCGCACACAAGCAAGGGGTAGCTCCTGCTGATCAGTGCTGCCAGGGCGGAGCGAAGAGGCCTGGGGAGTGAGGGGCCAGCACGAATGCTGAGACTTTAGGCAGCAGCCTGCTTTCATGCCCGGGAATGTCCTGGAGGCCAGTCAGCACATGGGGGCCAATGGGGGAGAACCAGGAGGTGAGCGATCCTGAGAACTTCAGCTTTGGAAATTCTTAAGGGTGATGAGAAGGATCAAGGAGGGCGTGAGGAAATGCAATACGGATGGAGTCCTGAGAAGGCAAGAGGGTAAGACGGGAACTTCAGGTGAGGAAAATGGCAGTTGAGGCAGAGGGGAGGGAGGGGGAGAAAGAATTAAGATGTGTTATGTACCTGTGCCAGCTCCCCACGATGAAAGTAGTCATTATGTGCTGCAAACATGTACTCACAAAAACTCAGAAGTTTTTTAAAATGTGAACTGAGGTAGCCTCAGAGCTTGAAATACAAAGAGAAGGGGTGGAAAGAAGCATGCACGCCTCGGAGCTTCGCGTTGGAAAGCTCTGTGCCTGGATAGTTTTCTAATCTTTGCTTTGCTTTTCTTGTTCTTGGAGGGCTTCACTCACAAGTCGTGGAAGGTAAAGCCCACCCCTGAGAGAGGGACCAAACGAACTATCAGCCTGGGCCTGCTTTCCTGTCCGCTGCGAGCGCCCCCAGTCGCTGGGGCCGCTAGGTGGCAGCCTTGACTCGTGGCTCTCACCCCTCGCTTCCAAGCGTGTTTTGCTTTCCCAATTCTCAGGAAGTTTTGAGATCTGGAGGGCGTCTAAAATGTGAACAAGCTAGTGTCCCCAACACTGGGCGGCCTCCCGCCTCGGATGTTTTAATTCCAAATTTGAATTTTGGCAGGATGGGAAAAAGAGGTCATGCACTCAAGTATCTACTGAGGCCTTAGTATGACGAGGTGCTACCGCCATAAAATAAAACAAAAACAAAAATAAAAAAACATAAAACTGAGCAGGAAGAAAGAGAAACCAGAGGAGAGACTGCCCCCAAAATAGGAGACGACCAGGACAGGGAAGGGTGGGAAAGTGTCCCAAATGAGGGCGCGGAAAACCTGGGGGGAAGCCGACTGAGAAGTGGGCAGAGAGGGTGGGCCTCTGGGTCCGGAGAAGGCTTCCCCAAAGGATCCAGGGCCTGTCTGAAGAAAAATGCTCACCTTGAAGACGCAGGGAAAATAAAAGGAAAGTCCCCAGCCTGGAGGGGTGAGCGAGAAGAGGCCCCAGGACACAGTTAACCTAGGCCAATTTGGTCAGAGCCCCTAAACTTGTAAGAGCTAGGTCCCTGTGGAAACCGAGGACCCCGTCTTAAACCTCCGTGTACCCACAGAGTGCTTATCTCAGCTGCCCACAGGCTTTTAAGGTGCTGCTAGAATAAACGAATCCATCAAAGATCCTACAGCGCGGGAAAGCCTGCACAGGGTAGGATGGACTCTTCTCCATCGTGTTTTGTGAGGATTTTTGACTGTAAACTGTCTGCCAATATAACTTCTAGCTTGATAGTCTCCTTGACACTGGACTGCAATGTGAATCACTTTCAGGCTTATCATTTTTTAGTTTCCATTTTCACTTCACTTTTTTCTTTTCCCTAGATGCCAGTGCCCGACTCATTCTCACACTTACTCCCAAGGTAACGCGTTTTGTGTTTTTACAGTAGCCACGATTCTGGTTTCTACAACTGACGTTTATAATGTGTATGGGCAAAGTGTAAAGCAAGAAAATGAGGGCATGTGAAAGCTGATGGAAGTAGTTACCTTTTCACTGTGATTGGTTGTATATAGCTCCAGCTATCCAAGGTGAGTGCTGATTATGAGTTTGGCTCAGGTATATATTTAACGCTGTTTATCAGCTGTTCTGTTTTAGATAGAATATTTGCACTGACAGGATTTTAGGAATGCCTTCGTTTATCAAACAGAACTAATCAGGATGAAGTCTTTGGAAGCTTCTAAGACACCGCTAGAAGCAAAAGGCTAAAGAATAAGGTAGTTCCTAGGTGGAAAAATTTGTTCACTGTGCCCAGAAAGAAGCACTTGTTTGTTTCCATTTTCAAAATAACATTTTATGTCTCGATAATTAAAAATAATGACAAAAGAGTTCAGTTCTCACTACTGTTTTAATTCTTACCAGACACCGTTGTCCACAAAACAGCAGGAAGCTCGTTGTAGCTTGAGTACGTCCTCAGAGTGTCACGTGAATTACTGACACAAAAACTGATTTTGCCTGGTGGAAGGAAAGGTCAAATATAAACATGGAAAGGAAAGGCAGAGGGGGCTGACCATGCAGGATGCTAAGCAGAAGCCCACAGACAAGCCTGGGGACGAGTAGAGCAGGAACAATACCATCCCAGGCCTTTTCCTGCCCAAAGAGTGGCTCCTCCCTCAGGACAAGCCTCCTAAGTCACTAATTACCATCATCAAAGTAGAGGCAGGATTTTCTTCATACGTATAACCTTATGAGATGTAAAGCTCTTACTGTGATTAGTCACCTCTGTGGGAAAAAGACCTTAATTCAAACAAATTACACAGGTGCTATTAAAAAGTATAAGCAGGACTCTAAAGAATTTGCTATTAGTTGTGCCTGAACAATAATTCAACTCTAAACTCTAGAGGATTTTTTTAACATTATATTTTCAAAAAAAATTTTTTTGACTATCCAGGAGATAGAACCCAGGACCTTTCACATGTCATACAAGTACTCATGTCATACAAGTATACATGAAAGATATTTTTAGGTAAACAAACTTATGTTCACGGCTAGGTTTTACTATTGAAAGAATAATATTGGTGCTTTGTTTCTAAGGCCTACTCTGATGCTAATTTCTGCATTTCCAGCTCCTGGACTTTCACCTTCTGGGAAAACAACAGATTATGCCTTTGAGGTAGATTTTATCAATCTATTTTTGCCTTATGAATGGCCTGGAAGAAAAAAACCTATAGTATTTTGCTAATGCATTAGTATCTCTTTTGAAATCTGTTATTATTTGATGTTTCATAATCTCTATTTGATTAGGTCCTATTTAGCAAAGTAACGTAAGAGTAATGGAATATAAATCTTCTGAGCAAAGACATGTTTAATGGTTCTGTTCTATACAGCCATTAAAATAGGACAAATTCCCAGTTTTATACATTTTCCAAGTTATGTATTTTATGTTATGTTGTTTTGTTTTGTTGTGTTGTGTTGTGTTGTGTTTGCTGGTTGGTTAGTCGGTTGGTTTTTTGAGACACGGTCTTGTCATGTGGTTCACGCTGGCCTTGAACTCATTATATAGCCCAGGCTGGCCTCAAACTTGCAGCAATCCTCCTGCCTCAGCCTCGAGAGAGCTGGGATCACAGACATGTGCCACCATGCCCAGCCTTCTATGTTAAAATTTTGTAGTTCCAAATGCCAAAAGAGGTCAATCTACTGAAACAAGAGTAAAGGAATTATTAATTCTGGTGCAATTTTTATCACATTTTTATCACACCAATTACATATTACTTATAATTATTCATTTAAATTCCTGCCTCCTTTTAATCCAAGTGTCATAAATTGAAATGTCACCAAGAGCTCAATAAGCACAGGCTCCGTATGGGAACTGGCAGCTTATTTAAGACAGATACAAGTCCAACTGGTCTGACTGGATTTTTCTAACCATAATTTTTAAAGTTACTAGCTAATTCAAAAAAAACAGACAGGAGAAAAATGTAAATATGGGTCAAACAAAACACATCTTCTCCCCCAAAATAACCCATCACCCACCAGCATGAAAGCTCTTCTTTCCTGTGTAAAATGTATGAAACCACATTTCTCTTCTTCCTAGTTGCGCTACCAGAGTCTGGCATTGTGCCTACAACATAGCCAACACTTGGTAGCAGTAGATGAGTAGAAGGGTTAATGAATACATATGGATGCGTGCGTGCCGGGGTGGGTGGATGGGTGGATGGATGGATGGATGGATGGGGAAACATACATGGAGGAGATAGTAACATTTAAACCGGAAAGTAATTGAAAATTAATTTAGGTGTGGAAGTGGCAGAAGGCAGGTATTTGAAGCTGAAGGGACAACTGAGAATTTATGATGTTTGGAAATGATAAATATTTCCAATGGACTGGCGCAAGGTATGTTTAAATTGTACGACCAGGTGGTGGGTGACCTTGAGGATCACGCTGAGGAGTACTTACTTTATTCTCTCAACAGTGAGGGGCCATTTCAGACTTTCGGAAATGTGTAGCCAGTTCTCTAAGACATCTCATACCTGTCTTTCTCTCTTTTTTTAGATGGCTGTTTCAAGTATTAGGTATGGAGCAGGAGTTACAAAGGAAGTAGGCATGGCAAGTATTTGAGATGTCCACGGTCTCCTATAAATGCTGTGTGCCCTATAAAACAAGGGCTAATAGACAACAACCAAGTCTTTATTTTAAAGCTGCACAATGTTAACTTTACCCAAAGGGTCTATTACAATTCTGACTTAGTCAAACCCGATTTATGGTTTTTATTTAGGATCTACAAAATATGGGGGCTAAAAATGTTTGCTTGATGACAGACAAGAACCTCTCCCAGCTCCCTCCTGTAAAAGTAGTTATGGATTCCCTTGTGAAGAATGGCATCAATTTTCAACTTTATGATAATGTGAGGGTGGAACCGACAGACACAAGGTACTTTTGTATCATTATTTACTTTAAGCAGAAGCCAGCACACCTCGCTTGTTGAAAACTTGCCCCAAGCCTTATTTAATGGCGTGATGATTTGTTTATGAAAAATGTGACATAATGGTTTTTATTTTCTCTTCTTCAAGCTTTATGGATGCCATTGAGTTTGCCAAAAAGGGAGCTTTTGATGCCTATGTTGCGGTGGGTGGTGGCTCCACCATGGATACCTGTAAAGCTGCTAATCTGTATGCATCAAGCCCTCAGTCTGAGTTCCTTGATTATGTTAATGCCCCCATTGGGAAAGGCAAGCCTGTCTCTGGACCTCTTAAGCCTTTGATCGCAGGTAAAGATTACTTATTTTGTTTCATTTTGTAGTTGGCAAAAGTTAGGAAAGACATCAGCTATTAATTTTAGAGTCTATGTTTCGGAAACTCTCTGATTTGTTCATTTCAGATCAGTGCTGTGTTTGGAGACCAAAATAGATAACAATTCATTCATTTTAAAATGTTGATCTTCATTATTGCCCAGAGAGAGACAATTTGGGGCAGTGGGAGGAAGTTTGCAGATTTAGGCTATCGAGTCACTGTGTGGAGGAGGGGAAGGTCCCTGCTGACGTTTGATTAGATCGCTCTGTTGGCAGGCCTGTTCCCCAGATCCATCTGTTTGTCCCATTTTGCCAGCCACCGTGCAGTTTAAGGAGAACATTTGCTGTTATTTTTCAGTGACTCAACCCTTTCTCCCACATAATGGCTCTTCAGCTGACCTCAGGCTTTGTCTCATCCCTAGGACATGTGGCCAGTATGGCTGCATCATTCTGGGTGACATCTGCTCCATGGCTCCCCAGAACACAGACTCGCAAGTCCACATTAAAATAGTTTATGTGTTCCACAGGGGACCCTGAGGTTTTCCGATCTTATTTCCTGTTCCATTTTAATGACTAGCATATTGCCATGTAAAGTTTTGTATCTAAAATATATTAACTAGTAACTGGGAAATAGCCTCAGTATAAGTTTTGTCCTCTGTTCTCCCCCGCTCTGCTCCTGTCGTGACTAGTCCCTGTGATGGGACACAAGTTAGTTGGTGGCAGGTGAACTGCTTTGAAGTGAATGAGGAATCAGCAGGGAGCAGTGTAATTGGGATCTGGCAAATGGAACCCTCTGGTGTCACACAGAGGGGTGATTAGGAAAGTTTAAAAATTTCACAGAACCACAAAACTGCAGAGCCCAGCGAAAGCAGAGCGTTCCTACGCTTGCTTCCAAGAGAGAATGAAGATGTCTTTTAGAGCCAGCAAATATTTACCGAGGTGCCGAGCAGCCTACATTTGAATACCTAGCTGCAGCTGCGTGAGCTCTGCACCTAAAGGAGTCTGAAGTTCCCAGAGCTCACTGCTGTCAGTGCAGACACAGACGTCACACACACGTGATTAACGTCTGCAAACAGCCACAGACATGCGTGTACATTAGAACAGAGGTCACATATTCCACACACATCCCTGTCAGTGCAGACACAGAACACAGATGTATTAGGTACACACTGTGCAGATACAGACAGTATATATATTAAACATACTATGCATACATGTTAACCTGGATGTGGACATCTTACATACCTGTTAACATAGACGCAGAAGCCACACAAACATGGTAAATATGCAGGCATGTTAGTATAGACACAAACACTATATTTATTAATCGCGTATACATCCATGTAGCACACACAGGCGTGACACATGCTAAACATGCATGTGTACTAATGAATACACCAACGAGCGTGTTAAATTTATATACATGGTAGTACAGATACATGCCTCATACTTGCCTGTTAATGCTTGCCTAGGCATCATGCATACTAATGTAAACACAGACATCATATAGGTTAGGCTTACATGCACTTTTTTTTTGTTTGGTTTTGTTTTTTGTTTTTTGTTTTTCTTCCGGTACCAGGAATCAAACTCACGACCTTGTGCTTGCCAGTCAGGCGCTTTGCCGCTGAGCTAAATCCCCAGCCCCATGCATGTTGTATTGATATAGATATCAGGTGAGCAATAAGGTTACCAAAGCTTCCTTCTCTGTTTCTTATTTCTAAGGCTGAATTAAATATATGCACTGACCTTTATTTAGATGCTTTATTAAAATTAATATTATTTTGTTCAAGTCCCAACTACCTCGGGAACCGGGAGTGAAACTACTGGGGTTGCCATTTTTGACTATGAACACTTGAAAGTCAAAACTGGTAAGAACTTTGTCCTTAATTTTTGTAAAAATTCTCTCCTTTACATTTCAACCCCACTCCCTTTGCTTTAACCCTATTACTTAGAAATCATGGAGTTGTAGAGCTGATGAAGAGATATATGTACGTACACATTTTCTTTACCCAAGTTCATACAAAAATAGTCTAATAAACTTCTGAGCATTACCGACAAAATCAAATGGAAATGCCATGACTTTTAATTGCCCATTCATCTGCCCATGTTAGTGACTGTATATCAGTGATAAATTAGTGTTTCCTTTAAATTAAAGTGATAAATTATCAGTGTTTCCTTTCTTTGACATCCTCTTTATATTTTAAATCAATTTTATTGAGATGTACTTCTTATACAATAAAATGTACACATTTAAAAGTCTGACTTGGTAAGTTTTGACAGATATATGTGCCCATGTTACCACCATCCCAATCAAGCTATTAGACATCTCCATTGCTCCAGATGGTCATATCATGCTCCATGCTAGCCAATCCTTTCAACACCATTCCCAGGTACCTCTGCTCTGCTGTCTTAGTCTTTTTAACCTATCTTCTGTATCTGCCACTGACTATGTGATAAGAATGTCCCTTTCCTACAGTCTGGATCAATATCTTGCTTCCAGGATTCCAACCCTTTGCAGCAGAATAAATTGGTATTCAATTGCAAACCTATTCTAACTTGTCTTTAATTACTGTATTTTTTGACATTTTAAAAGATAATAGTAATAGTAACCAACACTTATATTTTGCCTTAACTTTTATTTAAAAGACTTACGTACTGTTATCTCATTTGATCCCTACAACTGCTCTGGGAGGGATGGAACCCCCATGTTATGATTTTACAGAGAATTTAGAGAGACTTATTGACTAGCCCAAAAACACAAAGTAAGCTGCAGAGCAAGGACCAGTGGTGTACTCGTAAACCAGTTCTCCGGAACTTAATAATAAAAAAACAAGCAAGCCCTGATTTGTAGCATTTGCCAGTGCCTATAGTGTAAATGCTTCTGTCCTGGCCAGTGTGAGGAGATGTGTGCTCTTGGTTCCCGGGCTCTGGTAGAATTAGCTCCAGCACACCACACAACTCCACATTTCTACTACTTGCCTTCCTACATGAGAATGAATCTTCCTTGTGCTTTTTTTTAGAGTAACTTATTATCCTAAAAATATTTAATTTTTTTTAAAATGGTGCCCATAGCTAGCATCTACTGAAAAATTCTTATGTTTTAGGGATTGCTTCAAGAGCCATCAAACCCACACTGGGACTGGTTGATCCTCTGCATACCCTCCACCTGCCTGGCCAGGTGGTTGCCAACAGCGGCTTCGATGTGCTTTGGTGAGTACCTGTGCCACCTGTAGGGACTTTTACCAGGTCTATGGAAAGCATTTGATTGCCCACGTGCCTGGTTACAGATGCTGATAAACCTTCACTGATTAGCGCTACACAACATGCTTCCGCCTGGCTTTGATGACCCTCTGTCCTACATGAAAACATTGCAGCTACAAAGGTTGGTGGCGAGGCTCAGCCCGGTGTGAGCTACAAACAAACCTGCTGTTTGAAATGGACCATCCTGGCCTTGGCCATGGCTACAGGGTCACTGATAAAGGAGCAGTTTGAGGTGACATGTGATGTCTCAGGGCACACGCTTTGTCTTTTTTTTTTTTTTTTCCTTTTTTGAGACAGGGTCTCGCTATGCAGTTCAGGCTGGCCTTGAGTGCACTTTGTAGCCCAGGCTGGTCTCAAACTCTCAACGATCCTCTTGCCTCAGCCTCCTGAGTGCTGGGATTACAGGCGTGCTCCGCCACGCCCGGCCACACTTTGTCTTTATGGCCACCCAAACTAGGGAAGGTCCGGGGCTTTACCACAGAAGATGGCAGTGAAGGGATCTGGTATCTCCAAAACCTCACCCCAGATGCGTTCACTATGTCAGGACTTTACGCACATCCTTGCTTCCTTGCAGCACTGTGCATTATGACAGAGTCATAGATATAAAAGTAAAACTAGAGTTCAGATGTTCAGTGACTGCTTGCAGTCTCACTGTAAGCGCCCTTGGCTTTGCTTGCAATGTGCCAGTGCCTCCCAACCGTAATTCTACTGCAGACTCACTTCTGACCTCCAGTCCATTAGTTCCAGTGGCCTTAAGAAAGACCCATGGGTACTTCACACTCTGTGTGTCCCAGGCCACTGTGGTTCACCCATTCGCGTGTGCACATTTTGTCACATTTTCATATCTCTGAAGTCAGAACAGATCTTCAAATCTATGGATGGTAGTATTTTTTATCCTCAGAAGTCCAATTTTAAGATGATGTATCTTGTGGCTGGGGATTTAGCTCAGCAGCACAGCGCCTGCCTGGCAAGCGCAAGGTCGTGAGTTCGATTCCCGGTACCAGAAAACAAAACAAAACAAACAAAAAAAGATATATCTTATAATGCACAGCATCTTAAATTTGATGAGATGTGATTATTGTCTTGATAACCCCACTTCTTCTGAGTCCACTAGCTCAGCAAGTGGTGGGACTCAGCATTTCCTGTCTCTTGTCCTGCTTCTCCCCCTCCTCCCCTCTGCCCTCTCTCCTCTCTTTCTCCTCCTCTCCCCTCCTCTTCCTCCTCCTCCTCCTTGTTCTTCCTTCTTCCCTCTCTGTCTCTGTCTGTCTCTCTCTCTCTTCCATTAGTGAATATTATACAGAACGGCTTGTTTCATTTTGCCACTGACTGTCTCTTGTATCTTCTCCATCTTCTCAGGCTTCATTGTTCCTGTCTTGGTTCAAATCTGCGCCAGCTCTTGCCTGGACCACTGCAGTAGTCAGTTCCATTGACCTCCTGATCCCACCCCCTTGTCCTTTCTTCTGTTCTCTGTCATGGCTTCACCAAGCTTCCAGATTGTAGCAGGGCTCTCACACACAGGAACATGCACACCTACGTGCATACACCCGTCTACCTTACACATCTTTCAGGGGCTTTCCACACCTATTACCTGAAGGCCACGCTCTGTAGGCCCTGGCATGTCCCTCAACTCTTTATCTGTCTTGAGGAGACATTTTCAATTCCATGGGGAGATCCATACTCTGATGAAGCCCTTGCTGACCCTCATCCTGCTCCCTTTTCCTCAGATATAGCTACCCACTCATCCTTTGCTGTTCCCCGTGAGTGGTCTGGTCATGTGACAAGATACCTAAAACAACCAACACGAAAGAGCGGTTTATTTCAGATCACAGTTGCAGAGGTTTCAACCCATGTTCACTTGGTCCTGTTGCACTGGCCCTCTGGTGACACAGGATGTCGTGGCAGGAGCATGTGGCTGAGGGCTATTCACCTCACGGTGGCCAGGAAGCACAGAGAGAGACAGGAAGAGGCCAGGGTCTCAATGCCCACTTCAAAGGCATATGCCCAGTGGCTTCTTCCACCCAGCCCTGCCTCTAAAGTCTCTTCCACCTCCCCCAAGGGCCGTGACCTGACAACCAAGCCTTCAACACCAAGGGTTTTGGGGGAACGTTCAAGATCCAAACTACAGCATTGCTCTTCCAAGCACAGTCCAAATGACAAAACTTGGCCCAAGGAATCCGTCCCTGGGACTTTCAGGGTTTTTAAAAAGACGGACGCAGCCATGCATTAAGCACCACTTGTAATCCACTTGTTAGAACTCCATGGGTCTCTGATCATAAATTGGTCATCACAGGGCGTGGTGGCGCACACCTGTAATCCCAGCTCTTGGGAGGCTGAGGCAGGAGGATCACTGAGAGTTCGAAACCAGCCTGGGCTACAAAGGGAGCTCGAGGCCAGCCTGAACGGCATAGTGAGACCCTATCTCAAAAGACAAAAAATAAATAAATAAATAAATAAATTGGTCATCACAGAGGGTACCTGTAGAGAAGGTGCTGGAAGACTCAGATATCTGTCTACCTCACCAGTTGCATTTCTCATTGTAAATCAGTAATCTGACTTCCAAGATTTACACATGGATTCTATGAGCTCAGCTCAGTGAGTGAGTCTGCCTCTGAGAAATAGGTCTGCTCTTAGATTCAGAAGCTAGGTGCCATTTAGACATACTGCAAAGCAGAGGTGAGACACTGAGGCGTGTGGATCTCTGCCTCCCCATCCTCCCTATGTACACTTCATTCTTGCATTGCTCACATATTCCCTAGTTAGAACACAAAGCCATAGCATCAGTCTACCAACTGACCTTTTAAAAAATTTCTAATACTTTGTTCGAAAGGTAGTTTGCTGCTTCTCACATTCTCCTCCACTCTAAGACATAATTCATGCAAAACATAGCTCATGTTACGTTATGTTCCAGTGCATCACTGACCTATATGCTTCTGTGCAGTCTGATCTGCAGTGAAGGAGCTAGACTCCTTGGCAGGCCAGCCAATGGACGCAACTCTTAAGCCTAGTGCTTAAAATAGCTAACCCTGATTTTGGGGCACAGAAGAAAAAAGTCAGATTTTTTTTCCATATTATTCCAAGAATTGTTAATAGTAAGTTTTAAAAGGTGCCAGCACTATTCTAAGTACCCTACATGTGTCAGTTCATTTAGTTTTCACAGCTGCACTCTAAAGCTAGGCTATTATTTATCCCTGTCTTTGAGCCGCAGGAAGGGTAGTGGCTCACATCAGGCCTGCAGTGGGAACGTCCAGGGGCAGGATTTACAGGTGGACAGCTAACTTACTACACTGCACTCTTAGGAGTCTGGGTAACTATGGCCCTTATTTAGTAATATGGTATTTGATCAGCGCTAGGTATATAATGGTAAATATCTTCTACAAAGAAGTCATTTTTTAGATTCACTGCTTTTTTTTCATAGTTCAGATGTTTGATAATTCAGTATCATAAAGATTTATTTACACTGGAAAAGGGCCATATGTAGGGTTTTTTAAATTAATTTTTCAGTTCATACATGAAACATGAAAATTCTATGTTTTAATTTAGGGATACCATGTGATACTTTGTTACATATTGTCATGGTTTAGATCTAAAAGGCCCCCCAGATTCTCATGTGTTTGGAAGGTGATTGGACCACGGGAGTGCTGTGCTCATCAGTTGATTCATCCACTTATGAGTTTAGTGGCTGAACGTGCTGTTAGGAGCTGGGGCCTGAGTGGAGGTGATTCGCAAAGGGCATGGCCTAGAAGAGTGTATTCTTGTGCCCAGCTTCTCCCGTCTCTGTCTCCTTCTGTGTCTCTCTCTCTGTGTGTGTCTCTCTCTCTGTCTCTCTCTCTCTCTCTCAATCTGCTTCCTACCTGCCGTGGCTTGAGCACCTCTTCCTCTGCCACACCCCTCTGCCATCCTGTTTCTGACTTTGAACCAGCTGCCTATGAACTGAAACCATGAATCCAAATAAATCTCTCCTCCTTTAAATTGCGTGTGTCAAGTATTTTGTTTCAGCAGCAGGAAAGTAGATAATGCATAGGTATACACTGTGTGATAAAGTTAAACAGGGGCTGGGGATTTAGCTCAGCGGCAAAGCGCCTGCCTGGCAAGCGCAAGGTCGTGAGTTCGGTTCCCGGTACCGGAGAAAAACCAAAAAA
>NW_004955444.1:12727331-12729216 GCF_000276665.1 Chinchilla lanigera | reverse complement strand
AAAAAAAAAAAAAAAAAAAAAGATAAAGCACTTTGGTTCTGGTTGCAGACTGAATTAGACAAGAACCGAATCAAATCCAATGGTTAGGTTCAATGTTGACCTTAAGGGGAAATTTGATTCAGTTCTTGTCCAATTCAGTTTGAGAGCAGAATTGTGGAAAGAATTAAGTTCATGAACCAAGACACCATTTACATACATTTACATATATGCATATACATCTATACGTGTGTACATGTACACATACCTTCCCATATACTGTAACTCTCTATATATTACTTGTAATACCTAATACAATGCAGACGCTGTGTAAGTAGTTATTATACTATATAGTTAAGAGAATAATGACAAGAAAAGTCTGGACATGTTCCGTTCAGACGCAATTTTTTCTGAATTTTTTTTTTTCAATCCACTGTTAGTTGAATTTGTGGATGGAGAAATGATGGATATAGAGAGCAAAGTATTAAAGATAAAACTGCCACCTGAGACATTAAAATATATGCAAAGCCCAATCGTTTTTTGATTTATTTGTAATGGAGAAAAAGGACACCACAGGTTAGGCCTAGACATGGACACAGCGCTTCCTCTGGCTTGGGTCTAGCAGCTCCACTGAAGAGAAAGCCTTGGAATCACATTTTGTAGTGGAGCACGGGGGAGAGGGATGAGACACAGAACTGTTCCTGACTCCTGGGAGACCCACAGGGAAGCCAGTCGATCTGACAGGACAGGAGGGTTAGCAAAGCCACAGTGAGAGGACGAAGGGAGGGCCGCAAGCTCCATGATCGCTATTTCGCCTTGTTATTTACTCAGGGAATGAAGAACTGACATTGGATTTTGGAAGAGAGGCACAAATGGCTAACCACTCCAAATGAAAGGAGTAAGAAGGCTGCAGCACTTTTATGTAAACAGGAACACTTCCTTGAGGCAAATCGCAAAACACCAAGTAGAAGTGGTTCGCTTGGCAGTGGTCAGGCGCCCTCCCCAGGGCAAGGTTTCCAAGCAGAACATGCAGAAAGGCTGAGCCAAGTCTCAAAGAGGGTCTTTGAGAATTTGCCTTTCCTAAGTGGCACTGGGGACGCACAGAACAAACACAGGCTGGAACTGCAAAAACACCTCACTTCCCCAGCAGCAGTTAGAGACTAGATGTGCAGTTTACACAGGTACCAGGCGGCCCCGGCGGGTCTGATTTGGGTCAGTTTCTCATGAAGAAAGATGGCTGGGCAGCCGGGGAGCCCTGGGTGACAGGGGTTCATGGTTCAATTCTGAGAATATGTTTACTCTGAGTCCATTCACAGCTGCCACCAGGGACACTGACAAATGAAGAAGAAGAATGAGTCTCAGGGCACTGCCCTCAAGCAGCTGTCATAGTCCAAGGACCAAGCGTTTGCTTCCCCTGGATTTTTATATCACATGAGCAGCTGACAGTGTATTTATTATGCCTTTGGTGAAACTGTTGATGAGAAAACGCGTATCCCTTTGGTTTTCATTTGGAAGACAAGGCATCCTTTGAACAACTTGCTGAATTTTCTTCTTACCGAATGGCGTTTTCCTCCCAGATCTTTCCCTAAGGCAGCTCTTTATTCAGTAGGAAATATCAGTGTTGATGTGTTATTGTTCTATACGTACATAATTCACAGGGCTGTCAGAAATCCTGATGATCTTGAAGCAAGGTCAAATATGCATTTGGCAAGTGCCTTTGCTGGCATTGGCTTTGGAAATGCTGGTGTTCATCTGTGGTGAGTGAATATGAGATTTTATTTCTTTATTCAAGCTATTGCTTTTAATATTTAAAAAAATATAATTCACAGTGAGTGGTAAAAATTTAAATATGTTGTAGAAGGAAGAAATTTAATTTAAGGTACTTAAATACTTCCTTAATTTGTTTTTT
>NW_004955444.1:12722789-12724146 GCF_000276665.1 Chinchilla lanigera | reverse complement strand
ACCGGAGAAAAACCAAAAAAAAAAAAAAAAGTTAAACATATCTTCTTAAACATATATCACTGCTTTACAGTAAAAACATTGAAAATCCTTTCCTCTAGATTTTTGAGATGTGCAGTGCACAATCACTGTCTGTAGTCACCTTACTGTAGAATAGCACACTAGAACTCACAGACTGGTTAAAAATACTGTAGTGCTACTAATACAAACTTGAGGGCATTAATTTCTATACTAAGCAATGACTATCATGGACAAGAGGGCGACTGGTACACCGTGCTGTAATCATCAGCGCCAAGTGCCAGTCCTACAGTGGAGTGAGTGCCAGTGTGTAGGTGAATGAGGGGAAGGAGGAAGACAAGGTTTTCATTGTGTGTATTTTAAATATTTCACTTTAGCCATGCCCTGGAGTCATACACTGCCCTGCCCTACCACATGCGGAGCCCCTGCCCTTCCAACCCCATCTCTCGACCAGCGTACCAGGGCAGCAACCCAATCAGCGACATTTGGTCAGTCCAAGCACTGCGGATCGTTGCCAAGTATCTGAAGAGGTATGTCGTCCCTAGGGGACAGCCAGAACAGAGAAACTGCATCCTGCCATCACATGGAATGTGACGTGCCTGATCCAGAATCATCCGGAGCCAGTCTGTCCACCAGATCAGCCCGTAGACATAGAGAAGCACAAGATACCGGAAAGCTCTGAAGGGATCTCAGGGCTGGCAGTGAAAACTGGATCCTTCATCTGCAAAGGAAAACCAGGTCCTGCGATCCCCTTTGGCCATGGGGACAAATGGAAAGCCCTAATTTCTGCAGGGTGTAGATTAAGTAAATGGATGAGGGAGCTATCCTTTGAGATTTGGCTCCCCAGGACAAAAATGAGAACCAACCATCCAGGCCCTTGCAAACATACAGGGAAGCCACCACTGAGCAAATACACATGAACTAAATTTAAAATCTGTACAGATTACTGACCTAGGAGATGTAAGAGGCAAAAAATGTAAAAGAATCCCTTAAAAGGTTTTTGAAAGATTTAAGGATAAAAATACAACTCAGAAGGCTGAGGCAGGATGATTGCCATGTGTTTGAGGCCAGCGTAGGCTACATAACAACTTCAAGGCCAGCCTGAAATATAAGACCCAGTCTCAAAAAAATACAAGTTAGGCACAGTGACACATGCCTATAGTCCCAAGAAGATCACTTGACCCCAGGAGTTTGAAGCCAGCCTGGGGAATATAATAACCCCATTAATTTTTTTTCAAAAAACTTAGAGCTGAGGATGTAGCTCACTCAGTGATAGAGTACATGCTGGGTGTGGTGGCGCACACCTGTAATCTCAGCACTCCGGATGCTGGGGCAGGAGGAT
>NW_004955444.1:12589463-12720719 GCF_000276665.1 Chinchilla lanigera | reverse complement strand
TTTTTTTTTTTTTGTCCTTTTTTTGAGGCAGGGTTTTACTCTACAGTTCAGGCTGGCCTTGAACTCACTTTGTAGCCCAGGCTGGCCTTGAACTCACAGCAATCCTCTTCCCTCAGTCTCCTGAGTCCTGGGATTACAGGCCTACACCCAGCTGGATTTTTTTATAACAGCCTTTTAAGCTATAATTCACATACTATACAATTCACTCATATAAAATGTCTAAATGGTTTTTAATATATACATAGAGTTCTACAATCATCAGTTTTAGGACATTTTTTACCCCCCAAAGAAATCTTGTACCCTTTATCTGCCACCCACCAACTTCCCCACCTCTCCCAATACTCAATGACTATTAATCTACTCTCTGTTTCTGTAGATTCCCCATTCTGAGCATTTCACTTAGTGAAATCCTGTAATATGTGGTCTTTTGTGTCTGACTTGCTTTACTTAGCATGATGTTTCCAAGGTTCATCCGTGCATCAAACTTCATTCCTTTTTTTTTTTTCCAAATAACATTTCATTGTATGGATATAGCAAATTTTACTTTGTCTTCATCAGCTGATGGGCGATTGAATTGTTTTAATTTTGGTCAATATAAACAATATTACTATGAACATTCCTATTCCAGTTTTTGTGTGCACTCGTTTTCAATTCTCTTATTCATGGACGTGGGATTGTCAATCATATGGTAATATGTGTTTAAATTTTTGACAGTACCAAACTCTTCCCCACAGTGTCTGTGCCATTTTATGGTTCACACCGGAAGTAGATGAAGATCTACTTTCCTCTATACCCTTCCCGCCTGGGTATAGAGTTTTAAAACCTCAAATGCAGGGGTTTCCCCCTAATCTCTCACAAAATGAGAAAGGATCTTTGTCAATCATCTAAAATTAATGTTTGATAAGAATTTTATTGGCATGCTGCATTAAAATTAAAAAACAAAGAACTTTGAGAATTAAGAGGGCTGGGGATATAGCTCAGCGGCACAGCGCCTACCTAGCAAACATGAGATTGTGAGTTCAATTCCTGGTACCAAAACAAAAAACAAAAAACAACCCCCCAAAAAAGAATTAAGAATTAAGCATAGGTCTTTCCTGGGGTGAATGCAATGAAATGGTAATCTTCAGACTCCGCTACTAATAGGAGCATACATTGGTACACTTTTCTGAAAAGCAAGTGAATAAAATGTACTCAGAACCTGAAAAATTCTTATACCCCTTACCCCAATAATTCACATCTAAGAATTTAGCCTAAAGAAATATCTATGAACCAGCCATGGCAGTATGCCTGTAATTCCAGCACACTGGGAAGCTGAGGCAAGAGAATCACAAGTTCAAGCCCAGCCTAGGCAAGTTAGCAAGACCTTGTCTCAAATTTTTTAAAAAACTGGAGATGTAGCTCAGTGTGAAAGGCACTGCAAAAAAAGAAAAGAGAAAAGAAAACTTCATGATATTATCAATGAGTTTCTTTATATAAATATTCAGTGTTATTTATACATGAAATTTTGTCCTTTTTTTTGGTACCAGGAATCAAACTCAGGACCTCAAGGTTGCCAGGCAGACGCTGTGCCACTAAGCTAAAACCCTGGCCCCTAACTGAAAAATTTGGATGCAACCTAAATTTCCAACAGTTAAAGGTTAACTAAATTACAGTATTTAAAGAATAAAAATAGGGTCATGAAAGATGTTTTAGAACAAATTTATATCAAAAAATATTTACAAAGAATGTTAAGTAACAAAAACAATGTATAAGACTATATATACAATATAATCATAAATTAAATATATACATTAAATGACTAGAAGGAAATAGGGTTATGTGTAATCTTTATTTTCAACAAAGAACACAAACAACTGCTAAAATAAAAACAATCCACCTAACATTTTGAGTATTGTTAGAGAGAAACCTTTGAAAACTACATGTACTAAACAATAATGATCTGAACCCAGCCAAGGTAAAGCACAATCCAACAACTCATAGAACCAATAGCCTTCCATTTATTTTTTCAAGGTTGTGCTGGGGCTCCTTTTCTTGTTAAATATTCATATAGTTCACCAAAATACTTCTTTGCATGAAATATAGCTCTTGCTGAAAAAGTCCAGAGTCATCCAATAACCCATGTTACAAGAACCGCTGACCATTTTACTTGTGCAAAACACTTTATTTTCAGTATATTACTTGTAAATATATTAACCTCATCACAATATTTATCTTCTGAATCCTCTATTAAATTATATTATCCTATTTGTTCACTAAGAATTCAAAGGGATATAAAGATTTTTTCAATAAAAACAAAAACCATCGGGCCTGGTGGCACACACCTATAATCCCAGCAACTCAGGAGCCTGGGGCAGGAGGATCACCACAAGTCCAAGTATAAATCCAGCCTGAACTACATAGCAAGACTTTGTCTCATTTTTAATTAATGAATTAAAAAAATAAAAACAAAAACCATTATGTCTTTTCTTGAGGACAACTAGATCTAAATAAATGCTTAAGGTAGAATTCAGGAAAATCAGTTAAACTAGAATGGATTACTATAGGATTTCGGGCTAGAATAATTTATTATGATTCAAATACCATTCATATATAACATTTGAAAAGATGTATCAATTCCTGGTGGTAATTACAGATCACTTACAAGTGCAGCTTACATGTCACTGAATAGCATATAGTTCTATGATCATTTGAATTTGAACATTTTAGAGCTCTTATTAGTGAATACACTCAACTTGAAGTGCATCATAGTGTGAATATCCTTATATCCAAGAAAACAGAACACGTAACTCCTTGAGGTACTGTCCCGAGACTGTGAAGGTCTCTCCCATAAATGGTATCTTTGTGTTATTGATTTGAATTCTGATGTCTGTATGTCAACAAAAAATATTTTTTTCTCTTCTAGCCATGGGATGTCTTACCCAATTTCAGGATTAGTGAAAACGTATAAAGCAAAGGACTACAATGTGGATCACCCACTAGTGGTAAAAAAATATACATATATTAATTAAATCTTATATACCTCGTAATTTCCATAGGTACATTTGTCAGTTTTTACCCCCAGTGCTGGGAATCAAACCCAGAGCCTTATATACATTAGGCAAATACTCTACCACTGAATTACAGCCCCAGCCCACAGTTGCTAATTTTTGTGCCAGGCATGGCAGTTCATTCCTGTAATCCTAGCACTCGGGGGCTGAGGCAGGAGAATCACTGTGAGTTCTAGGCTAGCCTTGGTGACATAGCAAATTCAGGGCCAGCCGGAACTGCACAGCAAGACCCTGTCTCAAAAAAAAAATTTTTTTTAGACTAGCTGACTATAGGATGAAGTAATATCACAGTATTCAGGAGGAAAACCAGCTTTGCTATGTTTCTCTCCCCAGCCCCATGGCCTTTCTGTGGTGCTCACATCCCCAGCGGTGTTCACATTCACAGCAAAGATGTTTCCAGAACGACACCTGGAGACAGCAGAAATACTGGGTATGAATCATTACTTGGAAATCTGTGACTCACACAGGTGGAGTGTTTGCTATGATTGTTTCCTGAAAATAACCATAAGGATTATTACCAAAAAATGTTCCTGTGGGTAACCCAATGATAACATGTCAGTGAATTGCCCAAAGCCCTAGCTAATTCTAAAATACCGTAATTGTATGTTTTTAAGAGTCAGTTAATGAAACAGAACCAAATGTTGATTCTATTAAATTTTTGGCAATACTATTTTCTCTGCTTGTATCTCCAAAGAAATTATAACTCCGTGTATACTGTTAATGTATTCAGGCAGAAAAAGTAAATTCACAGCCATAGAGAATCTGAACAAGAATTTTTATTTTTAAAAAATATCCCAAATGAGCACCCTGTCTGCCATACTGTAAAATAAATACTGCCTATAGTAAGATGCAGTGCCTTTTGAGTCTTCCCAGAAATAAAATTACCTTCCAGGTAGCTGTAGTGGGAGGTAAAATGTTGGTGTTTCTCTGAAATGAGAATTTTTTTTGAGTAGACTTGGATATTTAATTAATTTGCAAAACATCTTATTCCCTAACTGTGCTCAGGGTACGAAGGGAAAGCCTCAAAAGAAAACTATTATGCTCTTCTAGCTCCCGTGGTTGGAGAGGATATTTCCGAGGAGGTAGGGATGGCCACAGCCCTGTCCGCACTGATTCTCTTCGGCTTTGCCTTCCTGCCCGCTATTTGCGCAACAGCGCGCCTGGTCCAGGTGCTGGGCCTGGAATGCTAATGTCGGAGTTCAGCAGCGAACGAGCTCAACTTGAGTTCCCAGCGTTTGCTGCCGCTTACTGCAGCTAGGATCTTGTGCCCCTTTTTCCTTTTGGAGGGGGAGATGTCCTTCAGCCTTATTTTGGGATGCAGTTGCCATTGTAAATATGCACACTATGTAAATGGGGATGGGAGGGGCAAATCTTGGACTACGTTATGGAAAATGGGGGAAAAATCGTATATAACTTCCATAAAGTCTGCATTCCAGGCAGCCATCGACATTCCTAAGAAAGCAGTTCTTCTGTTAGAGAAAATCCAAGCTGGAAGAATCAACCAATTCTTTCCATGTGTAGGAAATGTTAATGTTATGTCATATTTCATCATTAAATACAGTATTTTAATTCTCTGTGTAAGCTTAGATTTTCTTAGCTTTGGGCCAATAAGTTCTCTTCCCTATCTTTTTTTTTTTCCTACAAATACTTCATAGGAAAACCTAGAGGTTCTGATGGTGTGTTTTATGGCAGCCATCCCAGGATCATTAAAACATCATAAACCCTATATTTTTGTGTCATCTTCCCATCTAATACATATTTTTCCTGGTGCTGGGCAACATAGACTCGTCAGGCAAGGTTTACCTTCATCCAGCTGCTCTCCAGCTGGCCTTCTATCTGGTTCTCTTTATACTGTTTCTCCTGGATTACTGAAACAGTTCTCACTGTCATAGAAAGGAAAGCTTAAAACCAATTTAAACAAGTGCCCGAGGATGGAGGGGACCTGTGTGTTCAGTTCTTGTCTGGTGGCATTTTGAGAAGACTTCATACAGTGCATTCCGTTTGCAGAATGCTTTGCTTCTTGACATGAAGGTGTCCCCTCACATAAATGGGGAATAAGGTGGGTGCTGGGAGTTGGGAAATAAGCTCCTTTCTTCTGGGGATTTTCTGCCTGTGGACAGAACTCAATGACTCTTCCAGATTGACATGTCCATGATTATATGTATTAATTATTACATCAATATTCTGCCTTAAAAATCTCTAAACCATGGCAACTTTCATCTCTCTTCACCTTTATCGTTGTTATCTACACATGAAACACTGTTTGCTGAAAGTCTTGGCATCTTGGCATTGTAATATTTATTGAAAGGCACCTTCTCTGCCTAGGGCAACAGTACAAAATAAAACTTTATAGGTAGAAGGAGGAAATATTTCCTTCTCTGGTCACACATAGACCATTTCTTGGCCATACTTTCTTTCTTTCTTTTTGGTTATAAAGTGGGAGTTCTTTAACCTGGTCTCACAAGGTGTTTGCAAAGGGCTTATCTTTTTCTAAAATGTTACTGTGAGAAAAGACGTTGTACGTGCGCACCTCTAGATGTCAGCAAATTCCAAGGCTTGAAAATAACATAGCTGGGTTTCTCTTACAGAAGCTCCTTCCTCCTCATCCCAACACCAGCCTTCTTTCCTGATCTCCTGTCTGCACCTCTTTTTTTGGTCTTCCTCCTGCTCCTCCTGCTCCTCCTCCTCGTCCTCCTCCTCTTCCCCCGCTTCTTGTTCCTCTTCACTGCCACACAAGGGGTGACCAGATAGGAAGTAGAAGTCTCTTGGAAATGTGGGAAAAGTTAACTGGCCCAGCCAGCTTCTCTTGTGGAAGCTCTTGGTTCCTCAGTCTGACCTTGCTGAAGTGTCTTCTCTGCGGTCTTCTATGGAGCTCACCATGGACCATTAGGCCAGGATGGTGACAGGATGGTGCAGGGGAGGCACCGTGGTGGCCTCATACTTGGCATTTGAAGATGGCAGTGAGTACGCATTGTGTATGTGCTGATCCTGAACGACACCCAGAGCCTGCATCTTTTCCCTCTTTCTGTCTGTCTGTCTGTCTCTCTCTCTCTGATATATATATATATTATACTTTATGTCTTCTAGGAGCTGACACCCGCACTACCAAGATCCAAGATGCTGGGCCTGTGTTGGCAGACACGCTCCGGAAATTCCTATTTGATCTAAACGTTGACGATGGCCTGGCTGCCATTGGCTACTCCAAGGCAGACATCCCCGCATTAGTGAAAGGAACACTACCCCAGGTAAGAGGTGCAGAGCAGTCCTCACGCCCGCTAAGAAGCACAGAATTTCCACGGGGGGTGTGTTAGAGAGAATGAAACCCCAGGGGTCCTCTAGTCTCTTCCACATCACACAGTAGTTCTCTTCCTGGGAGAAATGGGCCCAGGCTCCTTTGGCTTTATGTCTTTCCATAAAACTGTGGTTGAAGTGAAGCTGTTATGGAAGCAATGAAAGGATTCTTTATGAGAATTAAAGACAAAAAGAACCCAACTGATCTTAAACTATGTCAAATTTCCCTTTTCCCCATTTCTGCTCTTTTAAAGGTCCCCTATAAAGCCCTGCAAAGCTATTCCAAAAAGACCACTAATAGTATTTTCCATTACAGAGAATTATAAGTTCCTACTATTTTGCGGCGAACAGGCATAGTCTTTAAATTAAAATTATTAAAATTGCTTTCGAATGAATTTGGGACATTGGATATTTTATATATGTGTCCCTCTGGGTCTTCTTTCATTTAATGTTGCTAAAGAGTGTAAGTTGAATGTGCTGCTATGCTTAATTAACTTGGTAGAATCACAACAGTTGTCAAGTCTCCTCACCCGTGAAGGAAGGCTCTGTGGATCTGTTGAGCCAGTGTGTCAGATCCTAAAGGTTCAGATCCAGTTCCTCGCACTTCACCATGGTTCAGCACCATAAGTACTGCTTGCTGGACCACACCACAGTCACCACAGCCAGGATGCCCCTTTAGCCCGCTTGGTCAGTATGGGGAAGGTGAGGACCACTTCAGCATTACGGGGCCCCTCTTCCCAAAGTTAAGGCATCCATGGCTGTCTCCTTGATATAGCTAGCAGCTATAATATCTACTCACACAGCATTCTGCTGACCACAAATAGCAGTACTTTTTCCTCACCCCACTCCACATAACCAAGGGCATCTAACAAGCTGCTTCTTCCTCATTTCATCAGTGTTTAGAATGTTGACAGCCTCACCCACCACCTAAGATAATGTTTGTGTAGATTGGGTTCACGGGCTTCTGTACCCACAGGATCCAAGTAGGCAGTAGCAGTGAACAATACAGTAAGACAATAGGAGGGAAGGGAGGGCAGGAGGAAATAAAACGAACTAGCTACTCACTGGTCCAATTATTAAATACAGGAGGACCAAAAGTTGCACATTTTTGATAATTTTTATAAGATGATATAACAGGAAATATAAAAATGACAATTTTATCACATTTATTCAATACAAGAATCAACAATACAAGAATTTATTCAATACAAGAATCACATTTAGGGGCTGGGAATTTAGCTCAGCGGCAAAAGCGCCTGCCTGGCATGTGCAAGGTCGTGAGTTCGGTTCCCGGTACCAGAGAAAAACCAAAAAAAATCACATTTATTCAATACAAGAATCGAAACTGCCAGAGTGATGCTTGGACAGGCAGTACCTAAACAAGTGTGCTGCCTGAGTGACGCTTGGGGTAAACTGTTAAGTGGTCAAGATGTGTTATGTACCTGAACCAACTCCCCATGATGAATGTAATTTTTATTACAATAAAAATTTTTAAATTTAAAAATATAGACAGCAATAAAAAAAATTTTTGAATTTAAAAATTTTTAAATTTAAAAATATAGACAGCAACAGCACGTGGCGGGGAGCTCGGTGAACTAGGAAGCACGTGACCCATCTAATTGCATGAGCAGCTATTCATCTAAATTTCTTATCACCAAAGAGAAATTCAGTTCTTCCTATAGGTAGAATGACCATCTTTTAAGAAAAATTAGCAATTTAGATGCTTCTGTTGAATTTGCCCAGTTACCCAACGTACAAATAAAATGTGCCCCATGCACCACCCATTTTCTTGATTTAGATTTAGGCCCAGTGAATCCAGTTGCATCTAAAAATATAAAGGAATGAGAAACAGAAGAGTCTCAGAGTACGGCATAGCCCCTGCATCTACCACAAACCTTTATTTTAATCCTTAAGTCCAAGAGACTAAAGAGAAAAAAACCCTATCATTTATTTTATCCAGACCTACGAGAGTATGAGTTCTATGTGGGCAAGACTTTGCTTTGCTCACCCATCCTCTCCTGCACTCAGTACAGGCTAGTAAGTATGTTACATCAACACGTATTTGCAGCCCTCTCCACCTAAATCCTCTGTCCATGTGAGCCTAATGACAGGATGGTGAAAATTTTTCAAGATTGTTCCTTAGACAACTAGAACCACCCAGAGATGGAGGACCTATAAAGCCCGTCCAGAAACACCACAGACCTGTGGTCACCACAGTTTTAATTTGGCTTCTGGCTTTACACCATAGTTTCAGTGATACTATCCATTCGGCAAAGAGCCCTCTGAAAAGTCTGCTCATAAATCCAAGGAAAAATGCTCAGGAGTATATATTTGTCACCTTCCAAGAACGGCATCCATGATTTTCAGAAGAAACTGTATGATATTCTTAGTCATTTAATTGCTGGTGGTGTGCCATGCATGACCCAGCTATCAGCACACACTGGCAAATGTTTACTGTTCTAGTTCTGCTGTGCTCAAATGTTCACTTTCAAACTCTATTCCAAAAAGGAGAAATCCAAACTAATATTAGAGACCATCCACTAAAATAGCAAGTTAATTAAGTATCATTCTGAATACCTCCACGTACATGTCATGGTGGAAAATCACAGGAGCAAAACCTTAATTAGACAAAATAAATTTCCTAGTTTCAAAAACGATGAGAAGTAGAGGCAAACTTTTGAACATTAAATCATGTCATAAAGTAGGAACCCACATTTTCCTCAGGCCTTATTCATGAAGTGTCCCAAGGCATACACTTTTTCCCTTTGGCCATGTGTTCATGGTTAAGAAAAACATAGTTAATTTTATTAACCAGGACTAGCTCTATTTTGAAGTTGATGTGACTGAGATATGTATATTCATAGATTCCTAGGTCCTTGGGGGCAAGCTTAGAAATACGCTTCTCTATTCTGTAGTTGAAGAACTACTATAGGGGTTTTTGTTTTGTTTTTTGGCAGCAGTGAATATTTTGCAGGAATGCCATGGCAATTTCAGAATTTTACACATATGGGTGACTAATCTTCAGTTATTAACATTCCGGGACCTACGGTAGTGAGAAGGATACATTGGTTTCTGCAGAGAACATTGCTAGAAAGGTTATTTCGTACAGTTAATGTTTGAGAAAGGTTCTTTTATGTGCAGCTACCAGGAATCGGTTTTCTCTGGAAGAAACAACCAGGCCAGTATTCTTGACCAAACACCACAGCCCATACTGCTGACAACAAATAGCACTTCTGTGTACCGAGACTTCCAACTGCCATAGCCAGGCCGTAAGGGGAAGGGGCAAGAATAAATTAATCTTCCGAACTGGATTTCTGAAACCTCTGGAAAGAAACATTTACATTCCAAGTCAAAACATTTCATTACTGAGCAGAGCCGTCTACCCAAATGAGCACTTCCACTCCCTGGTAGACAGGCCAGCTGAAACGTTGTTATTTTATGAATGTGCTAAAAGTAGAAGTCTGAATTTATTTCAACGCTCATGTTAATCAGTTTTCTTTGGTTTTACATGTCTATAAATAATAGCACATTACTTAACAGGTCTTCATTCTGAGAGTTTAGCTTTTCTGTGACACGGCTAGCTAAATATCACAAATTTAACCTCTTTAATCAGTCACTGGGGGTTTGAAAAGTGAAAGAGAAACTCATCTCAGGTTTGGCCTCAGGTACTTCTGAGAGTCCTGAACTGCATCACCAGGGATAAACAGGATCAGGTCAAGGGCCCTTGAGCCAATCAGATAAGACTCCTTCTCATTAGAAGAGAACGGCGTAAAGATCATTATCATCACCTGTGGCCATGCTCGTGACCTTTCCACAAATATGTGCGTGTCTGTGTGTGTGTGACCATGATCAGGTCTCTCTGCCCTGCTATGGATTTTCAAAGGTCGGAAGGGATTTTGTAAAGAATCTGCTGGGACATCTTATTTACCTTTGCCTCACCATATTCATTGGTACAGTCCCCTGCCATCTCCTAAATGGGCATCTATCCATCCTTAGTGTTTTACTTGCTTATTTACTTGCTGAGACTTTGAGCCTTACTGTGTTGCCCAGCCTGTTCTTGACCTCCTGGGCTCAAGCCATCCTCCTGTCTCAGCCTCCCGAGTAACTGGGACAACATGGATGTGCCACCATACGTAGTTTAGTTAATTTGTTAATTATAGTAAAATATATACAACATAAGATTTATCATTTTAACTATTTTTATGTGTACAATCTAGTGCTAGTAAATATATTCACAGTGTCATACAGCTGTCACCACTACCCATTTCCAGAATTTTGTAAAATCATCCCAAAGAGCTCCACTTTAACTCCCCATTCTGCCCTTCTCTTGGTTATCCTGATAGCCCCGGGTAACCTCTATTCTACTTTCTGTCTCTGAACTTGCCAGTCCTAGGTACCTCATATAAGTGGAATCACAGTAACTGTCCTTTTGTGACTGGTTTATTTTACTTACAATAATGTCTTCAGTGTTTATCCCTACTGTAGTAGTGTTGGAGTCACATTCCCATTTATGGCTGAACAGAGTTTTATTGTATGGACACACTACACTTTGCTTATTCATTTATATGTTAGTGGCCCCTTGGATTGTTTCTATCTTTTGACTATTAAGAATAATTGTGCTATGAACATTGGCATGCAAGCATTTTTTTTTTGATTCCCTGTTTTTAATGTTAGAGCGTATGGTAATGGAAATGTTAGATCGTATGGTAATGGAAATGTTAGATCAGATGGTAATTCTATGCTTAATATTTTGAGGAGCTGGTAAACTTTTTCCATAGTGACTGTACCATTTTACAGTTCCATTAATGCACAAGGCTCCAATTTCCATTTTTTAATAATAGCTCTCCTAATGGGATGTGAAGTGACATCTAGTTGAGGCTTTGATTTGCATTTTCCCAATGAGTAATAATATTGAATGTCTTGTCATGTACTTCTTGGCTATTTATAAATTTTCTTTGGAGAAATAGCTATTCAAATCCTTTGCTCTGAGTTATTTGGAGTTTGTTGTTGTTATTGTTGTTGAATTGTACAAATAATTTTCATATTATGGCTATTAATCTCCTACCAGGTATATGATTTGCACATATCCCATTATGTGAGTTGTTTTCATTCTCTTGCTATTGTCTTTTGGTGCATAAAAATCTTTAATTTTGATCTAGCCCAGGTTGTCTGTTCCCTTCCTACCTGTGCTTTTGGTGTTATTATTATCAGGAATGATAATAATGACATTGTCAGTTCAGTGACATGAAGATTTTCCCCATGTGTTCATTTAAGAGTTTTAGGACTTAATACTCTTATACTTAGGGCTTCATCTTTTTTGAGTTAGTTTTTTTTAATGTGTCCTTCATCTCATTCTTCTTTTTACTTGACAGATTCTTTTTTTTAATTTTATTTATTTATTTTATTCTTATTTATTTGTTGTTATTGTTGTTTGAGATAGGGTCTCGCTATGCACTTCAGGATGGTCTTGAATTCACTAGCCTAAGCTGGCCTCAAGCTCACTGTGATCCTCCTGCCTCAGCTTCCAGAGTGTTGGGATAATAGGCCCCACCACACCCGGCTTACCTTACTGATTCTAATTGAGATTTACCAGACACCATTGTATGAGATGTACTGTGGAGAAAAAAAAAAAAAAAAAAACAAAAAAAAAACCCTTTCCTCTCTTTTGGAACCTTGGTTCTAGTGAAAGGAGATGGACAATAAACATCTATTTTTAAAAAGACAAGTGAGGACCGCAGATATAGCTCAGTGGCACAAGCGCCTGCCTGGCAACTGCGAGGTCGTGAGATCGATTCCCCGTGCCAAAAAAATAAAAATAAAAAGACAAATGAAATCGTTGCAGGTAATGATTAATAGCATGAAGAAGAATCTGGGCACTGAGACAGAGAATAATCCTGGGACAGCCGCGGAAAGCGCTCCGGGAAAGTCTTTAGGGAGAAGTCCTCTGCCTGGACGTGGTACCGTGTGAAGGACGGGCGAGGCTTCCAGGGTGCGCAGAGGGGAAAGGCATAAAATTTGAAAGAGACGGTGGAACCGAATGGGATGAGAGAAGAGAGCTGCGGCGGAAAGCAGGGCCGGATCAGGGCGGCGGCAGAGGTCTTGATTTTGTTCTAACTGTAATACAAGATCCGGGAGCCCAAGCCCGGAGTGAGCAGATTTCTGCGGGGCAGCGGGGTTGCTGCCGACCTCTAGAGGGCGAGAGCGGAGCAAAAGCCGAAACAGGCAATGCGGGAAGCAGGGTTTGGAGGGTATCTCAGACACCGGCGCAGGGTGGCGGAGCAAGCAGAGGTGAGAAGAGCGGGGATGAGGAACTCACTTTGGAGGAGGGTCTGGCAGACTTGCTGATGGGTTGGACTTGCAGAATGGGGGACAGGGAACTCGAGAGTAGCCCTAGATTTTTGTCTGAGCTCCTGGGGTCGTTTCTGACCTGAAAACGAGAGGAGCGGGCAGAGTCAGAGTTCCATTTGTACGTGTGACCTTGAGATACCGGTGTCTCCCTGCCCGGCCCCTTCATTAACTCAGCAGCTAAGCGGCAAGCACATATGTACTGTGCGCCAAGCACTCTAATTCTGTCCTCCTGACTCTCCCTGTTTACCAGGCACACTGCAAGCATGCCTGGGAAAGTGCCGCCCCCGGAACGGCACCTTCTTGATTAGGCTACCGCGCGACCTTCAGGTCTTCTAGCCCCCTGCCCCAGAAGGATGAGAGCCGCTGGATAAATAGCCATGGGATGTGCGGGCTGTCTTCACTGACTTGACTCAGCAATTTTGAAGAAATTAAGCCAATCACTGACCTTGTTTCTACTAAGTAGGAAGAAATAAAGCCTTGGTTAATGGGAGGGGAGGTTGCTTCATGTAGCTTGATAGCTCATGTCTACAGAAGTCCTTTCAAATACACCTTAAGCTGCAAAAATGCTCTTGGGTGTCAGGACAGTCAGTTGCGTTTTCCTTATGCTCACTGCCTGGAGGCGGGCTGTCTGCGCTCAGAACGGACAGAGGCTGTTGAAGGCATTTTCCCAGCAGCTGATTCGGTTCTGTCTATTGGTCAGAAGGATATTGTCAGCGAGGAGGTCCGAGGCAATGACTTTTGAAAGCTTCATGGGAAAGAGACACTACTTGATAAACCTCGGAGTTTGGAATTAGGTAACACAAAGCATACAAGAAATACGATTTTTAAAGATATGGCCATTGTCAAGTTGTTGTTACATTTTTTTTTTTTTTTTTTTTTTTTTTTTTTTTTTTTTACTGTTGCCGGGAACCGAACTCACGACCTTGCGCTTGCCAGGCAGGCGCTTTGCCGCTGAGCTAAATCCCCAGCCCCTACCTACTACCTTTTACAAACAGTTTTTTGCAAGCTCTGGGTAATGACATTTTTTTACTGTTTCAGGAGCGGGTCACCAAGCTTGCGCCCCGCCCCCAGTCAGAAGAGGATCTGTCTGCGCTGTTTGAAGCTTCAATGAAATTGTATTAATTGCCGTTTTAACTGAAATAATTACCATTGGCCTTTGTAATTCTGAGGAAAAAGGTGATCTGGCTAGAGCTCTGTCTGTTCAAACCTCCACACACAACTTTCCTGTTACTAGTTTGGGTGAGATACAGATTTAGCCTGTAAGAGTTTCCCTGGTGTTCTGAGTCAAGTTATTTCCATAAAATGGGCCAGACAAATGCCCACTATGTCAGACCCATGGGCCAGATGCCAGGGGCCGGTGTTCCTCCACCAGATCCCACAGAATACACTGCCTCTGCTCCGTGTGTATCAAATGGGCAAAAACCTAGTATCCGTCAAATACGTGAATGTTCATATTCTACACCCAATAACTGCATGTCTGGAAATTTATCTTACAGAAGTACTAGCATAAGTATGTAAAGAAACATGACAAGGAGTTTCTGGCAGAACTTTTTCAAATAATAAAAATCAAAACAACCTAAATATTCAGTAATAGTATTTGGATAAATAAATGAGAATATATTAAACAGTGGCTTACTGTGGTGTCATTAGTAAAGATGAAATAAGTGTTGGAAATACATCAATTGTATAATGGATGTTGGCCAAAAATGTTGCAGAAAATTGTATGTTAATATGGTCTGATTTTTACTTTTTCTCCTATATATACATATATGTCTACATATAGAAAAGAAAGGTGCCCATCAAAATATTAAAAGTTATCACTGGAGAGATAGAATTTGGAGTTTGTAGAGTTAAGAGAAAATGTTCACTTTGAATTTTGTACTTTTACTTTATATTTTGTAAATGTGTATCATTTGGACTGGTTAGAACAAGCTATTTGTTCCTTTTTAAAAGGCAGAGGGGTTGGGAATATAGCTTGGTGTGGAGCACGTGCCTAGTAGATGCAAGGCCCTGACTTCAATCCCAGCACCACAAGAGAAAAAAATAATAGAAGGAGAAGGAAAATATCATTTTAATATTTCATGTCAGACTCATCTAATTTTATAAAAATACTAGTAGCTAATATTCAGAAGGTAAAATCAAATCCAAAGGGGTAAAATATTCAAGACCAATCCCATAATGAATAAATTATTCTCTTGAGAAAAACACCAACATTCTACATGATAAATAAATCTCTTTGGAAAAATGTATCTAGCACTCAGAGTAAGTCAATTCAAAACCAAGCAGGATCCAAGTACCATAATAATCTTCCTCCCTGATATTCCCAGACTACGTAAATCTCATGGCTTATTTTTTCACAGAAAGATTACCACACTAAAAAAAAAATATTTTTTAAGTAAAAATTTAAAAAAGATTACCACACTGAGATTTACCTGCTCAAGGTTTGGCAGGGTAGAGCTCATTTTCTCATGTATTTAATTGAAATTTTCATCTTATAAATGGGTAATGCACCTATAATTCATCGGGATTTTTTTTTTAAAGACAGGACCAGTGATACTGTACCATTTGACTGCCTCCAGGCGCTCTCTGTTTTTTTTTTTTAATTTTGTTGAGATTTCAAAATAATGTTTATTGGAGGTCTTCTCAAATTACAAATGTAAAATATCTTCAAAACCAAAAACTGCTAATACAGTACAAAGACAAAATAATTGTTCATTTTGCACCATCAGAAAGATAACTACTGTGAAATATTTTGTACATGTTCTTGCAGTAAGTACATTTTTTACTTAGAAGTGGCATTGTTAAGGTAAATTAATTCCTACAGGGAAAAAAAAGCCAAAAAGAAAAAACAGAAAAACCTGGGCTAGGAATGTAGCTCGGGTGTAAAATGCATGCTCGCTGACTGTTCACCACAAGCATTTTAATTCCCAGCACCAATAGTAATAACGATAATAATAATCATAAATACCTGTGAAGCATTGAAACTGTTTATACCAGGGCCTAAGACCATACCCACAGAATTTCAGCTACACCTTGCAGAGCACATCTAGCTAAAATTCCTTCCAGCTTTTCAGGAGAATTATGGAGTGTGAAAGCAAAAGCCAAGTGTAAATGAGAAAGAAAAATAAACTCTGCCAATCTGAGACCCTTCAGGAAATTTCAGTAAAAGTTTTTAATGAATCTTTCAAAAGACTTTGGCATAGCAAAGGCTTCATACATATATATCCATATATTCATATATATTTCTCAAGTCTCATGTATATTTATAGACATCCACCCATCTAATGTAAATCATTTCTAGATTACTTATAGTACCTAACACAATGCAAATGCTACATATTGGTGATGCTGTATTTTTCTGGAACAAAGACAAGAAAAAAATTCTAGCCTAAATACTAGTATGCAAGCAAGACTCAAAGCAAGAAGTGCCCAGAGCACCCGTGCTAGAGAAAGATGCGGCTCTGTGGAATAGCAGGAGGCTGCAGCAAAGTGGGCCTCCACCACCTCATTCACGTGATCTGACACAGTGCACAGCAAATTCAAGTTTTACTGTACGGAACTTTCTAAAAATCTTTGTCTCCAGTATTTCCAGTCTGTAGTTGGTTGAATAACAGATGTGGAAGAGCCAGCTCTATATTTTGCAGTATAATATGACATGTTAGGCATGCATTAGACTAGGGACCAAGGGCCCTGGGGTTTGTCCCAGTCTTATGTGAGTCTTACTTCACTTAACCAAAGCCTCTACCAGCTTGAAAATGCCATGACCAGAGCTGATGTGTTACCCACCCATTAACGTGAGGTTTTGAATTGAGGGAAATTAATGTAAAATAATTTGAGAGATAAAAATTAAATTTGTCTCTCTGTTTGATGCCTTGCCTAACAGTAGCCAGATGTCTGAATGTGACTCACCAGAAGAAGTGTTTGGTGTTCCTATTGACGATGGCTCTGTAGAGGAAGAATTTAAAGGGCAAGTATGAAGAAACAGATTTAAGAAGCCTTAATATGTTTTATCTTGACGCCATGATTTTGGTCTTTACATTTTGAAAATATGGTCAAGATACATTTTGTGACTTACCAGCTATTTTTAAAGTGTGCTATAGGCGATTAGACCCATTTCTATAAACCATTGTCATATTGCAGAGACAATAATTAAGTATGTGTTTCAAATTTCAAATCTTAGTTTTCTGTCGGTTTCCTTTTTTAAAAACTCTAGAGTCTCAGCACTTACATGGATTAATTTACCTGCCACGGCAAGGAACATTGAAAGTAAGACATTCAGAAGTCTCTATATGACTACTTTCATAAAACTATTATATAGCAGCATTTTCGCTTAAAATACATAGACATGTATTTTATTTCATGATATAAAACACCAGTTTGTTCCAAGTGAGCCATGCTTTTATGATTTATTGTCAAGCGCCTCAATAGCTGACTTGTTTTTGTGCTCCTGTTGCTCCTCTGTTTGGGCTTGCCATTGTTTGTGCGGCTGTGGACACAGCTGTGGGGTGTTTTCAAATGGTCAATGAAATAAGTCTGCTCTTGTAAAATACAGACAAGTACAGTATCAAAATAGAGACAGAGCGCACGCAGAAATTGCTTTTCTGGCCTTTTAACCCTGGGAAAGATTAATGGTTGTTTGGATTAGAAACTGTACCCTAATGAGGCCTCGTTGCCTCTGGAGAGTGGGTAAGAGAAAGGACTATTCACCTCTGGGTCAACATTGCACGGGCTTCAAGTCTCTGATGACCAGCAACCCCAAGCCAGACAGCTGCCAGGGCTCTGCCATTAAGTGCCCAGTCCTCTGGGAGCTGTTAGGGGACCAGGCCATCACCATTACAATAGCCTGGGGGAGGAGGTCTCCAGAGCCAAGCCCCAGCGAAAGGACTAAAATTGTTTCTTGAAGCCCTATGTTGAATTACTGGCAGCTGGGGATGGGAGGGTCTAGTTTCTCCTGCTATTATTCTACTGGTTTTCTGGCCACTCCAGTCACTCTCAGAATAAATGCAGCCTTCCCACAAACTGCAATAGTTGAGATTTTTCGACCCGTGTAAAGTCCCTCATGCAGCTATGTGCAGGAAAGACAGCTAATTTCAAAACAACCCAAATTCATTCTTCCTGCCTTTAAATATTGACTTTTTAATTTGGGTGCTTTTGATTGGTTTTTGGAAACTGATTAGAATATCAGGAGAGAAAAGGAAGAAAAAAAATACTAATGATCCCATTGCCCAAACACAGCTGTTAACATTTGCTATATTTCCTTTCCATTTTCTCTATCTGGGTGATGTATCATGTTCGGCTCTTTTCTCATAAACATAACATTTTAAGCATTTTCCATGTTGCTAAATAATCTTTATGCTCATTACTGTATTTTTAAAAATACACACTACTTTATAGAATAGGGTTTTAATCATTTATCCTCATTATAGGTAATTAATTGCCTCCAAAGCTTTACTCCCACCAGTAACATAACAATGAATAAATGAATAATGCATTTGTGGCTTTTCCCTATTCTAGTTTCTATAGCTCCTGATTTGTATTTTCAAATGACATAGACAATATTTCACCACTGTTCTGAGTGTTGCTTTCCTTCGCCTTCAATTTTATTTCTTTTCAGAGTAAGGACTAGTATGAAGTATAAGAAATGAAGTTCATTTACATGGACGGACAGGGCTAGATTATATGTGTAAACCCACAAAGGGCAACTGTGCTGTTTCCTCTACATTAGCACAGTCAGGCTTTGGTATCTGCGGGACGCTGGTTCTAGGACACTCCTTGGAAGTAAAATCTGAAGGTACTAAACTCCTTTTATCTCAAATGGCATAGTAAATATCCTGCATACATCCTCCCATCTACTTTCACTCTAGATGACTTGTAATAGTACAAGGTAAATACTTGTTCTACTGCATCGTTTAGAGAATAATGACAAGAAAAAAGTCTGTACATATTCAATACAGATACAGTATGTGTGTGTATGTTTACGTGTGTGTGTACACAAAGGCCCTCTCAGGACAATTTAGCTTGATGTAACACTGCAAACTACTGATACTGATAGCTGCCCTCTAGAAGCTTGAAGATCAGTGTTAAAGTTCTACACAAATTCCCATGCTAGGGGCTGGGGATTGAGCTCAGCGGCACAGCGCCTGCCTGGCAAGCGCGATTTGTGAGTTCGATTCCTGGTACCGGAAAAAAAAACAAAACAAACAGAAAAAACCACAAATTCCCATGCTAGGTACTGGAGGAGGCATTTGCTAAATAGTTCAGTGGACTTCTGACAATGTCTGACTTCAAGAAGTGTCACAGTACCAGGCCTGTCATATAAGGTTCCTTCTCCTGCTGGCCAATTTGTAGGCAGTCAGCTTGGAGTGCGCCACTGTACAGAAAACTTCTCTCTTACCATCCCTATTGCCCGTTAGCTGTCGCTCAGTAAGCTGGAGTAGCACTGAGGCGAGAGGTGGCTGCAGCAGGGTTCGGGAGGTACGAGGTCTGGCTAGGGCTGCATCTGCTCGTGGCCTCCTCGCCATCAGTCTTGGGGGGGCACAGGCAATCCCATGGCAATGCAGGCAGCACATGTGCATTTGTATCCAGTGTAGTTTTCCCTTGAATATTTTTAATCTGTAGTTGGTTGAATCCACAGAGGTAGAATGACAGATGTGGAGGACTGGCTACTTCTTAGCTCATGTGAAGATTAAATTTTCAATAAACTTGAGAAATGTACTTTAGTGTTGTATTTTTGCCTGTTAAGTAGAATTATAAATTACCAAGTCTATTTTTTTCTCTCTCTATTTTTTTTTTTTTTTAACCTTCTTGGACCTTCTGTGGGCCCCTAAGCCTACAGGCCTATATCATTACAATCAAAGTCCTCAGTTTTTGCTGGCCAAGAAAAAAAACAAAAACAAAAACAAGAAAGTAGCAGATACTGTTTCAAAAAAAGCCCATTCTTTTCTATTAACTACCCAGTCCTATGAAAGAATTGCTGCACTATGCGAGCAGTGAGACAGACTCACCCAGGCCTCTTCCAAGGGTCTAAGTTTCTCCTCTAATCAGAAACTTCTGGAAGCTTTGCAGGTGTGTACATGAGCTGATGATGGTTTTGGCAACATTTACTGGAGACGAATATGGGCTGTGTACCATGCATTGGATATGGAGGGGGTGAGAGCAAATCTGCATTTTATTTTGATACTCTAGCAGGTCAGTAGTAAGCTCTTGTCAGGGATTTAATTTGTAATCTGTACTAGCTTGTGAACATCTTTCCTGGTCATTTCTTTTTTTTTTTTTTTTGGTTTTTCTCCAGTACCAGGAACCGAACTCAGGACCTTGTGCTTGCCAGGCAGGGGCTTTGCCACTGAGCTAAATCCCCAGCCCCTCCTGAGCATTTCTTTTACCCGCTAATTGGACTGGATCTTTTTTTAACTGTTGAGTTTTAACAATGCTTTATAGATCCTAGATACAAGCCTTTTGTCAGATGTGTGACTTTCAAATATTTACTTTCTATTCCTTGTTCCTTCACTTTCTTATGTGGTCTTACACAGAAGAAAAGTTCTTCATTTGATGAGGCCTGGCATCACTTTTTCATAATGAGGCAGAGGTTTGCCCCTATTTCATGGGTGATAGAACCAAGCCTTAGAAAAGTCATATAACTTGCCCGAGGCTACATTGCTACAAGTGGTAGCAAGTGACTTGGTCCCAGATACAGATCTTGCTCTTGGCAACCACCCAGTTGCCAACTGCTGGGCCAAGTTCTGGACTACAAAGATAAATAAGACACGGTCCCTCCCTTCAGGGGTCTTATAATCCATCAGAGGAAGTGGGTCCTCGCCGACACTGTTTGATTCCTGAAGAAGCCGCAGCCCCAGTTGTTAAACTGCCTCACCAATATAGAGGCCCTCAGTGATATTTGTTGATTGCATGACTAAGCAGAAGGAAAGAAGGGAGGGAGGAGGAGCCCACTCTCCTGCTTGCCTTGACAAATCTAATGTTTGTTGTGCCTTACGTAGAAGGGAGTTCCTTGTAGTAGAAAGTACTTTCTACTCTCTAAAAGCAGAGAGAATTCCTTAAACCTGATTATCCACCTTCCTCCCATCATCCTGAACAGTTTGTACAGCTGTGCTGGGCCACAGTGGCTGAAAACTATTGAATATAAAGAGAGGGTCTGCCGTGTTATGCACTGTCAAGACAGAATGGACTGGGGGCTGGGGATTTAGCTCAGTGGCACAGCGCCTGCTTGGCAAGCACAAGGTCATGAGTTTGATTCCCGGTACCAGAAAAAAAAAAAAAAAAAGACAGAACAGACGATGGAAACCGGCATCAAGAAAGAACAGCGGCTTCCCCACAGCTCCACGGAGTAGTCCGGCATTGGGTCCAGGCAGTGCTGTCTCAGCACCTCTGACCTCCTTGCTCTCTGAACTCCCCCATCTCACAAAACCCCTGGAACCAAGATTACTTCTCCTTTTGCAAAGAGTCTAATCCTCAGGAAGCCTTCCTGCAGGCAGGGATTCCAGATGTTGTAAAGGATGCTCTCCCCTCCCCACCAGGTCCTCTTCCCTCCAGTCTCTAAGAATTCCTGTCCTTTCACCTCTCTCCTGCTTTTCGTTCTGCTGTGCTATGACCGCTGGAACTTTGCCCCTGTTGTGGACTGCCTGTTTATGTCTCCTCCAAATTCATGTGTTGATGCCCTGATCCCCAGGGTTGTTGTATTTGGAGGTGGGGCTTTTGCAAGGTAATTAGGCTTAGATGAAGTCAGGAGGATGAAGTCTTGACTATGAGATTAGTGCCCTTAAAAGGAGATGATGGGACCAGAGCTCTCGATTTCTTCCACATAGTAGTGAGTTGGCCACCTACCAACAAGGGAGAGAACTGAGTCAGCTAGAATCTCAGTGTTGGACTTTCCAGCCCCCACTATAAGAAATGGATGTTAAGCCACCGGGCTATGGTAGTCAAGTATCACAGCCCAAGCTGGATGCAACAGTCCCAAAGAGGAAAGAGTGAAAAATATGAGTTAACATTAAGTGTAGATTATACAAGTTCTATTCTTAGCACTTTACATATTTTTCAGTGTTGTCATTTCAACAACTGTATGCTTATTACACCTTTTACTTTAACACACACACACACACACACACACACACACATGTGCACACCTTTTTTAAAAGCTCCCTGCCTTGCCTAGATTGCTGCAGTCACTTTCCCAATGTTTTCTCTGCCTCCATTCTTTCCCTTCCTTGCCCTGCTCTCTCTCTCTGTCTCTGTCTCTCTCTCTCTCTCTCTCTCTCTCTGTCTCTCTCTCTCTCTCTCTCTCTCTCTGTCTCTGTCTCTCTCTCTCTCTCTCTCTCTCTCTGTCTCTGTCTCTCTCTCTCTCTCTCTCTGTGTGTGTCTCTGTCTCTTGCTTTCTCTTATAGTGTCAGAGATTATACCCAGGGGCTTCATACTGACTTACATCCCCATCCTTTTTTATTACTTTGAGACAGATCATTACTAAGTTGCTAAAGTGCCCAGGCTGGGTTTGAATTTATGATCCTCCTACCTCAGCATCCCAGAGTGTGAAGATCATGTGCTCCACCATGCCTGACTTTCCATTTCTTAATACCCTGCACTCCATCTTTTATCCTTCATCAATCATGGCTTTGAAAAAGTACAAATTGCTGACTAAGCTTTCCTAAATCTCTCAGTGGCGTCTCATGGCCTTCAAGAGAAGGAGCACACCTCATAGCAGACAGGCTGGGCCATCATGACCTTGTCTCTGCCTCCCTTTCTATCCAGTCTGCTATAAGGACTTCATGTACAGTCACCCTGACCTCCCGAAATTCCCACACACTCAGGAACTGCCTCGGGTCTCCATAGCTTGGGTCAGGCTATTCCCTGCACATGAAATACCCTTCTAAGCCACACTGCAAACTATGGCCCAGTCTTCACTCAGCCCTGTCATTATCCGCACCATCCTTCTCCATAGGGAAATCAAAAACCCTAATGTGAGGTCTCTTCTGAACTTCTATACCATCTTCCATGTACCTCTACTTATACTGTACAATCATTTACTTTCATCTGTACCTCCCCCTAAACTGTTAATAGAGGGTAAGAGAGTGTCTCAATCATGGATCCTTATCATCTCGTATAAGAGCTGGCATATATACAAGTAGTCATCAATAGATAGTTGAAGAATGAATAGAAAAGAGAAAATGATCCAGTCCATCTCATTTTTCTCGCTCAGATAATGTTTTATTAACCAAAATCAAATGTGAAGCCTATGTGTCCCCTATTCTCAGCTATAATGAATAAGTGGTAGAACCAATATTTCTTGCCTGTAATATCCTGATATAAAAACAATCTGACGAAAAGCAAGAAATGTTATAGAATTCTCTTTTTGTTTTTTAGAATTCACTTTTTATGGTCCTGATCCATGGTCCATTGAAAAGATGAGGGCAGCCTGGGGACCCTTGAATTTACAGATTGTTGCAGAGAACCTAAGAGCTGAACCAGTTAGGAACAACTTTATAAAGAACAGACAACTACTTATCAACATAAAAGAAAGTCTTCGTACCAGTAGTAACACCATTAACATTGTAGCGGCTTTTCCATTATGAATCTGACATTTCCTTCTTCCTCAAAGCCCAGTTTGAGTGCTTGTGACTTCTTTGAAATGAAATGATAAAGCCATCAATCCAAAGTAAAAGCTTAGCAGTATTTATAATCAGGGATGTCTGGAGTATATTTTATGTTAAAGAAAATATTGAGTTAGGAGGCCTTCCCTTTTAAATCCCTTAAGCCCTTCAGCTTCAGAACAAAAGACGCAAACTCTGGGATCTAAATTTTTATGTGGCTTCTTATTACATTTTTATCCCTTTTAAAACTCCAAATCCCTTCAACGTAGCTTTAGCTCCTTCCACAGCTGAACTGGCAGCAGGCTGATCTTTTTATTAGGAGGTAATGGATTTAGTTTGATTGCTGACACAGGAACAATGAGAGGATAAACAATTCCATTTGTGGCCATGAAGTTCCCCATCTGTTGAGTGCATTCACGACTGAAGAGTGCTGGGCGCAGACAGATGAATGAGCCTGCCACGCATGATGTTAATGACATCCGTCATACAAGCGGAACATGTGGCTTCGTAAATCAAGAGCTAATACCAACTCTGGTTGCTCATGTCATTAACAAGCCATCCGTTTAAATACCTAAGAATTTACCATAGCATTCAGCCTAAAGACCTGACTTGCAATTCTGATCTCATAAAAAAAAAAAAAAAACCCACAGGTAGTAAAGGGAGCCCCAAGCTATTCTAAGTTAAAAAAAAAAAAAAACTTTTTTATATGCACAGTCAAATATTTGCAGAGGAAACCATACAATTTCTGGAATTGGTTTCCAGTTAAAATGGGATAGGGGTAAGTAGGCGAAGGGGTAAGTGAAAAAAGATTGGTCATAGGTCGCTCATTTTTCAAGCTAACTAGTAAATACATGTGTGTTCATTATACCATATTCTTCGCTTTTGTATATGTTTGCACTCTTCATTAGCGAAAGTAGAAAATAAAAATATTCGAAAGTAAAAAATGGGAGCTTTTGCTCAAATTTGTCTCATCAAAGAAAAAGAAAAAAAATGTTTATGTAACAGTTCAAACATCTAACAAGGCAAAGAAGCCATCATCAGCAGACAGGTGTGCATTTCACAGGGAGATGATCAGGGAACACCTACTGCAGCTTTGGAGGGACCCACTTCCCGGTCCCAGCCCCAAGTCAGAAGATTAGTGTGCTCAGAAGGCTCTTGTGCTGCTGAGCTATATCTCCCGCCCAGAAGGCCTACTCTTAATTTTTTTATTCCCTTACATTTTCCACTGGGGTGAGTTATGTTATCATCACTTCTGTACGTCGTGCCCCCTTTTCATGGATGCACTTATTAGATGTTTTAATTTATGGGTTGTCAAAACAATGAAAGAACAAAGGAAAAGGAGAACGCAAAAAGGAAATAGCAATGCCTTGTGCAAGGGCCTGTTCTGTTGTCTTCTCCTGAGTCCATCCTCTGAATGCCGATAGGGCAAGTTCAGCTGGATTCCCCAGAGGAAGTTCTAGGTATGTCTTTCATTAATACTGATATTTCTTAAAGCCTGAAAGGAAGAAAGAGAAAAATCTGCGCCCCTAGGAGACCACCTCCTACCCACCAAATTATATGTACGTGGAGTCATTACTATCATTTGCTTAAGGTAACACTGCAGGGCATACGGGTTCCCACGCTGAACAGAGCAGAGGGCGCTCTGCCAGGCAGATGAAAAATTGTTAAGCAATCGCTGCTCAGGGTGAGGGTTAAGATGAGGTACAGGCCCTAACTTGTCTTAGGAAGTGATGCTACCACTGAAAATGTTAGATGCAAAGTCCAGGAGTCAGGGGAGAGACTGGGCCAGCTGAAGAACCTCTAAACCTGCACTGATGCAGTAGCCACAAGCCATGTGAAACCGCGGAGGTGCTGAAGTGTGACCAGCCCAAATTGAAATACTCTGTCAGTGAAAAACACAGACCGCATTTCCCAGACTTGGCGCTAGGAAAGGAAAATTCCATGACCCAAAATGAACTTTTCATTAAAACTTTTAATGACCCATCTCATTATTTATCATATTGTTTGCATTTTTAAGTGATAATATCTTGGCTATATTTGATAAAATTAAATAAAATACATATAATCTTTCACATAAACGTCTAGCCTTTGTTTTCTTTTGCAGAGCTGGAGAATAAACCCAGGGCCTTGCTCTTGTTAGGCAAGCACTGTATTGCAGAGCTGTATCTCAGCCCTGAACATGCAGCCTTTTAATTTAGAGTTGGCTATGTCTATCTTACGATTGAACCCGCCTATAATGGACTATACATAATTTTTAAATTTTTCAGCGCTGGGAATAAAACCCAGGGCCTTTAGCATGCTAGGCAAGTGTGATACCACTAAGCTATATCCCCACCCCACTTCACATTATTTTTTAAAATTTATGTTTAATATATTGAGCTTTGATATATATATATATATATTTCTACTATCATCTTTCTCTTTTAAAAAATTTATACTTTTTTTTTTAAAATAATGCACAGAGAATACCAATCACCAAATTTCCTCTCTGGAGGAAATTCAAATTTTTTTGCATTTCCAAATATAGTCTATCAAATTAAAAATAAGCATATCTCTAGATTTTATTCCCGGATCTCTGCTTTGACTTCTAGGAATTTATCCTACTGGTAGATTTTGATTATGTGTGTGAAGACACACTCTAAGGGTACCTAATGTACTATGACTAGTACTGGGAATGACTGGAGTAATCTCAACCATCAAGCGTCATTGTGATGTGTTCACACAGAGTCCGCTAAAGAGGGTACGGGAGAAGCCAGGTGCGGTGATGTGCACCACCAGTCCTGGTTCTCAGGAGGCGGAAGTGAGAGGATCACTTGAGCCAGCAAGCTTGAGACCAGCCAGAGTAACATCATGAGACCCCGTCTTATAAAGAACAAATGAGCAAATAGGTAGATTTCTTTCTACCTGCTTCTGCAAGTAACAGAAATCCATGACAAAGTGATTCATAATAATAAGTAGTTTATTAGATCACATAAAGTTAATTTTATCTGTTTCTTTGAACTTTGGTAGGGGAATACTGGAGGTTAAATCCAAGGCCTTTAAACTGAGCCACATTCCCAATTTTTCTTTATTTTTTGAGAGAGGGTCTTGCCAAGTTGCCCAGGGTAGGCTTGAACTTGGGATCCTCCTGCTTTAGCCTCCCAGAGTATTTTAAAGCATGACTATTACATATTTTAGTTAGGTTTGTGTCTAGCATTGTATTTCTATGGGACATACTGCTATAGTGGTTCTGCATGAGCTACAAAAGGGTACACGTTAAAAAGCCAACTTGATGGAACTCAGAGGTTGCACTGGACCCAGTAGCAAAGAGACAAGAGTCACTTAAGATCTCCCTCCGAATACCTAGTAGCCATCTCAAATTTTAAGGTCCAAAACAGCTCCTGCTTTCTAGCAGATGCTGCAGTCAATACCCAGATTCTCCAGAACCACTGCACTCCTTCCGCAGCACCTGAGAGTGCTGACTGACAGACCCCAGTCCAGTCCCAAGCCGCCACTTTCCCACCACTGGGGAGAACCACCTTGGCCAAGGTCCCAGCCCTTCCCAGAGCCCCCTCCACCCAGTGACAGGTGATTAGAAGGTCAAGTAGAAGGCCCAGCTGCCTTCCTCAAATTAAGTTAACCATGAAGAGCCTTTCCCACTTCAGAGTTCTGCCTTAGGGGGTGGTCGCATCCCTTCTTGGGACCAAGTGGTCACCCAGCAACTTCCTTCCTCTGATCCTATTTGCTGCACTTCCCCAGGATCTGACTGTGAGAGGCGAGCAAACTTCCTGGACACTAATTTTATCTTAATTTTAGCTTCCTGGGAACTTGATCTTTAACTCCTCTCTTCCTTTCATACCCATAGCCTTTCAGAAATCTTATTGATTCTGTTTTAAAATGATGTCTAATACAATGGAGTACTACTCAGCCATAAAGAAGGATAAACTTGAGACTTTTGTAGGTAAATGGATGCAACTCGAGAGCATACTCATAAGTGAAATAAATCAGACCCACATGTATAAACATTGTATCATCTCACTAGTGTGAGAAACTGAAGAAGTAAATAAGATCCAAAACTGCACAGTAGATATTGGGAATAGGGAAGAAACTGCCCAAAAGAAAAGCAAAACTGTGATGGGAGAATGGGGAAAGGAAGGAAGGAAAAGGGAAAAAAAACCATATATATACATATATATAGATACATATATATATATATATATACACATATACACAAGATAGTTAACATAGTTATACTGCTAGTATCTCTTACTTCATTGAAAAGAAAGGTTTATGATAATATTGTTTGGACAATTAAATGCCTAGACCTTGTACTCTAAGTAACTAATTTAAAGATAACAATACGCAATGTATTAACCATGGTTACTCTCCTATTATCTTGTGTTGAAATTTTATTTTATTATTTTTTCTCTTTAAAATAAAATTTTAAAAATATAAATAAAGTGAAAAATAAATAAAATGATGTCCAAATTTCCTTCCAGATCCAAGCCCCCATCCTCTCTCCCATGGGGTATCACGAGGGCCTCTTGCTTCAGTTTGAATATCAAGTGTCCCCCAAAGACTTATGCATTGAGGGCTTGAGCCCCAGTGTGGCAATTTGCATAGGCGGCACTTTTAAAAGATGAATGGGTAGTGAGAGCTCTGACTTCCTCAGTGGGTTAACCCACTTATGAGATCATAATTTGATGGCATTATTGAGAGGGAATGGAAACAGGAAGTGAGGCCTAGTTGAAGAGAACAGACCACAGAGGTGCAACCCTGAGGACTACATCCAGTCCTTACTCCTCCCTTTCTGGCCCTTTTCTCTTTCCTTGCTTCCTGGCTGCCTCAGTAGTTTTGCTCCACAGTACTCTTCCACCGTGATGTTCTGCTCATCCCAGGCCTACAGCAGTGAACCAACCAACCACGGACTGAAACCTCTGGAACTGTGATCCAGATCAACCCTCCCTCCTTTAGACTGATTTTCTCAGGTATTTTGTCACAGCAGTGGAAAGCTGGCTGACACACCTCTCAACAGTTCTTCTTGCTTCTGCCTCTTGTTTTTCTTTAGTTCCTCTCAATACAGCAACCAGAATAGAAGTCAAGTCAGGTCACATAGCAGCTCTACTCAAACCCCACTACCAGGGACTGCCTATGTCATTCAGAGTAAAAGCTAAATCCTTGCTGACATCTAACATGCTTGAGAAATTCTAGTCTATACATGTTGTTCTAGCATAATTTTAATTAGTGAACCCTACTTAAAAGTAGCCCAGTTTGGATTATAAAATATATAGTTACTATATTAGTCAGATATCTGTGACAAAATACCTGAGAAAATCAATTTAAACAGAGGGAAAGTTTATACTGACTTCTGGTTTCAGAGGCTTCAGTCCATTGTCACTTGCCATGTTGCTCTGAGTCTGTTGCAGCACAGTACATCACATCGGGAATGCATGGAGAAGGACTCCTCATTACATGGTAGCTGGGAAGCAAAGAGAGAAAGAGAGGAAGGATCTAGGGTCCTGATATCCCTTTCAAGGGCACGTGTCCTATGCCCTAACTTTCTTCCCCTAGGTCCCACTGCCTAAAGGTTCCACCACCTCCCAAAAGTGCCACGGTTGGTGACCAAGCCTTGAGTATATAGGGATTTGGGGAACATTTAACATCCAAACCGTTAGAGTTACCCTACCCACATAAGGTGCTACGTGAAGTAGTTGTCGGCTACCTCTTGGGCATTATCTCTTACTACCCTCCCCTCACTCTACTCCGGACACCCCAGAAGAGTCCTCAAATAGGCAGGCAAATTCCTACCTCAGCGTATTTGCATCTGCTCTTACTCTGCCTGAGATGCTGTTCCCCCAGATATTTGTAGGCTCCCTCCTTCCCCTACATATCTACTCAAGATTGTCCTCTGTTGGTTGGTTGGTTGGTTGGTTGGTTGGTTGGTTGGTTGGTTGGTTATGCAGGTCTCACTACACTGCTTGGGCTAGTTTCTAACTCATGGGCTCAGGCAATCCTCCTGCCTTAGCCTCCCATATGCCTGAGACTACAGGCGCAGAGTTTGGCTCAAGATTCTGTTTTTGACAAGTCTTCCCTGGCCACTCCATAAATTTCAACTCCCCACTGTGACCCTTTATATCCTCTTTTCCTTGCTTTGTTTCTTCTGCTTTTTAAGCATATGTCTATCTGCTCCATATTTTACTTACGTGTTTTGTGTGTCATCTGTCTCACACAGCAGAATATAAGCTCTGTGAGCTCACATTTTATCACTCCCAGTTTCTTCTTTTTTTTTTTCATACCGGGAATTGAATTCAGGACCTTGTGCCTGCGAGTCAGGCACTGTGCCACTGAGCTGTATCACTGGTCCAACTCTCAGTTCTTAAAGCACAGTAGGTATTTAATAAATGCCTATTGACAAAAATGAATGAATAGGACATAGATGAATGTCAAAAACATTCTGTTAAATAAAATAAGCCAGACACAAAAAGTCACATATCATATGATTCCAGTTACATGAAATACCCAATACAGGCAAATCCTTGGCTACAGAGTATAGATTAGTAGGTGCTGGAGGAGGGGAATAAATCACGGTAACTTAATGGGTGGGGCATTTCCTTTGGAGTGATAAATGTTTTGGAACTAGATATTAGCAATTATAATACAATATTGTGAATGTACTAAATGTCACTAAAATGTGCACATTAAAGTCATTAATTTTATGTTCTGTGAATTTTATCACAATATAAAGCAAAAAGCAAAAACGAATGAATGTGCAGTTGTAGAGAGATGCAGTCCAGCTGTGTCAGGGCTCTGCAATTATGGATTCCTAACCTGTGCCGCAGCATGACAGCCTGAGGTCTGTGTTAAAATCCAGTCTCTTTAGTTAGTCACAGTGACGTCCCCTGTAATGGGTCCTAGGCCGAGGAGGCTGAGACAAGAAGATTCCTAGAGTCCAGGAGTCTCAGACCAGCCTGCGCACATAGCAGGATCTCATTTCAAAGAAAAAAAAATTACCTTTAAAAGACAGAGAGAACCAAGTCCCTTAGCAAGCCTGCTCTTTTTGTTTATGCCGTAACTCATCGATCATATTAAATGCCTATGACATCCCAGTCATGCCCACCGCTAACCCTGAGAGCTCTGCCAACATCCTAACATGCCAGCCAGACTACATTTCAAAGACTACAAGAACTGGTCGTGCAAAAACTCTGCGGGTCATTTTCAGAGGACTTCTTCTAAATAGATGTCATATGACAGATTCCTCTGAATTTTTTCCTCGGATGAAATTGCTGCCGTGTGTAAGAGCACGGGTTTGGGGTCCAGCGGCTTAGGTTTTCATCCTGGCTCAACGTCTTCATTAACTCTGCAATCTTAAATGATTTTCTCTCAACCAGGGGCAACCTGGCCCACCAGGGGACAGTTGATAACATCTGGTGTCGATTTTGCTTGTTACAACTGATGGAATGCTACTGGCAGCTAATGGGTAAAGGCCAGGGAGGCTGCTAAACATCCTCCGATACTCAGGACAGCTCCCACAACAAAGAATTAATCAGCCCCAAATGTTGATTGTGTGGCAGTTCAGAAACGATGCCTTAGACCCATCACTAAGCTGTTCGAGACCTCAGTTTCCCCAGCTGTAAAACAGTGACACTATTACTGGGCCTACTCGTAAGAGTTGCAACAATTAAAATAGGTAGCAAAAGGATCATAGCATAGCGTGTATCTTTGTAAATATTATTTTAAGTCACTATCTTATTAGGCCAATTATTAAAATCCCAACTAGTGAATTCTCTGCTGCTCCTGCTCAAGCCCTGCCTGCCTTCTAACACATAGCATCACTGGCTACAGGAAAGTTGGGCATATTCATCCCCAGGGTGAGCGCACCCACTCCTGATTTAGTACGTAGCAATTCAGGATGCCCACTGAGATTTACATTTCAATGAATAACAATATCTAGTGTAAATATGACCTGTGAAGTATTTGGGACAGGCTTATTATTTTTAAAAACCTATATGCTATCTTTCATAAAGCAAAATTTAACTGGGTATTCCACATTTTTCCGATGACCCTGCACTCTAAGCACCTGTCCTCTAAGCACCCAGAAAATACTACCTTGCATAAGGTAAAGATCAAAACCATCTCTCTTTCTCTCAGAGGAACTGAAAGGAAAATGTCATACCTGCTAAAATTACAAATGTATCTGCAGTTTCACAAAACAAACTTTTCAGAAGCCCACAACCTGGTGTCCCCTAAGTCTGCAAAGACTGGAATTAGGGTGTTCAGAAGCCTAGAATTTGACAGTCATGACTGAACCAGGTTAGGGACTTTCTATAATAAAACTATGGTAGGCTCACCTTGCAGGGCTGTAGAGCTTGTGTTTAGAGTGTTACAAGCACATAACAGGTGTTCAACAGTGACATCATCAGGATGGTTTCTGGCTCTTTGTGGGGTGTGATACATGCAAGGAGAATGGATACACTCTATAGCACAAGCAAGAAGCGGACAGAAGGTAATCATTCTAGTTGGGAACTGCCATTTTTCTGGTGGGTGTTAAGGTTTGTGTCTAGATGCCCCTCCCCCACCCCCGCAAAGCCCCATGCTATCGTAGGGTTTTATTTTTGGAGATGGCTGAATCTAGAGTGTGTAATTGATTTTTAGTGCAATGTTAGGGTACAGGAGCTGGGATTAAAGGTGGGTGATTCCTGGATCAGTCCAATGATTGGTTTGGCACCGCACTAATCCCAGTAGCCTGGATACAATGTATCCAGGGACATAAACGGCTAGTCTCATCCCCGCTTGCTGCTTTTGCTGTCTTCCGCCCCCATGAACTGTTGCCCTTTGCCTTGTGCCACCTGCCTTGAAGCCAGCCCATTACGAACTGCAACCTCTACAAACTGTCAGCTAAATAAACCTTTCCTCCTTTAACTTTAGTTATCAGGCATTTTGTCTCAGCAATGAGAAAAGTAACTAAGACAGTGGGCAACTGCATCACCAACCTCTGAGTGCTTTTAAAGCCACACAATTGTAGAAATAATTCCAGAATTTCTGAATCAGAAAGAATATCCAGGAATGTAGATGTTTTATCAAGCTCAGTGGGTCCAATGTGCTACCAGGAATGGATGTACCACAGATTCTAACCTTGGAAGAGGGATTCATTAAGAACTCTCTTCCTCCTTTCATTAGTGGGGACCAAAATCCCCTGGAAAACTCATTCAAATGATTGCTAGGTTCCACCCCAGAACTTCTGATTTGGCAGGCAGGATGTGGCCTGAGAATTTGCATATTTTAAAAGGTTCCTGAGAGCTGCTACGGCTACTGCCTAGGGACAATTTTAGAACCCCTGTGCCACATCCAGGGCTCTCAACCCTAGCATATTTTAACTACCAGAGTGTTTTTCAATACCTATGCCTGGATCCTAGATAATTTGATTGATTGATGAATTGATTGATTGATTTTGTGTAATTGGATATAAATAGTCTAGGGAAAGACCTGAGCTCCTCATAATTGAAATGTGTTTTCATCAGGAACATCTGCTTTCTTTAAATAAGCTCTGCTCTAACTCGAAAGTATACACTGGAATCAGTAACACCCCAAGTGAGACTGCTGGAATCAGAATCTGAATTGTAGCAAGCTCCCCACAATTAGAGTGTGAGTATAGCCTAGGTCTTAGCCTAAATGTGATTTTCTCATAAAAGGCTTTTCTCACATCATTTGTGAGCTAGATTTCTGTAGACCTCAGGTTGGAGAGAGAAACACAGAGAATGCACCCCTTACTGCTTCTCATTCACTGAACAGGGAGCAAGAATTTTGCAGATTTTGCCCAATCTGCAGAAAAGAAAGTCTTCCATTGACATCAACAGATTGCCCTTTAGTTATAGAATCCAAATGTAAAAATTTAATAGTAAGAGGGCACCTACATGCAAACAGTGTGGAACCCTCAGCAGTGAATTTCCAGAATTTAGCGGAAGATGATCCCAGACCTAAACAGATTTGACCTTATGTTTAGCCTCATCCTAGCTAGGGGTTGCCACTAGTTATCACGAGTGTGGCGTATACTTACTACTGCATACGGGTTATAGGGTTTATATTCCAGAATGAAGACTCAACCATTTACCCCCTCCAAGGATTGTAAAGTACCAGGGCCAGGAGGACCCAAACCATCTAATATTATCAAGATTCCAAACTCTGGGCATGAAAGCAAAACAGTATCATTTTGGTAAAAAAAAAAAAAAAAAAAAAAGATAAATATCAAGGATTACCAAGGGCATGGGGAATGAGCCTCTCATATTCTGTTGATGAAAGTGTTGGTGAAGGTGTTAACTCATGTAGAATTTTTGGAAGGTAATTTGGAAAAATCCCTCAGAATTTTAAACATGCATATGTTATGACCTGTAGTCCCACAGCTGGTAGCACGGCCTACAGAAATATTACAAGATGTGTGTAAAAAAAATTTTAAAGAATGTACTTTGTAGCATTGTTTATAACTCTTAAAAATAGAATAAGCTATAGACATATCAAAAAGGAGTACATAAATTCCTATAATTTAGAAGTCTTCACTTATCTATTTAAAGAATGAGAACTATATATGTTGTACACACGTGTATGTAGTATAACTCTACTTTTGTTTTTAAAAAGTCTGCATATACACATGTAAATATATTTATGAATAAGCATACAAACCTGCAAATATATCTACCAAGCTACACTTTTAGGAAGTGAGTCTGCATTGGGGAAATTCAGTTTCATTTTTTCTGCACACCTTCTTATAATTTTTGCAATTTGTTTTTAACAATCATATATTGCTTTTGTTCTTTTTTAAAAGCCTCAAACAGATAAAACTTACTTAGTTATATATTTCAGGTTTATTAATTAGAAATAATATAAAATAGTGTGATTTAGGTTTGGACTTTCTTAGATAAAACCTCGTCCAAACCGGATTCCTTGAAATTAAATCCAGATAATCCTGGCTGGCTTTGGAGATTCCCAGAGACTTCCTAATTTCAATATAGTAGCAAATCCTGGAAACTTCACCTGTGACTTTTAACAGCTGGTCTTTAATAGCCTCCCCCCTCTCTATTTCTCTCTCTCTCTCTCTCTTTCTCTCTGTTGTTTGCATATTGTGGTACTGGAGACTGAACTCAGGACCTTTGCACTAAACTAAACCCCCAGCCCTTTTTTTAATTTTTTATTTTGAGACAGTCTCCCTAATTGTCCAGGTGGGGCTCAAACTTGTGATCCTCCTGCCTCAGCCTCCCAGAGGGCTGGGATTACAGGTATGCTCCATCTCAATCCTCCATCTTCTACCCTCTCATTCCTACCAACACTCCCCTCACCCCCAGGCTCTCCACCCTCACCCTGGCTCTCACTTGAGGGTATGTGTGACCATATGCCCACCAAGTTCAGACCGTGGTGTAAGCATTTGCCCTCCCCACAGTTAAGTCCTTACCCCGGGTTTGTCTTCAGGGCCCAAGCACATTCCCGACCACCAGTCCCACATACAGTATGTCTACTGGCTCCCCTCAGATTTACCTCACTGCCCCGAGAACCATCCCAGATGTCCAGAGTTCACATCCTTTCTCTGGACCGAAACCAAAGCCCAGTTTCAGTTTCCGGGAGGCTGTGGTGTGAGTGAGATGCCTGTCCTGGTCCCATCAAGTATGGCCAAAGGGGCAAATCCAGGCAGAGCAAGCCAGATCCATCTTCTGTGGCTGGTGCAGTTCTCTGAGGATGAGATGCGACATTGCTAACGATCTGATGAGTAAAAGCCCTAAATTTGCCTACTACAGAAATATCATTGAACACCAGCTCCACACCTAAAATATGGATTAGGCACCCCCACGTGTGGACAGGGACAAGACTTCCCAAGTGAAGAGGAGTATAATCTGGTGGTTAAGCGCATAAGCTTTGGAATCAAGCTAGGTGCTTCTTTCCTAATTGTGCCACAAACTATTTATTTTAATCTAGGGACAGTTAGTTACTCACCTCTTTATGCCATTTTCTTACCTATCCCATGGCAAAAATAATAGCTAGTCTCATTGGGCAGTTGCAGATATTAAATGAGATTATACATCAGACTACCTAGCTCATGGCGTGCATTTAGTAAAGGGCAACTATCAGTATTAATATCACTACATCACCATTAGTATGATGATGACGAAGTGGTCATAGCGTAATAACAGCAGTAGGCTTGACATAATACACACACATTGCATTTATAACCTTATGAGAGAGCAAGAGAGAGGATGTCGGGAAAATACAGAGTATATACAGGCTGTGTTGAACAGTATATAACATTCATGGTAATAAGATGTATATGATAAAAATATTAGGATACATAAGATAATAAAAATATAACAGAGCTCCTAAATGTGCAGCACTGCCTGTTACACATCTCTGTGCACCTAAAGGGTTGTACAAGGAGATGCTAAACACACGATTCCAGAAATGTCAGCCTTGTCATGCTGTGGCATGAGGCAAACATACTCTGAAGAAACAGTCCTTTTGTCTAAAATAGAAACTTCGGAGGAAGCCAAGTTAACACATGACAACCGAATATCCAGTTCGGGGGTGGTAGGGTGGGAGATAAAGTCCTTTTATCTCTGAAATGAGAAGGGGAATTAACTGGTATCAAAATTCAACGTTTCCTTTTTGGTGAAATTCCCCAGCCAAGCCGGGTGCTAACCGAGTAGGCGATTTCACTTCACCGTCACTTCACAAAAGACTTCCAAATTCACTGCAGCAGACCGCGAAGTAAAATGTTATGTGCATCCTAGCTGAGAGGGGACGGAAGCCTCCACGCTCAATCAAAGGTTTGCAATAATAGGATTCATAAAAATTTAAAAAAAAAAAAAAAAAAAAAAAAGGACAGATGGGATTAGAAAATGTTGCAGTGAAGACTGGGGAATGAGATGAGCTCACAGCCCGGAGCCCAGCCTGCCTTTTGTGGACCTACACAATGATCGCAGAGCCAGACTGGATTAGGAGACCTCGCGACTAGGGGGTCCGGAGAGAGGCTGCGGGTTCCCAGGCGCTTGAGGAAAAGCAGGCTGAAGCGATGCATCAGATTTACAGCTGCAGCGATGAAAATATAGAAGTTTTCACCACCGTGATTCCTTCCAAAGGTGAGCACCATTGCCCTTGGCTGTCCCTTACGGTGGATCCGAGGCGGGAGGGTGAAGACAATCACGTGCTATTTTACTGTGGCAGACCCTGAAGTCCCGTAGTCTAACGGGTTCTCTGTTTGGATGATATTTGTTTTATTTTTTTTTTTTCTGGAAAAAGACACAAGGATAAACATCAATCACTCAGAACCGATCTATCAAGGGGGAAAGGAGGGCGGTTACATGCTGGCTGTTCACTTAATTCAACGCTGGCCGCCCAACAGGCTGAATGAAAGTGACAGCAAGTCATTGTTAAGGAAAACTGAGATGAAAACAAAATTCCCAGGGCAGCAAGACAGGTTCTCTCATTTCCCCAACGAGCAAGTGGGCGCCGACACATTAATCAGCTGGCTCAGAAGTATGATTTCTGACTGTGCCATGAAATGTGAGAAATTCTCCCAGCAGTGGCCTAAACTCCAGTCAAGCAGTTAAATAGTGACCTGACCCTAGGGCTGGTCTCCCCAGAAGCCCAGAACCCTGACCTGACCCGGTCCCAGCATCACCGGGAAGTGTGACGAGGAGAACCTTGACTTTATAAGCCCCGCTGTCCCCGCATTCAGTGTGAGGTCGGGGAAAGGGCTTTGTGGGGGGCTCTCCAGAGTCCAAGCGTCCAGTTACAGGCCAGCTCCCTGGGCCCTCCAAAGCTGGCGCTCTCTCCTGCCGCCCCTGTGAGCCCCGAAGCCCCTGTTTTGCTGGGAGACCCCTTGGCTAAGGCTTCGCCCCTGGTCTCATTGTCAGACTTGAATGAAGTGGGCCGGGTGTTTGCTGGTGTTGTGACTCCACTCAAACAATTCCTTCCTTCTCTGTGTCAGCCACCGACAGTGCCCTTGCTCAGGGGGGAAGGGCAGGACTCACTCGCCCCGGCCACAAAGAGCCAGCAAAACATAAATTAAGTTTTCGACATCTACTGTGAGAGAAAGAGAGAAAAGAGCGAGAAAGAGAGAGAGACAGAGAGACAGAGAGAGAATAATGTCTGCCCACATGTAGGAGTTTAAATTCTCCCTGGAGATCCTAAAAGTCAAAGCTGGTCCTCTGACCAGCAGTTCCACTCTTGGGTAAATAACACAGGGGAACTCTCACATGAGGATGCTAACCGTGCCATTGACTCTAAGTAAAAGGACAAAGCTGAGACTCACCTGAACACCGGTGAAGAGGGGAGTAGCTGAGCATGGTGCCTTCACGCTATGCACTGCTCTGCAGTGGGCAACAGGCGTGAACTAGATTTCCGTGGATGGGCATGAGTGAATTATTTATTTATGTATTTATTATGTATGCAGAGAATCAAACCCAGAGCCTCATGCGTACTAGGCAAGTCCTCTACCACTGAATTACATCCCTGGTCCATGGCCGTACCACCCTGAATGCGCCTGATCTCATCTGAATTCCATTCCTAGCCCTATAAATGAAAGTTGAGTGAGAAAAAGAAACAAAAAAAGGTAGCTGACAAATTATATATGTATGATAACATTTCTATAGATTTGGAAATATGAAATAATGGTATATATTGTTCATGGCTAAATGTCTGGAGAAAAGTGTGAACATGGACCAGAATGATACAATTAGTGATCTCAGTAACCCTGGAGAAGGACAAAAGTCAAATTCTAAAAGGGTAGAAAGGGAACTTATACTTTACCTGTCACTTTTTATTTTTTTATATGAGGAAAACATAAATTGGAAGCAAAGATGAAAATGTTAAATATGTCTATTTTCTGTACCTTCAAACAATATTTAAGGGAGAAAATATCAAGAACAAAGTGATTAAGAGCTGGCTGGTATTTCTGTGCTGTGTGACCTTTGACAGTGTACTAACCTCTCTGTACAATGTACTAAGCTCTCTCTACTAACCTCAAGGTACAGTGATAACCTCCCTGGCCCTGAGTTCCCACTTCTGTAAAATGGAGAAACAGACTTATCTCCCAGGATTACCATGTGGAATAAATGAGTTAAGATAGAAAGCATCGAGAGCAGTAGCTGGCAGGTAGTGAGCACCATTAAATACATCACTTACAAAGTGATTTCTATTTTTATTCTTCATTTGAAGCAATGAATATATTCAAAGATGAACATTTATTCCTGTATTCCTTTTTTGCCATTTTCATTCATGCCTACATCCTAGTAGTAAATCAAGTATTCATTGGTATTCACAGGCATTTCACCCATCAGGAAGTTGTCCTCTAGAAAAGGGAGATTTGCACTCTTGCATGGGATCAAAAGTAAGTGAGGCCCCCTTTCCAGCTCTTGCTGTGCCTTCCTTGTCTGCTCCAAGCCCTCAAGGGCGTGGCTTTTGGTGAGAGAAGCTGATGCTAATAGGACCTGAGTCTCTGCCGATGACAGATCGATGGCCTTTTCTGTCAACCCCACAGGCGCGACCTGCAGAAACAGAAGTTGACTCGAGTTGATGTAACCAGAGTTGTATCCCCCCAGAGGAGCCCTTCCCAAAAGACACGGTTCAGCCCTTGGTCTTTAATGTGCAACAACCAACCCTTCCCAAGTACTAACTCACCAGCAGGGCAGCGTACCCTAGCGGTTAAGAGTTCCACCGCTGACTGAGTGACTCCTCTACCCTCTCAATAGCCCCTCGGTATGGTGGGATTAAGGAAGAATAGCTGCCTCTATAATCTGTGAAATTAAAGAGAAGACAAACTATCACCTCATAAAGCTCAGTGTAAGCTATCACTGCATCTATTGTTCACTGCACTCCTTTTTCCAGTAGTGTTGGTCTCCATCTGATATGTACATTTTTAACTGAGATATCTTAATATCTCACAAAAATATGGCAGCAGCAAATGCTATGGTGTCTCCTCAGTATTTCAAAGGTGCAGGATCAAGTCTGTAACTGAAAACGTGTGTGTTTTTACTTGCTAGTGAGAAAGACAGGCCTTTAAGGAAAACATTTTAGAGACACACTTCACAGTAAATAGCAACAACCCTGTGATTTTAGTAAGAAGTCATACCAGAAGTTATTTCCTGAGGTACACTAGCGTGGATTTGGCTCCAGGGTGAGCATAGCACAGTACTGAAAGTAATTCTTTTGGGGAGAGGAACACGGGAGGGAGTGGTGAGGGCAATCAGAGGACGGCAGGAGGAAATCGAGAATGTTTCAGGAAAAGAAACGCTAAAGGAACCCTGCAATCTCCAGGCATCATCGTCTGTCCTCTCCTCCTGCCCTCATCTTGCGGGAAAATAATAACCATCATTAATTCATGGGAATTTATCTTTGTCAGATTTGGACACGGGTTTCTATGAAGATCTTCATTTAACCCTTGACACCACCCTCTGACGGAGATGCACCTGTTTCACACGTGAGGAGTGCGAGGCTTCAGGAGAGTCATTTGCTTATCACACACAGACAAGTGGTTAAGTCTGGGTTCACCCCACGTAGAGGGAGCAGCCCTGGCTCCGCACACAGCTGGGTTCCGCACTGCAGGGCTCTGAAGAAGATAGCAAAGGTGTCACTCGTTTGTCACTCATTCGATATGTGATAAGAAGTGCTTCAGTTCTATGCAGGGCAGAAGCGTGGAGGGGTTCCATTTGCAGTAGCTTATCCTAATGCGATGTGGAAAATAGATCACTGCACGTCTCCACCTGCAGTAAAATCCACTTCCAACAAAGTACTGCTTTTTAAAACTGATAAACTGATTTCCTTAAATTTTTTAATTGTGGTAAAATATGCAGTATGTAGAATCGAACATTTTAAGTGTACAGTTCATTCCATACTGTACAACCATCTCCACCATCCATCTCCAGAATTTTTTCATAACCCTAAACTGAAATTCTGTACCCATTAAACTTTGGACAACCTTCTTTTGCTTGAGGTGGGAGACAAAGTCTCACTGTGTTGTCCAGTCTAACCTTCAATTCTTGGGCCCAGTGATCCTTCTGCCTCAGCCTCCCCGGTAGCTGAGACTACAGGCACACACCATCAGACTCAGTTGAAACCATTAGAAATATCTTCCAATTCCCCACGCCTCTGGTGACCATTATCTACTTCCCATCTCTTTGAATTTGACTACTAGGATTCTCATATAAGTGGAATTACATAATATAAGTCCTTTTATGTCTCACTTATTTCACCCAATGCAATGTTTTCAAGGCTCATTCATGTGTAGCATTCTATCAAGATTTCATTCCTTCTCGTGGCTGAGTAAGAATCCATTGTACGGATGTACTGCAATTAGTTTATTCACTCGTCTTTGGTGGGCACTTGGGTTGCTTGAACTAAAGTGAGTAACGCTGCTCTGAACTTTGGGGTACTGTAGCCAGGCAACATCTTAAACTGCAGTGGGACCCTGCCTCTTCTCCCCATTCCCTCCTCTATGCACCTACCCTGTTCCAGATCTAAACAGTGTTGTTACTATAGCTATGTCAGCCTAATAGGCATTTTTTAAAACTATTTCTTTGTCTCTCTTTGCAGTGACCAGCCCAGCCAGGAGAAGAGTCAAAAGCTCTCAGCACCTCTTAACTAAGAATGTAAGGACACTTTAGTTTATTTTAATCTCCATAGACTGATTTCCATTACAAAAGTAGGGTGGTTTCTTTACTCTCTCCCTTGCTAGTCAACAACAAGAAGCATTTTCTATGCCCTATGTGGTTGCTACTGTATTTTATCCTTCACTTAACCAAAATAACTGACAAATGCCCACCAAATAGCCCTGAAACGGCCGCCTCCTTCTCTGCCATCTTTCCCAGGCACAAAGGGTAAACCTCACTTTGCATATATATTTTTTGCTTGTTTGAACAGAATCATGGACATAATCTCCCTGACCTAACTGTTCTCCTATTGTTGGCATTTGTACTGTTTCAGTTTTCACTATTATAAATAGCACAGCAATTAATTTATTTCTACACAATTCTGTTTGGGTTAATTCATTGGTGCATAGAACTCAATGCAGAATTAATAGGTGAAAGGATAAGAACAGTTTAATCCACTCACCTATGCAGCCATCCATTCAGCAAATAGTTGCATTCCTACTATGTGAGAACGTAATGGAGAACATAAGAATGATTTTTAAAAACTGGTTTCTGCTTACATTTTTACAACATGCTGCCAGAAATCTTGAACAATTTTGAGGCTACCAGCTATGCTTTTCCATCTACTTGGAAACATATACAGTCCCTTACTTTACATGTTTTTAAAGTTTAATAATATTATGCTTTTCTCATCCTATATACCTACTTCTTCATGTAAAAACTTTTAATGTATCTTTACACTTCATTTTAAAGAGGAAATTGTAATTGTTTCCTCTTGGTGATACTGGAGTTTCTATTTCTATCACAAACTTTCACAGAATACCATGTTTATTTTAAGTATCTCAATTTTTAAAAGCTATTTTAAAAAATTATTTTTGAGCATCCTGGAAACAAGATGGGATTTTATTTGTCATCATATACATTTATTATGCTTTTAATTCCCAAATCATTGCATACCCTTTATAAAATTTCAAACATTCTAAAGATGTAAAATTTAAGACCATAAAATCCTAAGAATCTATAGAACAAAGTGGTTAGATACACAGACTTTAGAGTCAATCTGCCAGCATTTAGATCCCCATTCCATCAATTTCTGGTTATGTGACCTTGAGCAAGTTGCCTAACTATTTTGGGACTGAACTTGTTTAGCATTAAAATGAGGATAATAAGAGCACATACCTCAAGAACTATGGGAAAGAATAAATGATTTAACACATGGCAAGTATTTAGTTGAGAGATTGATTCATAGTAAGCATTCAATATACATTGCTATTTTTTGCATTAAAAATTTTCCCAAATACTATAGTTATGCTTTATTGTCTCATAATATACTGTTTTGCAAATTGCTTTTTTCACCTAATAGAGTTTGAACATCTTTCCATGCCAATTAATGCAAATAGATCTACCCCATTCCTGGTAGCTGTATAGTATTCCAGTGTATAAATGTACAACTATGCATTGACCCAAACCAAATCTGAAGTATTTTAGATACATTATTTAACCAATAGATTAGATTCATCAATAAATGTGGTTTCTCCATTTTGTCTACTAAGACAGTGCCACAAGAAATATTCTTTAAAATATTTGAATGTTCTTATACACACTTTTGCGGATCAATACATCGGTATGAAATGCTAGGCCAGAGAATACAAACACTGAATTACAGCTTCTGACAGTAGAAAGAAGTGGAAAAAAATCTATAGCCACTGCCAAACTTCTAGGAACTATGTTTAAAAGTACCTTTTGCAAGCTGGGCATGGTGGCGCACTCCTGTAATCCCAGCACTCCGGAGGCTGAGGCAGGAGGATCGTTGTGAGTTCAAGGCCAGCCTGGGCTACAAAGTGAGCTCAAAGTCAGCCTGAACTGCATAGCGAGACCCTGTCTCAAAAAGACAAAAACAAAAAAGTACCTTTTGCACAATAGCCAAGCCAATACTCTATGGTATCAGTGTTGTCAAACTTTGACAATCTAATAGGTGAAAATATCTTATTGTTTTAATTTGCATTTATTTAATTTTTAATGTGACACTTCATCTTTTCATAGATTTACTGATGATTTCAATATGTTTTCCTTGCAGGTTTCTATTTAGCCTATTTTTCTGTCAATTGCATGCCTTAGAGAACATTTTATATGATGAGCAAGTGGAGGCTTTTTAATTGATGGAAAGTTTGGTTATAGTGCATGAGATTCTGGTCTAGCTTATGGTCCCTGAAAACTTAAGCCCAAAGTCGAAAAGAAAAACAGTCCTGGTCTTCCAGGGACAATAGGTTAGGTGTTCCTGAAAACGGAACGGGAAAATGTTTGTAGATATTTTAGAATTTAAGAAAACTTTCAACAGAGTTTTAGCTCTTTGAGCCAGTGGAGGTGCTTGTCTTCAGATAGTCACTCTTCCTCTGGTGGGATGGCTCAGTAAGCCCTCTGGCCTGCTGAGCTCTTCTCTAAGTCTTTCTAAATCTCCGCTACACCTGCCCAATCCCTCCTCAGCCTCAGCTGCACAAAACATGCACATTAGGAGAGCTCTCTTGGTAACACGGTGACACCCACCTTGTACAGGTGGGGAAAGTGAATCCCAAAAGGAAATGGCTTGCCTATCTTGCTTCCCCAAGCAACGAGCTCTCGGCTTTCTTTTACTTTCCTTTTCACCTTCTCTAGCTTGGTGGTCTGTAAACCACTGGGTTGGTGAACTTGCCTGGAAAGATGCATTTTGTTTTGCAACGATACCAATATTTATACCTTTCTCTGGAGGAAATTCTTGTTTGTATTTCCTCTAACCCCTTGAGCTACCATGTGAATGGATGTCAGCTTCTTTTCTTTACAAATGCTTCTCTGTTCTGAGCCATCTCTAATATCAGGATTTCTCTTCTCTGTGTCACCTCTTGAAATTTTCTTCCTATCCTAGGGCACAGCACACTTCTCTAAACAATCTCTCTTTCCCTCCTTTTCTTTCTTCCTTTCTTCCTTTTCTTTCCTTCCTTTCTTTTTTCTCTTTTCATTACTTAGGCTATTTTATTGACAGCCTGATCATTCTAACACCCACTGATATCATAGTAGTAGCTCGAGGGAATAAGCTTACTCAAAAGAGTGGATCGGTTAAGACTTTTGACATAATGGAGCCAACTTTCACTGTGATTCAAGGCCTCTTCACACAAGCAGAATAGCTGTCATCAGGAAAGATGGAGAAATTAGATTGCAAATGTCACACTGTCCCCAGATTTCAAGCTAAGGAGGGGAGGAATTTGTGCAGTGATCTCCTCCTAGTCTTTTGAAATGTGCTGAGCAATCAATTGCCCTTGAAAACTCTTGTCTGGATGTAATTGATTCTGTGGGTTTTTAAGCTGAAGCTTCCCCACTCTCTCCTTCCTTAACTCTCCCACCCCCAAGTGCAGGGAAAGGATTTCAGAGGTGGCATTTCCTGTTCCCGAAAGGGAACATTTGTTCCCTTTGAGAGGAGGGAATAGTGGAAGGCAGTGGTATCTTCCCATGGATTCCCCAGGCTTTTACATACATCCTGCTTTCTTTTTCTTTCTATGATGGGTACAAAACACCACACCAGGCCTCACTTCTCCTGTCTTGGAGGAATACTGATAGTTCAATCACAACATCAGGAGTAGCTGTGGTAAAAGCCAATGGCAAAAGTTGGGCATGGTGGCACACTCTTGTAATCCCAGTGCTCGGGAAGCTGAGGCAGGAGAATCACTGAGAGTTCAAGGCCAGCCTGGGCTACATAGTGAGTTCAGGCCAGCTTGAACTACATAGTGAGACCCTGTCTCAAAAAAAAGTCAATGGCAAAGAACTCTGAGTGCCAAGTAATAAGATTCAAGTCCTTCCTATTCAATCCAGGAGGTTCACATTCCCAGGTGTCTCTTATGCCACACACTCTATGAGTCCAGGGCAATGGAGCTTAGCATTGCCACTAGCAGAGACAGTTTCAGTATCCTGAGTGATACAATGGCTCAGGGAAGTACCATGAGGAGAAAGGAGGCTGGAGGGGAAAGGCTTATCCAGAATGTAAGTGCAGATCACCCACGGGCACCTCACTCACACACACACACACACACACATACACACCACATGCACACAGGCACACACACAAACACATGCACTCACACAAGCGCCTGCCTGGGTGAACAGGCTCAGCCCTCAGGCTGCGTGAAAGGCCTGCTGGAGACCCAAGGAATCCGTCGTCTTCCGCAGTGCCCAGAGTGGGGGAAAGTGATTTTCAGCGCCCGTGATGAATCTTAAGTGCTCCTGAATCACTGAGCTTTCCCCAAAGGCGAAACATGCATGACTCTGAGTCCCAAAATGGACCCAAGAAGAGTAAATTTCCTAACTCGCCTATGGCCAAATTTGCGATGTATTAATTTTATAACGAGAGGAATATTTGGAGTAAACTGAGGCAAAAAGTGTCAGATTGTTTTATTTTCTTGTGCGGGAGACATAAAAATGTGGCCTTCAAAAGACTTAAAACTACTCTGAAATACTGTAAATATATGGCATGAAAAAGAGAGAAAGACGTGCTATTAAAATCTCTACTAATGACAGGCATTTACCATGCCTCAGTCCAGCAAGGCTAGGCATGATACCCGCTTTCCACGTAACTACTAAGCATCAAAACTGGTGTTTGAACTCAGGTCAGCCTGACCCCAAATAGCATTATCATCTTCTTCCTTAAATATCTGAGAAGAGGAAAAAACAATCAATGTTTTAATTTTCATTTAATCATTCATGTTGTTCAACCTCTTTTGATGTTTATCTGCCACTCTTATTTCTACTATCAATTGCCAGATCAGATTTCTGCTTCATTTTTCTATTTCTTTCAACTTTATTTGTTTGTAAGAGTTTTAAGAACATAGGGATAATTCCCTATTATATGTAACAAATGTTAATGTGAGCTACATCCTGTTTGTAAACATGCAGCTTTGAGCTAGCTGGTATTCATTTCCAGAAATGAACACAGATCCATTTGTCTCAATGACCTTAGGTTATTCCCAACAATGTTTATTATTAAAGACCCAATTTTCCCGCACTGAGTTAAAATACTACCTTGCTATCATATTTTGAAAAGCCCATCATTTTTGCTTTGGGAACCCCTAAAAGCAACATAGCAGTTATGTGTTGACTACTGGCGGGGATCTGAGGCTGGGCTCTAAGCACTAAAAACTAACAGACGTGTAGCGAGCTCAGGAGCTGGCACAGAACACGCTCTTGCAGGACAGCTGTGGAAGGAAAGAACAAGCAAAAGGGCAAATGCAAATCTCCGAAAAGCTACCGTGTTGTAGAATATTGGGGGTTCTAATAAGCTTCAAGGGGGAAGGACATTCAGCATGAATGACCCCAGTGTACTGGATAGGGGTAAAATATGCAGGCTTTGAGCCCAGACTGCTAAGATTCCTTTCATGACTCCCCAGATTAAAATAAAATGGCTGATGTTGTTTGCCTCCAGTTTTTACATTTAAATAATATCAGTGACTTCAGTCCCTTCAGTCCTTCTATCAGTCCCTTTGGGGTACTGGTTTTAGGACCACATGCATATACACACACACACATGCACGCACACAGGGATACCGAAATTCACACTCAAGTCCCTTGTGTAAAATGGTATAATATTTGCATATAACCCACACACATCTTCCTATAGATCTTAAACCATCTCTAGATAGCCTATATTACCAAAAACAATGAAATGCTTGGTAAACAGTTGCTATACGGTATGGTTTAGTCAATAACAAGAAAAAAGTCTGTACATATTCAATGTAGACACAATATTTTCCCATATATTTTCCACCTGCCATTGGGAAACCTTTCCACAGGTATAGAGGGGAGCTACCTGTATTTTATTACAGCTTTTAAGGTCCATTTTGGTGGACCCTGAGGGCATTTCCCCTTACCACACTTTCTAAAATAAGCACTTGGTAGGTGATCATCACGAGAATCATCAGCGCTGTGCCCTGCTTTACCTAGATTTCGCTGACCCAAGCGCGCAGGGCGGAGATTCATCTCCCAGCTTGCCCCACCCCAGCAGAGGGTACCTTGGAGGAGACGGAGCTCCCGGGAGCCCTTGCTGCTCCAGTTTGGCAGCAGTTTTGTTTTGTTTCTTTTTAAACTCTGGGACTCATTTGCTCCAGTCCTCTCTTTAGGCTTCCTCCGCTAGAACACCCCAAAAGCTGTCCTTCGTATGCTCAGGGGTGTTCTCCGCTAACTGAAAGACCGGAAGACCCCAGCTTTCGGGGTCATCCTCCTTTGCCATAGCCTGTGCTTTTACCAGAACATCGGGCCGTGGGACCTGCCTGTACTGCTGTTGAGGAATCCCCCAGAACCTTCCTTTGCTTGCACGATGATACTTCTTGGCAGTCTGAAAGTCACTTCTGACAGGTTTTCTCCAGAAGTTTCCTCGCGGCTGCTGGCAGTCACTGGAGTAAGGAAGTCTATATACATTCCTTCTCAATCCAAGATCCATCTGCAGAGCTTTACCCGCGGGGCGGTGGGTCCTGAATTCCCAGGACGAGGAGAAACTGACTGTCCTTCCTCTGCCCAGCAGGTGGTGATCGAATCAGACCTGTACCCGCCACGGCCCCTGGAGCTGCTGCCGCACCGCCCGGACCGCTGGGACACAGGCGACGGCCGCAGGTTCGGCCGGGTCCAGAATGCGCGGCCACCAAGGGCGCATCCTGCCAAAACCCCCACCAGACCCGGTGCGTGAGTCCCGGCCCCACCCGATCCCCTGATCCTCCCGGCCACGGTGACCCCTGAAAGCAGGTCCCACGCCCGCGAAAGCACAAGCCCGCAGTGTCTGCGTCCTGCTAGTGTTTCCTCTTAGAGGCCTCAGTCACGCCAGGGGCACCGGCGCCTTTCCCAGATACTGTTTGCACTACACTGTCTGCCTACAAAACTCTGGCTTCTGTGTGTGTAGAGTGAAGATGCGCTGTCCACCGTCTTGGTGCTCAGGGAGAAGGGCCATGTAAATGTAAACCACGACGTTAAGGGGAGAGAAGGCCATGACCTGCGATGTGAAGGACGCTGGCGCTGTTTATTTAACAGGTTGCATGCAATAGTCCAGGCTCTCCCTAAACTGCCATCTTACAAACTTACCATTTTAAATTTGAATGATTCAATCTATAGAAAGAATTCGAGAGTCAGTCGTTTTTTGAAAACTGGAAAAACTATCATTTTATCTCATGTTCTGTCTTTTTTTTAAAGTGGCTTCCGCCTCAAGCACGGAAACAGAAACCTACCACTAGCCCACTGAAGCCTCTGATGGTATTTTCCTCTAAGTGTTAGTTTGCTTCTGTTATGCCCACAACCTGAAGTTATTCATATTTTAACTCCAAACATATGCAATAGAAAGTCCAGGGTGTCCTTAAATCTTTAGGGTGTTAACAATTGTGAATTTTGCAAGAACTAAAATAAGACTCCATTGAGCCTATTCCTTCCCCCACCTTCTCTTCCTACCCAGTCAACCCCCTTTTTTGTTTTCGTCCTGGTTTTTTCCCTTGTTTTTTATTTTCATTTTCTCCTTTCTTGACTGCCAGAGTAGATGTCTGAGGTTTCTTTGGTCACCAAGAACCTGATCCTGTTTATGACCCTATGTATAAAAACACACAAAGCTGCATTGTTTAATTAAGTGATTGCATGTACATACATGCATACACTGAAGGCATTAGGAAGACCACAGTCTGCCTTGCAAGTTAAAGAAGATAGATTTTTCTCTGTGTCTATGTATAGGTGAGTGGGTGGGTACGTGTAGATGGAAACAGAAAAAGAGGCAGAATATTTCTCTTTGTTACAAAATCACCAAGTGAATTCAGAACCATGTTTCTCAGATTTTTGTGTGCAAAAGAAATTACCTGGGAATCTTGTTTTTATGCAAATTCTACTTTGGGAGGATTAGACAGGACCCTACGTCTTATATTTCTAACAGGCTTCTAGATGATACTGCCGTGGGAATAACAGATTGAGTAGCAAGAATGTAGGGATGATCTAACACAGTGATTCTCAAAGTAGGGTCTTGGGAGCAGCAGCAGCACCTGGAAGACTTGTTGCAAATATGAATTTTATTGGATCAGAATTCCAGGGTTAAGATACATCAATCCATGTTTCAATAAGCGCACCTACCGCCATGATTCTCATCCATACCGGAGGTGGAAACTCTGATCTGTCGCCACTGCCCTTTGCCCATTTACAGAAGAGGAAAATGAAGCCGTGGAAATTATTTGACCCACCCAGTATTACACCACTTGGTAGCCGCCGAGCCTTGTGAAACTTCAGGTGCTCTGATTTCCTAGCCAGTGACACTTCTCCAGAGAAAATGCTTTCTGAACTGTCTAGTTTTAGGGCCATCTCCATACCTTTCTAAGTAGTGTGTGGCAGTTTGGGCTAACAAAGTCACTCTTATTCTGAAAGACAGGAGCAGTACATGATGAAATGGAGAGGATATGCCAAAATCGTGATAGTCGGCTCCTGAAGGATGTGGCAGTCAGGTTATAAAAAAAAAAAAAAAAAAAAAAAAGCTTAAGCTAGGCATTGATTCAATTCCTTCAACTCCCCCAATCTTATAGATTCCAGAAAAGGTAGGAGGAGCATTTCTGAGCCAAAGCCAGACCCTGATGCTCTCCAAGGAAAAGCTGGGCAGCAGTCCATGGGTTTCAAGCCTTACTTCCCCTGTCAGAAGGCTGTATATCTCTGGGGATCTCAGATCTAGGGACACGTTTTATTTTTGGGCCATATATGAAGGCTCCTGGCTGTGGTAGCTTCCTTACACGGGAGAGAGATGAGGAATTGGGCAGTGCAGGAACTCTGAAGGCAGTAACCTGGCCAAGAAACTCCCACTATGAGGCCTCACGTGCCTGAAAAGGGGACTGTCCCTACCTCCTAGGCCTGAGAAAATGACTCCCTATGGGACTGCTTCCCTGAGATGACCCCACACCCCTCAGAACCAATTTGTTCAAACAAGCTGAAAATTCATTTCTCAGTTGGGCCACTGTCCATCATTCCAGCAAGTTTTGGGATCTCTTTCCTAGCACCTCCTTGTCCGCCCACACCCCTTCTCACAGTGAACACCGGCAGTGTCAACACCTAAGTGTTTCTCACCTCACCCTCTTTGTACCTGCGCTGGGCTGCCTGGCTTACACAGCCTGCCTCTCAAATATGCACAGAGCATCGTCAGCGAAGGTCCTGTCTCCAGTTCGCCTTCCTCCGTAAGGCTACCAGAGAGGTCCTCCTAAAACAGAAATCTGCCTTCCATCAGCCCCTGTCTTTAAGCACCATGTCCCCCACCTCACCCCAACTCCAGGCCATGCTACTCCTGTCCCACTGTTCTTAGTTAGAACAACCCTGAGCTATAGCGTACTGTAGTTCTATAATTGCTGCACTGTATTCTGCTGCCCTGGATCTTTGCAGACATCTTTTTTCTGCAGTTTTCCCTCCCTGGGTCACTCTACCTTCTCTCAGGCTAAGACAGGGAATCCCTTGGTCAAACTACCTCAGGCCAGCAAGACCACCAAAGAGGCCCACTTACTGCTAAATAATCCCTGCCTGGCTTCATTATAATTTTTATATACCTCTAACACCTCAGTTTCCCCAAGCAGAAAGTGCAGACTACTATGATATCTACCTCTTAGAGTTGTGTGAAGAGCTGAATAAAAAGCCAGGCATGGGGGCATTGCACACCTGTAATCCCAGCACTTGGGAGACTGAGGCAGGAGGATCACTTTGAGTTCGACAGCAGCCTGGGCTATATATTGAGTTTAAGACCAGCCTGAATTACAAAGTGAGACCCTGTCTCAAAAAACAAAATAAAAAAGAATTAAATGAGATATAGTCATCCTTTGGTATCCATGAGGGCTAGTTCTGCAGGACCCCTCCACATGCCAAAATCCATGAACCCAAGTCTCTTCTCTAAAATGATGTGGCATTTGCATATAACTTAATCACATCTTCCCATCCACTTTAAATAATCTCCAGGCTTCTAACAACTAATACAATGTAAGTGCTACGTGAGTCATCATTACACTGTATTGCTCAGGGAATAACAACAGGAAAAGATGTCTATACATGTTCAGTACTGACACAGTTTTTTTCAAATGTTTTCAATCCACAGTTGATTAAATCCACAGATGCAGAACCAGTGGGTACTGAGGACTGACTGAAGCTAGGTGATTTATGCTCAGCACAATGCCTGGTATATTCAAAAATATACGCTGCTATTATTACATCTGCCATGGCGCTGTTCATTATAGTTTGATCTTGGTAATGTTAAAAGAAGAACCCCTTAGATCAATTAAACAGTAGATACGAGCAAAATAAAACAAAAGTTACTCACAGTGCTCAAAACAACAACAAGTTTTGTGAATTCCAACCAATAACACAGTCAGACAGTCTGTACGGGAAGACGGAAGCAAGGTATAAACACATTAATTGGCCATCGCCTATCCGACAACCAGTCCACTGATTACTGCTTAACTAGTTAATTGTTTCAGCTAATCACTTCAGCAGCTACCGGGCCTTCTAAAACCAGCCACAGCTCAGTTCCTGCAATTTTAGCTCCATATTGGTTTGGTCTGTTGGGCTCAAAGCCAAATCCATAGCCTCTCACAAAATTTTATTTAACAGTACTTATACTTTTTTCATTTTATTAGCATTGAGATGCTTTCCAGGGGTGGGGGACTCCATAAACTGCAGTGTATGAGGTGAAGCTTGTCCTGGAACATGGGCCCCAAGAGAGATTATGTTGAATCCTGGCTACCTCATCTCAAAATCGGGATTCTTAGAAGCTGCAGGCTTTAGGATAGAAATTACTCAGACGTAGGTTGTGTCAGGAATAAGACATTAGAAAGCAGAGTCTTTATACACATGTGTAATACAGCCAATGTCTCGGGATTCTGATGTGATGAGCTCAATCCTTCCACCTAATGGCCTGCACTTTCCACAGCAGACGCTTTCTCTGCTCACTTCCAGAGGGGCACCCAGGAGCATTGTTTTATACAATTGATCCCAACTACCAAGAGGTAACTCGTGGTAACCTCTTTAACCTCTTGTGACCTGGGGCCTTAGGAAGGAGGAACTTAGGGGACTTTCTCTGAGTATCCGCATTGCTAAATGCATCCACATGTGTGATCTTTTAAAATTGATCTCAACTTTTAGAGCAGTTTTAGGTTTACAGCGAAATTGGGCTGAAGGTACACAGATTACCCATATGTTCCCCGCCCACCTCCACACTTACACAGATGCCTTCCCTATCAACATTCCCTTCCAGAGTGATACTTTTGACACAGTTATGAACCTGCGTTGCCACACTGATCCCATGCACACCTTAGTTCCAGCCCCTGGAAGAGGGATGGGATGTAGGTCACCCCTCTTGGTAGTTACGACTGCCTGACTGTACTGCTTGACTTTGCTGCTTGGTACAAAGGCCTTGAGAGGTTACTTTCTGAGATTGACTGGCAAGCAAGACAGCTGATGCACAACCAGAAGGAGGCAGAACTCAGAGTACCACTGAGTAGTATCTCCTCTGTTCAATTTCACAGTGGGGATTTCTGAATCCAAAACATCAAATCTGTGTGGAAATCGAGCATATGGAAAATCGTTGGTAAGTAAGAGAAGTCTGATTAGTTCTATCTGGTGTGTTTTTAACTTCTGTCTATTTCTGTTTCTCCAGTGCCATAAAGAGGCCAGGTATCCTTTGCACCAGTCTGAGGATTATTAGAAAAGCCTAACTGTGGTTCTTTGCTCCTAAAAGCTATCAGTCGACCCTGCTTTGTGCTTTTGTGACACATCATTGGCTGCTTCTCTTTCTTGCCAGAAATTCAGCTTTGAGGCATACAGAGGCTGTGAAATGGGACATTTCATTCAAGGGGAAAAGAACCGGTTTCTAGCATAGGACCTGCCAGACAAGATTGCCTAATTCCCTGGTGCTGCTCTGGAGTAAAGAGATGTAAAGTCTGCAGGCACCATGTAAACACAAAACACTGGTATCTTAGGTAGCTCAGGCGGCTGTAGCAAAATTACATAGGCCAGTAGCGTAACTCAGTGAGGCCTAAAGCCTGAGTCTATCCAGAATAGATGTAACCAATTTTGACATCATGCAGATAAATAAGCATTGAAAAGTAAAGCAAAGAACCATAGTACATTCTACCTTTAACTTTTTTTAAACCATGTTTTATGGATAACTTCAGTTTTACCAAAAGGCTGATACATTTCAAGATTTTGAAAACATCAGTATTAACTTTGAGCTGGCAGAGGTAACCTAACCAACCACCATTATGTTTGGTACTGAGAAATAAACCTTTCAATAAAACTATTGAAATGCAAAAAAAAAATTACATAGGCCAGGGGACTGAAACATATCTCACGGTTCTGGAAGCTGGGAAGTCCAAGATCAAAGTAGATTGAGTTTCTTACGTGGGCTCTCTTGCTGGCTTGCAGTTGGCTAACTTTTTGCTGTGTATTCACATGGCCTTTCCTCTGGGAATGCATGAAGACAGATATGTCTGACACCTCTTTTTCTTCTTAAAAGGCCCATCACAGGCACTCCACTGTCCTGACTTCAACTAAACCTAATTACCTCCCAGAGGCCCCACCTCCCAATACCATCACATTGATGGTTGGGCCTTCCAGTCATGTGTTTGAGGAGCACATAAGCATTCTATCCATTACTATTAGTCATCTCAGGATGGGGGCACCTCTGGGAGCTTCTATGACAGGTCAGGTTCTCTGAAAGCAGTCTCTGGGATTTGAGGTTTGGGGTATAAAATGTATATTAAGGCCCAATGCCCGTGACCAGACTGGGGGGACAGGCAGCTGAACCATGATGCACGCCCAACACCTCCTAGTGGGGATCTCTGGGGGATAGCTGGCCATCCAGGCCATCTGAACTGGGCCAAAATGGCTTTGCATTCCCTCCTCATTCCGTCACAGCTTGTGGCCTGGGGCAGGATGTGACCTTGGGCAAGGTGGGCCCTCCACACCTGAAGCACAGTTCACGGAGCTAACAGCCTTTCACTGCCCACCCGCCTCCACAGTTGGGCAGCTTGCCCTTCCTTGAAGATGGATTAGGTGGCACGTCTCCAAATCTGTCTTCTCCATCATCTTCTGGGCATGAATGTTAGGCTCACTGGCCTCGCAAGGTCAGCAGTGTTAGAGATGAGGTCAGCTCAGACATCCTGAGCCCTTTTAGTATCTGATGCCAAAATGCCTAGATGGTGCGATGTGAAATGTAGAAAAGACCCCAGAGGTTGTCTTGGCCAGCCCCTCATCCTTACAGAACAAACTGGAGAGAAAGGCTTCCCTCCTGGTCTGGGCAGACCTAATCCAGTGATCTCATGTAGAATATTAGCAAAACCACGCAAAGAGTGTGGAATGGGACAAGCTGTTGTCAAAGAAGACCAGACCCTCCCCCAACCTTGTACTTGAGCACCTTGGACTGGCCAGGCAGTTGACAAGGAGGAAAGGTCATCAGACTATGACAGCTCAGCTCAAACAGCTGTCCTGGCTAAACCAAGTGTAAAGGTTAAGGGTAAGAGAGTGTCCCACGGCCTTGGATGAACCTGCACCCTCCGAACCCCCACCCCCGTGCCTCCTGTAGGTGAGGCTCACAGTGCCCTTGGGAGGGAGGCAGCTGCAGCAGGAGTCCAGGGGAAACGGGTGGTATGGATGTGGTTCCAAAGAGAAGACAATAATAATGAAGAGGAGGAAGAGGTGGTGTTTTTCTTTAGGCCTGGAAATAGACTGTGTCCTGCAATGCATCAAAATTTCCTGGGACAGGAAAGCCGTCCAGAGCCCACACACCTAAGTCTGATTCATTGCTAACATGAATTGGAGACGGAACTAAGGAAAGAAGGGAAAGGAGCGAGGACAAGGGCCTCCCCTCCAGAGCTAGGGAGCCCTGGTGGCTGTTCACCTGGCCATTGGCACCAGGAGGAAGGGAGTGCTTGGGAGAAGCCACAAGGTGGCACAGTAACTCTGCCCACGGTCTTCGGCCGGCTCCAGGAAGGAGCTCCTGAATAATGGTGCCCTTGACCTGGAATTTTTGTGATTTCAGGAATGTGTTGAATTGAAGCCTCTGATGGGGGTAGAAGAACAAAGCATACATGTATCCACTGACTGAGTAACCTCTGGACTTAGCCCTGGTTAAGCCATCAGTTAATTTTCAATTCAATACCTGCTCCCAGAATACTTAGCACCTCCTCTGGAAAGGCAGAGGAGGGCTGCTAAATGGGTTAAGTCCCACACTCTGCCACTCACCACATAATCTTTCTGGAACAAGGAGACTGGACAAATATATGAAGCAAGTAAAGAACAAAGACAGAGTGGGGGAGGGGCTACCACAGCCACGCAGTGCTCTGGGGACACAGATAGAGAAAGGTCCCCAACTTGGACTACCAGCCTCAGGGAAGGCTTCCTGGAGAAAGTGGCTGTGAAGGACGGGAAGAGATGAAGCCTCCATCCGGAGGGAAGGGAAAGTGCAGAGCTGTGGGTAAGCACGAGGGAAGGCAGGCCCAGGCCCGGCAGGGGATCCGCCGACACAGGAGTAACAGACAGCTGAGCTGCAGAAATAACGTGGCCTCCACTGCTACAGAATCTTGAGGAGCAGCCTGCATAGTTGGCCTCGGTCTTCCCGCTGTAGGACTCCTGAAGAGTCTAGAGTCCAAGGAGCAAATGGAAAAGGTAGCAGGCCTGGTGAGAAACAAGACGTGTGGGGTGACTGGTCCTTGAGTCCTACAGGGCGCAAATGGAAAAGCTGGGACTGGTGTGGGCAGTCTGTTGAAAGCAAGAATCAGCAGGACTTAACAATTAGACACAGACGATAGGGATGGAAGGGTCACAATTCTCACGTGAGATCAAGTGGCACTCCCAAGTGTCTTTAAACCAGGTTCTCAGAGTGGAACCTTGCTAGGAATGCAGATGCTCAGGACCCACACTAGCTGGGGCCGGGGATATAGCTCAGTGGCGCAAGCACCTGTCTGGCAAGTGGAACATCCTGAGTTTGATTCCTGGTATCAGAAAAAAAGATACTAGGTGGGGTCCAGCTCTGTTCCCCCAAGACTTCTCTGGGGGCTGATGTCTGCTAACAAGTGAGGTCTATGGCCCAGGTTTTTGGTGAACGCTCCAGCCATCCCCCCTTCAAATGGCTCTAGTCAGTGCCGGGGAGGGAATGTGGGCAATTCTGAGTTCCTTTCCCCTTCCTCCTAACACAGATTCCTCCTGTGGCCCGAATCTCAGTGAAAGCTCCAGCCGCAGTAGAGGCGGCAGTCACAGGCTCAGAGAACGGAGCCGTTCGGGGGAGAGGGTAAGTACTGTGCCGTCTATATCCAACACCCGCCTGCTTCCCTGTGCTGTCCTGCCCCTGCCACAAAAGAGCAACAGGTGGCCTGATTGTCAGACTCAGGATGCTAAAACAAAACCCATGCCAGCTGCAAATTACCTTGTAATGAGGGCCATAATTCCGGGTCTGGGTAGCGCCTCATCAACTGTTTCCCTAGGATTAAGCTGAACTGTTTTTCATGGTTTCCACTTCATTAACGCCATTCTTTAGGCTTGGAAAAATGTCATTTGGGAGGATTTTTAGTTATTAGATGAATGACATCACGAGCCATATTAGAACCTCCAATTTGTGCAATGCCAGAAATGCCTTGTGAATTCATTTAGGGATCCCTGTCCATAGGCAAAGAAATGTATAAAATATAAACATGTCAAACCAAATTGTAACCCAAATATGTGTGGTAATTTGGGCCCAGAACCAGCAGCTAGGACAGCGGGAGTTTCCCCAACACACCCTCCCCGGCCTCAGTCAATAAGAGAGTAGTAATGTGCAACTCAACATGAACTTTTATGATCTCTTCTCCTGCCCACCACGCTACAGATGCAGCCGAGCAGTTCAGGAGATGGCAAAGGGCATGAACTCTTGACTCATCTGCTGTCTGTCCTGACACTGCCACCAGCTCAGACTTCTCATCCATTTTAAAACAAATAGAAAAATAGGAAAGAGAAGTGTACCCACCTTGAGAGGTTTTTGTGAGAACTGAGTGATATCACGTGTAGCAAGCTTAGCTTAAACCATTGTCAACATTTTTCAGGGACTTTAGCCCAGCAGTGAGGAAGCTGTGTGCTTGAAAAAGTGTTCAGTGTACACAGGAAAAGCCACAGGCTAAAATATCATCTTAGTCCGTTTTCTGTTGCTAATAGCATAAAATACCAGGGAGTTATAACGGAGAGGTTTATTTGACTCACAGACAGCTCTGGCCCAAGGTTGGGGGGCTATATCTGGTGGTGTCAGCAAAAAGGCAGAGTCCTAAGGCACACGGTGTCACATGGTGACGGACAGGGTGCATATGAGAGACCTAGATGAACATCTTTTATAACCAATATATTCTCAAGATGGCCCATTTAACTCATTAATCTATTATTCACATGACTAGTTCATTCATTCATGAGCACAGAGCCCTATGTACCTCTTAAAGGTCCCACCTGACCCCACCTCTTAATATCTGGTAATAGGGATTATATTTCAACACGAGTTTGGAAGAGACAAGCCGTATTCAAATGATAGCAAATATCAGTGCAAGGGGTGCACACCCAACCCTGTGGGAGTCAGAGCAGAATAGAGCACAGTGCAGCACTTCTGGATGACAGAGGGTCGCCTGGAAAGAAGCATAAAAACCAAACCATGTGTCATTCAACATATTGGGGATTAATTGGAGAAAAGGCTTTTTAAAAAATCATTTGGCTTTTTTGAGGTTCCAGTAGCAAATTATTCTTAAATACCAATAGCTGACTCCTTGTGTAGATCAGCAAAACTTCATGGTGCCTTGCTGGAGGCTGATCTTTCAGGTTCAGACAGCCACATTGCAGAGGCTTCTTAGTGACTTCTTTCTGTCTGAGTTCAGTTTATTCCTGAATCCTGGGTGTTGAAAGGAAAATACTATCATTTTTTTTCACCTTAACGTAGCACATGGGGGAATAAGTGAACATTTATGGAGGGTCTGCACTACTCCAGATGTTTTATTTTCTCATCTTCCTCTTCACAAAGCCCAAGGTATTAGATGTAAGCATCTACACACTATGCAGGAGGAAACAGGCTGCTGAAGATTACGTCACTTGCCTGAAGTTACTCAGTAAGCTGAGAGCAGCGTTCCACACCGGAGCTCTCGCTCTTTCAGTGGTTGGCTCTTTGGGGCGTCTGCTCTTTCTGGCAAAACTGCTCACCTGGAAGTGAGAGTGGTGAGAAAGTAGAGGCCTGAGCAAGGCCAGACCCAGGGAAGGAAGGCAGAAATAGGACTGGAAGCCCCAGGAGCCATCACTTCCCCTTACTCCATAGATAGCTCCCCTAGGTTACTCCCCACAGTAACCCTCCAGCTATGCAGAGGCTGATCAGAGGACAGAGGTGCAGAGGAGGACAGAGAGTTCTGCCTACTCATTTCAAAGGCAAAACCTAAGTGTGGCTCAGCGAAGTGACCACCATCCCCACCTACCCCTGGCTTTTTTTTAGATCCAGACATCTCAAGAAGATGGCCGAAGAGTATCCCACCCTTCCCCAGGGAGGGGAGGCCTCCCTCCCACTGACGGGCAGTGCTTCCTGCGGTGTCCCAGCTATCCTCCGGAAAATGTGGACCAGGCACAAGAAAAAATCAGAATACGTGGGAGCCACCAACAGCGCCTTTGAGGCTGACTAAAGATCACCCTCCCCAGGTTCCTTGCATTGGCCAAGGTTCACAGGGCAGGGGAGACAGAAACCTGAAGACAGGGACTGAGCCTCGTCACCCCTCCTGGAAGCAGGCCCAAATGCATCATCCTCCCTCACCTAGTCACCCTGCTTTAGGGCACAGGAAAGGAACGTGTCTGGAAGGCAAAAGAAAAGTGTTACTTAGAATTGCTGAAGCCATTGGTCTGAAAGTCGCTTTGGGAGGTCACAAAATTTATTTTTCCCTATCTTTAGGCAAAGCTATACTAAAAGCAAACTTTCCCAGCCCATCTTAAAGACCTCCAAGGAAAGAAGAAGACAATTCCTCTGTCTTCCTTGTCAGTTTTTCCAAAATGTATGATTTCTGGTGTAAAAGCTTGACATTTGAGTCACTCGTAAACCCAGTGATTTTCTCTATTGCCAGTTGATGCTTGTTTCACCTTGATGAGGTACAATTTTTGAGGACAAAACATTCTGTACTTACTAGTTCTATTTACCTGACGTTATCATCAAATCAATTCTGATGATCATCTGGCATGATTGCATGAATTCTATACTCCTTTATGTGCAGTTTTTCTGTAGAAAAACATTAAAAGTTAAATGTGAATGTTTTCTGACATAGCATAATCTAGTGAAACAAATAATACCTTGCTTTTGTACAATAATTTTAACTTTTGAAAGTGATTTCCTATCCATTAGCTCTGCTTATCGTCACAAAACCCTAGTTGAAGAAAGTATAGCTATCCCTAATTTACACATGCGAAAAATGAGGCATCTGAAGGTTATGTCTCTAGTAGGAGAACTGGTGACCAGGAACTAGTAGGTTGCGTGACCAGTTAGTAGAACTAGTGACCAGGTCCTCAATTTCTGTCTAGCAGACTCCCTTCTCTGCTTACCCTGGTCCAAGGAAGTTTATAAATGGTGGGATCACGTCTCTAGGGGCAACATTTGAAGGGAAGAATCTAATACAGTTGGATCAAGTAAGTGATTTGAATGAAATACATAATTCATTAGATTGAACCAGAAGAAATTGCCATTTCTGTAGATCAAAAACAACTGAATATTCATTTCAAATGGTTCAACCTAATATGTGATACTTTCCTTCTTTCAGTGGAAGTGCTATTATCAATTTCATTGTCAACATCAGTAGCCTTATAATGATTGTATTAATAATGCTAATAATATCTATCATTTATTAAATGTATACTGTGTGCCAGGTGTGATGCTGGGCACCTTGCATAAACTGTCTAACCTTCCTAACTGCTCTGTGTTAGGGAGCCATACCAGTTTCATACTTTGACACCAATTTAAGGAGGTTAAATGATTAGTCTGAAGGCAACTAAGTTATATGGACTTCAGGCTTCAGGGCCTGTGTTGTAGCTACTCCTTCACACCAAATAGTTCAGAACATAGAGGACTTAATTTAGTAAAGAATGCTCATCTCAAACTCTAGAGGCGCTGTGTGGAGAAGAAATCTGAGGTGGGAGAGTGCAGCGATCGATGAGTAAAGCCTGTCTGTAGAGGGGGTTGGTGAAACATGTCTTGTACATTTGTCATCTGTGGCCTGAACTCTACCCACAGAAGGCTTGCTTTCTAATTAAGACTTTTAAATTAATTCAACCTACATAGTGAAACTAGACATTTTTATTAAGGTAAGATTTAGCCTACAATTGTATTGGAAATTGCCATCTCTTGGTATACAGTAGAGTTTGACCGTTCTTGTTCTCAGACTCAAGTGACATTTCTGACTGCTGCTCTGTGGCCATGTCTCACCTTCTGCTCGCTCTAAGTTTTCTGTTTCTGCATCTCCACGTGAACCGTAAGAGGACACGGGGATGTGCAAGGGGCCTGTACACCAGGCTTTCACCTTGCTGATATCTTGTGTTTATCACTCTTTTAGACTCTGAGCACCTGATGGTCCAGAAAAGATTTGGAGATGAACATCAAGTGCTTTTTCATCGAGGTGCGAGATGAAGTGAACAGTCCAGCATCTTCCACAGGTTAGAGGGCGGGGTCCAGAGTATCGCGAGGGAGCAAACAGGCTGGACCGCACAGAGTCTCCTACAGCTATTTATTTTAACTTATTTAACTTATTACTGATATCTTTTATTTGTATGCGGCAACTGGAGCTTTACGCAGGCTGGAACAACTTATTTATTTTAACTTAAACGGTGAAGTGTTTGCCTTGTACAAAACATTTTATTTGCCTAATTCAAATAAAATTAAGGTGTGTTTTGTGTGTGACATTAATAAAGCACTAAGAAAGTATGCCTGAGGCTCCTTCCTTGAATGAGAGGAAGATTTTCATGAAAGGAATGAATTGTGTGTCTCGATCTCATTGCCCCTGGAAATGAGAGAAATGGTAAGAAAGAATTCAGCATGTTCTTTCCGGCCGAAGGCAATGTCTGGTTTTGATATTATAAGCGAGGCCCAGCAGTTACCCCCAGGGCCTCTGCTAACAGGCCTCGGGCTGTCATCCTCCTAGAGATTACCTCCCCTCCTAGAGATCGCCCTCCTTCCTTCTGATGAGACCCCTCTGTCTGCACTGCAAACCTCAGAGAGCCAGGAGGCCATCCGCAGCTCACCGGCCTCTCACTCCCGATGAAGGAAGGTGCAGACATCCTCCCGGGTGCCCGCCTAGTGTTCAGCCTCGTGGAGGCTGCCCCCATGACTCACGTCACAGCCACTCGCAGCAGGACGCCAAGGCTCGCTACAGATGGAATCACTGAGCCTGGAAGCTTCTCGTGCCAGAGGCAGCAGGGTTTTCAGGACATTTAGGGTAATAAAGTTGCCTCTGTTAGGACCAAGGCCAGTCAAATATTTCAGTTCTTACTTGAACACTCTCTGGCAGTTGTCCCACCCCACCCAGCACCGAGGTTGCCTGTAGAGCTGGCAGATGGGCAGTGGGTAGGAAAAGCAGCACCAGCCAGAGCCCAATTTTAAAAGGAATCATGTGACATGTTGTCTCTGACACTAAATTGGCATAGACCGGAGGACAAGTAAGGGAAAACACAGGCGAAGATGACTCTCTGAAGGATTACAATTTGCATTTTGTTTTTAACTTCTTATCAGAATGCCAGCCTTCTCCAGGAGGTTTGTGTCAAATGTATCATTATGATGCTTAGGGAAAGAGATCTTGTTCTGGGGACAAAGCCACATGCCTGGACATTTATCTTTTATTTTGTCCTATTGGACTGGGACAAGACTTTCACCTATTAAAACACTTTGTTGGGAGGAAACAAGGAAGTAGGGAAATGACTTCCTGACACTCAGGACCGTCACTGAGGATACCTGGGCCTGTGTCAGTCACATTCCTGTCCCCTTGTTGAGTCTGTGGAGGAGCTAAGCTGAGGGGTAACACTGTCCCATATCATAGGCCTTTGACCACCCCACCAAGACTTCTCATGACCTAGGTAGTCCTGGAACCCCAAATGCTGAGTCCCCATTTTGGGGCAGAGTTGCCATAACTACCCCGCTTTCGTCAAGAGACCAGGGGCTTACTTGTCAACTGTCTTGGTTACTTTTCTCTCGTTGCTGAGACAAAATACCCAACATCCAAAATGAAGGAAGGAAAGGTTTATTTAGCTTACAGTTTGTGGAGGTTTCAGTCCATACTTGGCTGGCTCCGAGGCAGAAGATAGCAAAGCAACAAGAGCAAGGGGGAATGGCAGCCGAATAGCAAACAGCCAGAGCAAAACGGAGGAATTGCAGAAAGCAGCTTCTTTCCCTGCCTTACTTTGTAACAGGCTACCCCCACCTAAGGGGCATGTAGCTCTCACATAATCTTTGCCCTTCTCTTCCACAGGCTCCAGATGTGTACAAAGTAAGCACCCTGGCTTCCTGCTGAGTCACTTAGCCAAACCTCTAGACTTCCCAAGTTGACACAATGTATCAACCATAACATCAACCTAAAAGGGGGCCTTGCTTTTCCAGAAGGATAGGATATCTGGGTCCTACCCAGCCTCAACTACGCAGGGGTACCTAGAGCTCTAGGCAAATACTGACCAACATTTGGGGCCTCTGTCCACAGAAAAGCAAATAGAGTTTTGTATTCAACTGCCTGAGTCCCAGGTTTTCCTCAGTGAGAAGAATGTTAGCTGACTTTTGCTCATGTCAGACTCCACTGGGCTGGGGATTCTACCCAGCCAGGCAATGGAGTATTTGCCGGGGGCTGGGGAAGACTCTTTCAAGACCTAACATTTTCTAAAACCACAAATGCTGCAAGTAGTACTTCAAAGGTGACCACGTTCTCCAGGTGACAATATTCAAATAAAGGACAAGAGACATTACAAACTACGGAAATAGCCTCTTCGTGTCCCTCAGGACTGGTAATGGACATAGCAGAACCATGAGTGAGAATAGGCAGTTCTCGGTGTTGTTCTACCTGCCACCTACGCATACACACACACACACACACACACACTCACACACTCACTCACACTCACACACCCTTCTTTCTCTTCTTACTGGTTTCCCTATACCCTGAGCCTTGATGGGACCTGAGCCCTCACAGTGTCCTCTGGTCGCCCAGGACTCCGTTCAGGTGGGGAGCCCTGTGCTCTGAACTCTGGCTACGAGAGCTTGAGACACGTGGAACATTAGAAAGACTGTTTCCTCAGTAGCCGAGGTGAAAATGTCGCATCTCTCTCCAAATGTCCTAGAAAAAATTAATCAGACTGCCAAATAGGCACTTGTATGATGGGACAGGTATAAAAATGCTGGAGCACTTCTCTGCTGAGTAGTAATGGCTGATGCCCTGAATTCTCCGAAAACACGCCCACTCTCCCCTCCCCCTGTTGGCCCGGGTTGCTCAGCCCCTCCCTTGGGACTCTTGCTAACCTCCCCATTGACCAGCACCTATGGGTAATGCCTGGCACAGTGGAAGGCAGGGTCCCAGGACTCACTCAGCATTGCAATCAATCTTCGTCCTAACTGGTCATTTGCCCATGCTCTGCCAGCTGTTAAAACTTTAGATGTCCTCCTAGAGGCAATGCATTCAAACATTCCTGACCTGTAAGCTGGTTTGAACCACATAAATGTTAGGTAGACCAAGGTAAGGCAGTGTTACCCTTTCCACTGCCATCCGTTATTTATGTGTACGGCTCCAAGGCTTAGGCTTAGAGTAAGTAGAATGGACATGAGGGTTTCATATATACATATTTTCTTTTGCAGTGCTGGAGATTGAATCAAGAGCTCAGTACATACGAGGCAAGTACTCTACCTCTGAGCCAAGCCTCAGTCTGAGACAAGGTTTTCTTAAGGAGTGGAAGGTAGAGTGAAAGGAGGTGTGGAAGACTGAGAGAGGGAAGAATTGGGAGCTTAACTAGCAGGAAACTGCAAACTACTTCCCCCACTTGGCCTAGAGCCCTATTTATCCCCCATGAGCATTATAAATTCCTTGCATTCAAAATTCATCCAACCAGAAGCACATGTCTTCTATGAAGAAGGTAGGAAATGGCCCTGACGGGTGGTCTTGAAGAACCCCACTAGCCAACCCTATAACCATGAACCCCGCTGGACAGTCTTGCCCCCAGACTCAGGGGCAGGAAGTGTGATGCTGGAACCGAGCCCCACATGCATGAGAGTGAGAGAGACAGAGAGAGAGAAACAAAGAGACAGAGACAGACAGAGACAGGGACAGACAGAATTGGTTGGTCAAGCTACTTGAGTTTCTTTGAACCTCTGTTTTGCCCCAACTGTGAACACGAATTGAATTACCTTCATGGCCAACCTCACAGGCTGATGAAAGATCTGAAGTGAGTTGGTGCATAAAAGGCTTGGTAAATTGTGAATTGTTCCCCTGACATATGGTGTTATGGTTACCCACTCCATTCAGAAAGAGGCAGAGTTGGATGTGGAGAGGAGTGACTCAGGCAGCTCAAGACAGGAGGGAGGGCTGAGGAGCTAGTCAGAGACTGAAAATAGAACTGTTTTCAGAGCCCAGAGACCAGGCTCTGAGGGCCAGGCTCCTCAGCGGCTGACAGGCAGCAGCTCCCACTGGCTGAGCTCCAGGGATCGTACCTGCTCCTGGGTATTTCACAGGAGCCAGTGCATGCAATCCAAGGTGGCCACATGCCCTGCTAGTCAGTACAGACCAGTGGCCCTCCACTCACAAACAAGAAAGGGAAGGCAGAAACTATTCCCCTGAATTCAAATGACTCTCCCCAGGAGCTGTCTGCTTGCTGCCAAACGCTGCCGTTGGCCTCTTGCCTGCATTCCCTACCAGAAAATCAGCCCTCAGATGAGACTTACAACGCACATTGGCCCGAGAGACCACAGGCCCTGTCTGCATGCCCCAGCTCAGAGAAGGGCAGCTGGCCGCTGCCTCTCCTCCCTCATTGGACTCCTTCCATTCAGGGGCAGGTGACAAAGCCAGTACACGCAGGGCTGGTAGGTGGCAAGTTGGCCTGCTCAGGCGTAACTAGGCAGAGAGTCAACATTTCACAAACACAACACTATGAAGGCATTTCTGCTGCTTCCTCAGGCCAAGGAAAGCTAGGTAATAACTCAAGGAATAGTGACCTCACCAGGAAAGCAGGCTCTGCAATCCTACACTCACACTCCACAACCCCGAATAACCCAGGAGTCTCGTGTGTCATTAAAAAATCCCAAGAGGCAGTGCCATGCAGAATGAGCAGGTGCTAGTGTGGAAGCATGCTGGGAGCAGGAGCAGAGCTCCCATCCCCGCCCCCTGCATCTGTTGGGACCACCGTCCCAAGGCTGAGGGGTGGACCTGGAGGGACTTCAGTCTCAGAGACCTACTCTCTTGACACCACATAAAGAAGCCAGAGCAAAGCCTAACTATTTGTCAGCTGAGCTCTCTAGGGCTCGGCTCAGCTCTTGCCCAGCAAGCTGCTTCCAGCCTCTGGGAGCTGGGTGATCTTGTGAAACCACATTTCCCCATCTGCTACTTGTTCTTCCTCAGGATGTGGTGAGAACTGGAGATTAGGAGAAGGAAGGAGGAGTAGAGAAAGGGTACCTGCATGTTCTGGTTACTTATTCCCTGCTCCTCTAGTCTAAGAGAAAAGAGGGAAGAAGCCACTCCAGTCTGTGAACTGGGTAGATGCACCCCCAGGCACCCAGGGCCATGTGCCAGGATCTACCTGAAGCCGTACGCCAAACCAGAACATCTTCCTGTGTCCTCCAGTTGGATGTGGCAGATTGCTTTACAGCAAGGTGAACGCAGCTGTACTAGCTGGGGCTAACATTTATTATTTATAAGTTCAGTCCTTAAACTTAGATCATGCAATTCTCCAAATAATTCAATGGCTTGGTTCTTTCATTTGCCCTAAGAAGGGTAGAAACTCCTTTAGTGTTCCTGATCAGAACCACAGCTCATTTTCAGAGAGAAAAAGTGCTGTCTATGGCTCCTGGGAGTCAGGAGGCCCAGGCAGGAGGCCCAGGCAGGAGGCCCAGACAGGAGGCCCAGGCAGGAGGCCCAGGCAGGCCCTCTGCCAGCCATTTTTCAGCAGGTGAGATGATTGTGAAAGACAGTGGCTCAGTTGTCATCCCAGTGTCTGGGGCAACGGTATAAACAGTGTACAGTTGTACAGGTCAATGCCCTGGCCTCCCTCTCATAAAATCCCCTGTGGCATTTGTGGTAGCAGGGGGCAGGGCTCAGGGAAAATAGGTAGGTATCTTTCTGAAAGAACATTTCCCCATCCGGGAAATGTTTCTAGTCTCTTTATGCCATCTGAAAAATGCAATAAAAAGAAATACAGGGCTAATTCTCATCAAAGTTATTTTTTCAGTGCTAGAAACCTCCAGAAGAAGATAGCCTCCTCCACCACAAAACCTGGATATGTGACAAAGATTTCAGAAATACACCCTCCTCCACAAATTAATAGTGGATTTTACAAGGCAGACCCTGCCTTCCCTGTAAGACAACAAATAGCAAAAGTCACTCTGTGGAAATACAGTAGCCAAGAGTGCCTAAATTGGAATTATAGGGCAGGCAAGAGAAAGAGGAGGCTAAGAGGTATGTTCTGGAAATAAACTGGGAATTAAATGTGAGAATTTGAGCCAGAAAGAAAGAAAAGAAGAGAAGGTGCTTGAAGAAGCTTAGAGTCAGAAAGTGAAATGATTTCAGACCTGATCAACCCACTGTTCCTCAAGCAGTCCTGGACACTTACTCATGGACAGTGCAACAGCCTAGTGGTAGATGCCAACATAAGCAAACTAAAAAGCTATGTAGTCCATGATAGACATTTATTATAAGAGAAAATAAAAGCGCAAGTACCTGATTGGGAGTGTTAGGGACATTTGAGCTGGGTATTGAAAGATGACTACACTTTTTCCAAGAAAAGAAAAGCCAAGGGTCTAAGAGCATTCCAAACATAAATAAGGTAGAATAGACTTGAAGAAAGGTACAATTAATCCAAGTTAAATCCCCCATACTTTCACATTCAAAGATAATATCTATAAATGTTTGCTTCTGTCATGGTTTGGATAAAGAAGGGTTTTACTTTGATTTGTGTGCTGTATTTGAGTATCTAGATCTGCTGCTCGCTGAGACACTGAGACAGAAATTTAAGCCCATTCCTTCCCTGATTGCACCCAGAGAAAAACAGGGGGCTTGGGGAAGAGCTGGGCCATAGCAACTTGTCCCTCTGTCCCTCTGAGTGCAGAAAATAGGTTTTCACATACAAAGAAACATCAACAAGTCCTGAGTCCTATGATGTGAGAAAAGGCCAAGTATCTAAGAAGGAATGACCAGCAGACTCCAAGGGGATGAGAACGCTATACAAAGGCCAAGTGGTACTGGGTGGATTGCAACACAAGAGCCTTCCAGACACTCGTGCCAGGTGGGCCAGAGAAACATCCGCAACCATTCAGGGAGCGTTCCAAGGCCATGGTTATCCTGTCTCCTGTGAAATATGCCAAAGCTTTTTACAAACTACACCTTGCTTTGGGGCAAATTCAGCATCCACTGTTTAAGATAAAGGGTCCTAAGACACACACACACACACACACACACACACACACACACACACACACAAGACAAATGATCTCTTGCTTACTTTAACAAAAAAGGCCTCAATTCCGGAAGCCATGCTTAGGGTTAAGCCACTGTCTTATCATCTGACCTTCTCTTGGTTTCAACACATCGTGTGCTTATTAGCAACACATCATTTGCTCCTCCCTTCCTTTACTACTAGCCTAGGACAGTTAGAGAAATTCTTACCTATGCCATTGTAAGGATCAACAGAATCCAACCACTTGAAGAAATGACTGTAACTTGTACAAGGTAACTGATTACCTGAATAACCCAGAAAATGCTAGATTATCACAAATAAAAACACATATTTAAATTTTTTCATTGATATTTCTGTGCATTTACAGTTTCAGAAGCATTCATTCATAAGTTGAGCTAGTGTCCAGAAAAAATAAACTCAGGTAGAGAGTTAAATTTAAGGAATCTCAATATTTAATGTCTGAATTTCTCCCTTGTTTTTCTAGGGATGAATTAAATGTCTTCCTATCTGCAATTTTGTTCCCCATAGCTACAATTTGTTAAAAAGCTTCCAACATTAGTTTTTCGGCCATTTATTCATCAAATAATTTGATTAAACATTTGAAATTGATTTTAATCTAAATGCAAGATTTGTTAAGGACAAAAAAGTTCTTGTGCTACTGATGAAGCCATCACATTAATCATGAATTGCTTCACTTTTTGGGATATACACAAGAAAAGTTGGCATTGAAATGAGTAAAATTAATTTAGAAGAAATTGCACTTGCTCTAAACAAACAGCCATATTTTGCCAAGTGATATGTAAATATAACTCCTGCAGCTGCATCATCTTTCTGCCCAGTTTTTCAAAATTACAGCAAACTCTTGAAGTAGAAGCCAGTGGATGTCTTCTGCTTTTCTTGATGAGGCCAGTGATATCACCATGGCCTCCCCCACCGTGAACAATAAATACTGACAAATCTTTCTGTGCGTGACATGCTCATTGTGATCTAGCTTGAGATCCAGAAATCTGGTATCAACGTGTGTGTGTGTGTGTGTGTGTGTGTCTGTGTGTGTCTGTGTGTGTCTGTGTATCTGTGTGTGTCTGTGTGTGATGCTGAGGATCAACGCTTTTAGCTGGTTCACAGAAAGATTTATTACAAAACTGAAAACACATTACTAAGTGCATTAGGTTCTCATTGCTGCTGTAACAAATACCACAAATTTAATAGCTTAAAACAACATGACATTATTATCTTACAGTTGTAGAAGCCAGAAGCCCAAAATCTTGTCTTACTATGCTAAATTTAAAGTATTTGGAAACCTGGCTCCTTTTGAAGGCTCTAAGAAAAGTGTTTCTTTGCATGTTCAGTTTCTGGAATCCACATGCATTCCTTGGCCCATGACCACTTCCTGTCACCATGCCAGCTTCTTGCTTTGACTATTACATCTATTACTAACTCAGCTCCTGTCTCCCTCCTATAAGAATCCTTGTTTATGTAATGCCCACCTTGATAATCCGTAATAATTTCCTCATCTCCAGATCCTTAATTTAGTCACATCTGCAAATTCTCTTTGCTACGTGAGGTAACACATTAATAGATTCAAGGGATTAAGACCTGGATATCTTTAGACACTGGGGAAATGATACATTGTTCAGCCTACCACACTAAGCAATATAAAAACTAGATATACAGAGTAATAAATAACATAGCCAATGTAGCAGGAACATTCTGTTTGCTGTATGCTCTAAGGTAGAACAACTCAGCCTCTACTTCCTAATCATATCACAAGCACTTCTATCCTGCATTTTCCCATATTTCATAGTAAGTCCATTAACCGGCAGCCTGGCAGTGGAGCATATGATATCACACAAGACAGAACATGGTCACAGCACAAGTGGCTGGTACACCAAACTACCAACAGCAGCGAACAGCAGCAGGATCAATTATCACTACCTAGAACCAGAACAAATCAGTTGTTCCCATTGCTCCTGCTCAAGGGCACTTCAGTTTATCAGCAAACACCCTGCCTGCTGCTAGTCCTTGAAAAGCGAGCACTAGCTACACCGCATCTGGAAAGCTTCAAAGGACAGAGGCAGGTGCACCCAGCTGCCTTTCAGATGTAACCTGGCGTTACAGCGAGAACTGTGGCCACTACCCTGTCTCACACGCTACGTGGCAGGACCAGAGGCTGGACGCAGGGGCCTACCAAACCCATCCCTGCTTATCTCTGTACCATGAATAGTAATAACCTCCTTTAAAAAAAACCTGGGACATAGGCTAATCCAGATAGGATGCCAGAATGAATTAGAAGCATAATCAGCGACTATTCCCAGTAACGCAGAACCTGTGGTTTTATCCCAGTAAGTGAAAGGAATTTTAACATTTCCTTTCAGTTAGAAAGAAAGCCATGATTTGGCAAAGGAGTGACTAATAATAATTGAGTTTAACAACAATAGAATTTAACCACATTCAGTTACTCTAAATTATACAACCATTTATTTATAAGAAGAAATTAATAACAGCTTATTTCACAAAGGAAATATTTTTAGAAGAACATTGAAAATGGTAACACCTACATTGGCAACTACCCAAATTGCAATAAACACACACACACACAGTGTGACAATTCAAAGTCTATTAAACAATAACAGTGATAACTCCCTTTCCTTTACATTCTTATTCCTAGGTTTCTGGCCCCAGAGCACTCCTGGAATCTCCTCATTTCCTTACCTTCTCTTTCGGGGATTCCTGTCAAGTCTTTCTTCCTGCTTCCATGCTGTAACTTTAGCTGTCTCCCCAAAACTGAAGTCTAAGCCCTTTTTTCTACCTTTCCTATTGCCTTCTGGAAGATTTAACTCTTGTAATATTACTTACCATCCATCTAACCAGTTAGATCTCCTTTTTTTGATACCTACCCAAACTCTACTCCAATCTTTTTAAGTTTCAGCCCGAGTCTGTCTCTGGACCTCCCTGATACTACCTTCATGTGAATTCTAATAGTATTTATAACCTGTACACACAATCTGAAATTCACTTTTACATATCCTTCACTTTCTCCTTACATATTTCATAGGGGCACAATTTTCTCCCTTCTGAAACACAGTGAAAGTTCTTGAAGCAAAGGAGTCACTTCATTCATTCATATTTTTTGTACTAGGGGTTGAACCCAGGGCCTTTACACTGAGCTATATCCCAACCCCTTTTAAACTTTCTATTTTGAGGCAGAGCCTTTCTAAGTTGCTATATTGCCCAGGCTGCGCTAAAACTTGCCATTTTCCTGCCTTAGCCTCATTGAACAAATATTTATTGAGACCCTACTATTGCCAAGTGCTGTTCTAGGTGTTTTAGTTAACAAAACAAAGATGCCTGACTACAAGGAGCTCATATTTTAGTGGAGTGAGGTAGGAAGATGAGATGAGGGTGAGGAGAAGCAGACAACAGGCAATAAATTTAGAAATAAATAAATTGTACATAGTCTATTATTAGTGGTAAGTTGTCAACAGCCTCATGTTAGCTATCATATTGGACAGTACAGGACTAGTGATTCATTTCCTAGATTTAATTTAATTCAATCTGGAAAAAATGTCAGAAACAAATCAGCTGTTATAATACTATTCGTTTTCTGCATGCCGAGGAGCCCGTTGAATCTATAGTTCTCACACCATCATACCAGTAGTTGGAGCAGGTAAGGATTGTGGGTTGTTGTGCATTTTGTTATATAAGAAGCAAGCAACAGAATGACAACACTGGCAAATTCAGGTGCACAGGTAGCTCCCAGGGCCACAGAGGACCTTACATTTTAAAAATGCCAGGAAACAAATTGTATTGCAGACTCTGAAGGGCAATTACAAAGAAGATCCAGGGCAGGGGATTTAGCTCAGCGGCACAGCGCCTGCCTGGCAAACGTGAGGTCATGAGTTTGATTCCTGGTATCAGAAGAAAAGCAGCAAAAACAAAAACAAAAAAAAAGAAGACCCAAAGATGTTTGGGAGATGACGTCACCAAATGAATGGGCCCATTGCTTTCCAGATCCTTGGTGTCACCAACCCCCATGTACACACTAATGTTTTTTCCATCCCCAGCTACACCATTTACAAGGAAATTTGATTCCTCTGTTGCTCTCTGTTTTGTATTAGCCTTCCTATTTATTGCTTTTTAATGAACTGTATATATAACATGGAGTGTTGGTGTGAAAGAGGTAGGTCATCAGATGGGTATGTGCTTGTACTTGGAGAGATTAGCTCTGGAAGGCTGTTTCTAAACTGAAAGTGATCACTGCCTCTGGGGTGGGATCCTGGGGACTGGGAAACAAGAATAAGGAGACCCTTCTCCTTTCTCACAGGATATATTTTTGAACTCTGGGGTGTTTTTTAATCAAATGCATCTTCTTTTTTTAATCTGGTCTTTAAATTTATTTTTTAGCACTTTTACATTTATAAAAAAATGGGCAGTGTACAGAAAGTTCCCATATACTCCCTCACCACCCCACACTCTATTGCTAACATTGTGTGAGTATGGCGCTTTTAATGAACCAGTGTTGATACACCATTAGCTAAAGACATAATTTTCAGTAGGGTTCACTCTCAGTGTTGTACGTCCTATAGGTTTTGACAGATATGTGATGATGTGTATCTACCATGACAGCATCAGACAGAATGGTCTCACCGCCCTAGACACCCTCAGTGCTCTGCCTGTCCATTCTTCCCTCCCCCACCCCAATCCTTAGCAACAACTGATCTTTTGATTCGTTCCACAGATTTTCTTTAGATTTTTTTAAACTATTACATCTTCACCTATTTTTAAGAAATCTTTAAACTACAGAAATATTTTTAAATGTCTGTTCCTAAAGTGTTTGCACTTTAGGGAACTTCTTCCAGATAATTGTCAGAAGTAATTTAACAATATTAACTACTGCCAAAATAAAATATGTTAAGAAAATTATTAGATATATGGTTGAGCATTTTCCAGATAGCTTATGGTTCTCTCAGATATCCTCCCCCACCCCATTACCCTGCCCCTTCTAGTGTCTACAAGCTAATTCAGTTGACACAATCAAGAAACTTAGAAAAAGCAGAAGGCCTACCAAAAAGCAGCAGGCCTACTTTTGCAGAAGTAGCTGCAAATCTGTCATTAGCTGAAAGTCACAACGTCTGAATGATTGCAATTCAAAGAAGCAAAATCAGAGGACTTGACAAGTAGAACTCTCAGAACTCCAGTGAATTCTCAGAAAAGAAATTACCCTTTTCAAGACTGACAGTACCTTTCCTGAGAGCACATGTGTGGTAAGCATACAGCTGCTGCATTGCTGCTTGTGGTTTTCAGTCAGCTACTGCCTGCCTCGATGACCTCACACATCCCCCATCCCACCTCAGCCCCCATCCTGACATCAGAAGCCTTTTGGAGCATCAGCACGGGGGTGAGATTCAGGAAGGGGGCTTAGGATGAAGAAAGATCTGGCTTTATTTGTTTTTTTTTAAAAATGGCTAAGGGGCTGGGGATTTAGCTCAGCAGCAAAGCACCTGCCTGGCAAGTGCAAGGTCGTGAGTTCGGTTCCCGGTACCGGAGAAAAACCAAAACAAAAACAACAACAAAAAAAAATAATTAAAAATGGCTAAAAACTAAGTGTTGGGGGGTAACAACTTTTTATTTTAGGTCCTCTTTTAAAGGTTGTATCAAGTGTGCTTGTATAAACAATGATGTCAAAATGCTATGTGCCCTCCCAGACCTGATGAGATGCCAAGACACCTCTCAGGAAACCGAGGGAGGCACATTTGAAAGGAGCCTCCAAGTCAGTGTGCAGCGGGAGCCTAACATCCAAGTGTGTTGTGGGCCCCTCCATACACAAAGTGGTTCACAGACCAGTTTCCCTGGGCTAACTGCTCTCCTACAGCAGACTAGATCCATTCATTTATCTTTCCCAGTAGAGAGAATCAGAATTTCTGAATTATCAAAATCAATGCCAGATATCCATCCATCTTCTTGCTTGCTTTTAGTCATAAGGCATGACAATTGGTGAACATTTGTGGCTGCTACTGGTTCATCCTTTCTTTTCAGATACTCTCAGATATTCTCAGTCTTCCTAGCACCTGCGTTTTCTAAATGAGATGTCAGAGGCTCAGAGAGACTTGATAACTTGCTCAAGGTCACAAAGATGCTAAATGTGTTTGTATCTTTCCCAATCCCAGATAGGTCTGTTATTCAGCAACTGTAGCAACACTAGCCAAACAAGCATGAAACACTTGTCTGTAGACTTAATAGAAAAAGAAAAAACAAAATCTTTTGAAAATGCTTTCACCTGATGGCTGCATGAGCATGACCAGCAATAACCTCCCTTGAAAAAGGAAATAATCTAGCTATTTGTGGTTTAGAGATGCTGCCCCACCCATATTGTCATACCCACCAAGTCAGTACTGTGTGCTGTGCCCTCTGCTTGAGTCACGTCGGTGTACCAGGGACAGGAAACGGCGAAATTCCATTAGGCATCCAAGTCTAGATTCAGAAATGAGTGACTCAGATGCCGTTGAAGCCTCCCTGCTCAGCCTATCTCTTTATTAAGAATACACAGCATGCTTAGCAGGACGTAGGCATCCAGAGCTCTGACTTTTACCGGATGACTGCATTCTGGGCCCCAAGTCTGCAGACAAAAAACAGAAAGCCCAGGGACAACTTATTTCACTCCCCAATGTATTTGTATGTAAAATTAAGACAATGGCACCTACTGCATGGAGAAGTTGTACAGCATAAATAAGACTGGAAGGTCCTGAAGTTGGCACACAGAGGGTGCAGGATCTATGAGAATTCCTTTTGAATTGTCAGAAGGGGAACATCTCTGTAACAGAGAGTGGTGGCTAAAGTGCTTCCCGTTGACTTCATTCTTCATGTGTTGAGTGCGCCCCCAGCCCGGTGCTGAAGACAAGAGGGAGGAGACAGAGGCGCAGTTCCAGCTGTGACGCAGTGTGACGAAAGAAGGAGCAGGAGGAGCAGAGGACCTCTGGCGGAGGACTGCCTACCGCCCGCGCGTGGGTGTGAGAGGACTCAGGAAGCTGGGACTGTGCAGGACCAGAAGGAAACGGTTGCAAAGTAGGTAAGCAAAAGAGGAAGAAGCACCAAAGAGCAAAAGCAAAACCGGGGATGCCTGAGAGTGCGCTCGGGAACTGGAGAACGGTTTGTTTGACAGGCGTGGGTTGGATAGTGGTAAAGAGAGGAAGACACTGCTGGGGAGAAGGGAAGGAGCCCGAATGTCATGCAAAGCCCTTGTTTTCTACTCTGGTTCTCAATGCAGAGTTACAGGAAACTCAGCAGAAGAGAGGAAGAGATCTCTAGTAGAAAGCTCTCTGGATGGCTAGCTCTGTGAATGACCTATGGGTAGTGCCAAAATGTGGAAAAGTCACTAGAAAGAAATAACAAAGAAAGCCTAGTAGCCTGGATAGCCCCTGAGTTCTCTAATTCATGCTTGAATAATTACATAGGTTACAATGAGCAGTCCCCAGAGGCACATAACACTAAAACCCTGTATGTGGTGAGTTCAAGGCACTGTGTTCTTTCCAGTGGCGCTGTCCAAGCTGTGACTCAAAGCCCACAGCATCTCAAAGGGATGTGGTAACGTTCATTTGAAAGGGCCCCAGTGTCAGGCACAAGCTGAGCTCTGGAGGGAGGAAGGCTTTCACAGAACATCTGTCTTTCCTTTCCTGAACTTGGCCTTTTGAAGGCCACACTCACACCAAGGTCTAGTCTTGTAGTCTTGCTTTGCCCATTTGTCCATTAATTTAACAAACATTTCTGAAGACTTACTTTGAGCCAGCAACGCGAAGTTTATAAGGAAAAATATAGAGATTATTTCCAAAGTACAGCACAGATATGACAAAATGAAATTCGCCACATAGGCCTTAAAGACACCACAAACAGGACATCATAGAAATTCAAAATGAGAAAGGTGATTGGAGACACTAAGTTACTGCACACAATTTGAAAACTGTCTATAGATCTTTGCTTCTTCTCGAGGTGTGATCCATAAAACCGGAGCAAAGTCACCACCTGGGGCTTGTTTGAAATGTAAAATTACAGTCTGCATCCAGACCAACTGAATCAGGGTGCGCATTTAAACAAGACCTGGTGGTGTGCACATTCAAGTTTGAGAAGCACTGTTTAGAGCCCATGAAACCCTAAAGCTTACCTTACATGCAATATAAAAACAAGTAAACAATAAGCACAAAGCGATCACAACTAAACTCTCTGTATTATGAGATTAGTCTAACACAACATAATCTTTCAAAATTAGTGCTTCTTTTTGTTAAATACGCCTTGTATTTCCAATTCTTCTATTATGCCTCCTGAGAGAAAGATCCAGGTGTGTGGGGCGCAAAGGTGAAAAGAGAAAGGGAAAAATAGGTCCTCACTGGAAGGCAGACTAGGCTGGCAAGCTACCAGCAGATTCATTTCTGGAAAATAAAGACCATGTGCTTTGAGGTGGTCAGGAGTCATTCGCTCTTAGATCTCCATTTCACCTGCTTTGCAGCTGTTCCACTGTGCTGCCATAGCAGCATCAGAAAGTATATTTTTGTGACAGCTTCATTTCATGTCAATCAAAAAAATCTGATTACCTCCATTAAGCATCAGCTTAATGCTCTAAAGTATGTAAAGAAGTGATCCAATTTATGCAGAAATCATTGTGAAAACAGGTATACACCAAATAGTATTAAGAGAAAAATACAAACAAAAGACTATGGATTATTAAAAGAAAAATACAAACCAAAGACTATGGATTATTAAAAGAAAAATACAAACCAAAGACTATGGATTATGATAAGTAAGACTATGAATGTTCTAAGAAGGAAAAGAAAATTGCTGGCTCAGGAGATCCGGGAAAACTTCATGAAGAAGACAGCAGAAGCAGCAGGACCTTGCATGGATGATGAGAGTCTGAAGCAGGAGAGATAAAGCCAGGGCATTTTTAAAGGACAGGAAGGGGTAGGAATGTAGCCCAGTGACAGTGCTGCCTTGCATTTCAAGGCCCTGGGTTTAATCTATAGCATCACAAAAAATATAAATGATAAAAATAAAAGGCATCTGGCCAGAAGGACAATGAGGGCCCTGCGGAGATGAGAGAATCTGGGTGATGTGAGCAAGCAAACTGGGAGGGAAGGCAGGCGTTAAATCATCAATGGCCCCAGTGCCTAAATGTGGGCAGCAGGGAATCACCAAAGATTTCCGATTAGAGGAGTGACATGATCATCCTGGATTGTGGAATTTGTACATGGGGTGTGTTTGACAACTGAAGGAAGGTGTGAGAATCATGAGACCTTTCCCATCATTTCCAACTATTCCCAGCAAACACAGAGCTATTACCTTCTTCTTTCACGTCTTTTCAGCCCGTTACCCCGCACACATACTTCCTGCCAACCATGCAGTCAACAGATGCTGAGCATCTCATGCTATCGGGGCTGAAGTCGAGTCCACCCCCTGTTGAGCCTTATCTGAGGATGGAAAGTGGCATAAGCCCAACTCCCAGGAAGACAGTCCCACAGCACTGGGTAGTCCAGGAAGCATTAAAGCTACTGGTTTATCAAAGTCCAGGTTTTCATGATATCACCGGGCCTGTGCATTGTCCAAAAGGAAAGAGTGGCCAGGCATGGTGACACAAGCCTATTGTCTTGGCTACTTTTCTTTCATTGCTGAGACAAAATACCTGACACCCAAAATTAAGGAAGGAAAGGTTTATTCAGCTCATGGTTGGTGGAGGCTTTGGTCCATATTTGGCTGGCTCCAAGGCATAATGGCACATGGCAGAGGGCAACAGTTCATGGCAGTGGCGGAAGACAGTAAAGGCAGCAAGAGCAAAGGGGGGCAGCAGGTGCAAGCAGCCTCTTTCCCTCCCTTACACTGTATGCAAACCACCCGCCCCAGGGGCAAGTGTAGCACTCAAACCCATAATCCCAGCAGTAAACTATAGATCAATCAAAAATCTAGAAGCCCGCCCCATGAATGCATGAGGATTTGAGGGGACAGGCAGACACAAACCATAACACCTATTATCCTAGGACTATGAAGATGGAGGCAGGAGGATCGCCACAAGTTTGAGACCAGCCTGAGCTACATAGTGAGTTCAAGGCTAGTCCAAAATGAATAGAGAGACTGTCTCAAAAAACAAAAAAATTTTTTTTAAAAAAGAGAGCTGATCAGATAAGAAATGTGACCATAATCTCCTTTTACCTGTGCTATTTCCGGATAAGCACTATTCTGAGAAGAAACTTTAGCCCTCTTCTCTGTGAACATGATTCCCTTCATCCTAAGGCTCCTTCCTTCTCACATTAGAGTCATGGACTTGGGATCTGGGTGGAGCTGTAGAATCTTTTCACCAAGGCCCTCAGTGAGAAAGATGAATGATCTGTCCAACTGGAGAGTACAGCATTTGTGAAAGTATGACAAGTATGAAGCTGGAGGAGAGTCTGTGGTGTCCTCCCGCCCTAAACAGTCGGGCTTTCTCTGCACCCCACACCCGTAAAGCTGCTACATTCCCAGGAAGGGCCAGCTTTAGTTTTCTGTGCTGGAGACCAGCAGGAGAAGACCCTCACAGGGCACAGAATGGGTAGTACCTGAACCACAGAAACCAGCAGCTCAGCTGCACCACCCAACCTGGTCATCCTCACCCCGACCCTAACTCCATGCAGTGTTCTGGTAACATATTTTCATTTGTAAAAACAGAGATGGAATGGGATCTTAACGTGTTTAGGGGAGAATTTTAAGTTAAGAAAATGAACTTATCCTGCTTGGCTGAGACCAAGGTACAAAGAGATTAGTGTGAAATCACTCCCTCAATGGGAACAAAGCGAGGCACATTCAGTTGCTTCCCAGAAGAAGTGAGAAGGGATTATTCTTCTCTTTTGCAATCCCTGTGGAGAATCACTGTATGTGGGAGGTAACATGCTTCCTGATGAAGTATTCATGGGTTACCTTTGCTCAAAAAGAGAAATAAAGACCCCTCCTTCCTCAAGTGGTGGCCATAGTTCTCACTATGTCAGAATATGCACTAAGGCCTTAACTCTCTTGCACTTTTATTTAAAAGTGTAAAGGAAAAAATAGAACACCTATTAAGTAAATAGTCAAAGCACAAATATTTTTTAAATTTTTTTTTTTGTTGTTGTTGTTTTGTTTTTTTTCAGGTACCAGGAACCGAACTCACGACCTTGCGCTTGCCAGGCAGGCGCTTTGCCGCTGAGCTAAATCCCCAGCCGCAGAGCACAATATTAAAAGTCTTCAGCAAATTAAAAGTCTTCCTTTGGTTTGGGCTCTGTCTGTCTATCACTTGTGCTAAAAGGTAAGGCACAGAAGCGAGAGCTTCCACCTCCAGAACTGTCTTGGTCAACCTGAGGGCACAGCATTGCCTTGGCTCCTGATCTACAGGAAAAAGACAGGACTTAGAGCTTCACGTCAGAAAACAGTGAAGCCAGAAAAATTAGGCTTCCCAAGAGCAAGAGAAAAACAGATCAGAATTTGTTCATCCAATCAGCCAGCTTTCTGAGGGAACTTGAGAATAGAAGGTAGAAGGTAGTTTTTTTCCTGAGACTTACACAACAGCGTTCAATTGTAATGCACTCCTCATAAATAAACTTTTGTAGGAGCCACATTTTAAAAAACAAAAAGAAACAGAGAAATTAACATGTTTACTTAGACCAGTGCATACATTATATAAAGATTTCAACATGTAATCAATATGTGACGTGTTTTACACTCTTTTGGACACTACGTCCAGGAAATCTGGTATGTGTTCTACACCCAGAGAACACCCCAGTTCAAGCCAGTCACACCTCAAGTGGTATACACATGTATGTCAGTGGTTACTGCACTAAGCCTCTCAGAGTTAGAGAAATAAAAATAAGTTAAAAGATAATCTAAAGCCAGGTGCAGTGACACAGGCCTGTAACTGTAGTTTCTCAGAAGGTTGATGCAAGAGGATTCCAAGTTCAAGGCCAACCTGGATTATAGAGTCCAAATCTCCATCTTGAAAACAAAAACAAACAAAACAAAGATAATCTTACTGATACCAGTACTCTGAAAAATACTTTGCTCTAGGGAAAATGGGGAAAGAGTGGCCAGTCATCTAAGGGGCTACCATAAGTGCTGAAAAGGCCATCACTGTCACTACGATCATCATCGCCCTAACCAGAGACACTATGATCTTTACAGAGTTTTTTCCATCTTTATTCTAACACTGTGAACTGGTTATTTCTCTCTCCTGATTATCAACAAAAAACAAGACTAACGACCTGTTCAAGGTCACACCCATGAAGAGGTAGGGAAGGACTCCTGACTGCTCACACTAGCCATGCAGTGCCAGAAGACAGTTTCTGAAACCCCCAAAGCGTCCCTGTGACGCTGTTTCGTCTCATCCTTCATCTAAGGAGTAAAGACTCTCATCTAAAGAGTAAAGACTTTACTCTTTAGAAGATCAGTGCCACACCCTGCAAATGCAGATGGACATCTAGGATGCCTTAGAAATGCAGGGATAGGAGGAAGGCAGGATCCCAGCAGGCTGGCTATGGGCAAACATGTCTGTCTTTGCCTTGCTCCCATAGTAGGGACCTCTACTGCCCTTTCCCCTTGGTCTGCTGAACACCTCGCTTAGCTCTCATGCTCCAGACAGGATCCCTATCTGTATTCACTGCTCCCTGCGTCCGTGACGAGTGTGCTAATGTAGACTGAGGTTCTAGGTAGAACACCTAAACCTGCAGAGGGTGAATCAGTGGCGTGAATGCTCAGAAAGTGGAGGGGACTTGCATAAACTCTCCCCTCGGTCCACTGGCTCGGGACACTAGAGTTCTAGAACCGAACACTCAGTTCAAAGCCAGAGCATTTACCACTATTCTACCTCGCTAGTCATGTTGCAGGCCCTGATTAGTCATACGTACTATGATCATGTCTGCCATGAGATGTAGAGAAAGGGCCACCCCAAAGGGCATGTGGCTACAGCTACAGCAGGGTCCTGCCCGGCCCTATCCCTCTTACCACACCGCTACCTGTCTCTTACCACGCCCGGAATCCACACCCGGGAGGGCACTGCCCACGTCTCCTACTTGCCAGGTTTGCTCTGGCCAAGAACACCGGGCCAGGATGTACTTGGGGAATTCTCTCTGAGGGCGCCAGGCTCCCTCCGTCCTGATGATGTCCCCTCTGCCTGCACCTGCAGACACCCTGGGCACTCACGGGGCGGACCGTGGACTGAGCACAGATCTGTGTTCTAGCCTCACTGACATCCTTTGCGTTCAAAGGGTCCTCAGAACAACGGCCCGCGGGGCCGGCCTTCACGCACCCCGGTGCCAGCCTCGCTCTGGTCTCTGCCCCCAAAGGCCAGATGGAAACTCCCCTTCCTTTGTTGGCCCAGATCAGACCGGGCAAACGGCTCTAATCTGGAAGGGAAGAGCTGGCTTCTGAGCGGCAGCCCCGCCCCTAAGCAGACGCAAAGTCAAAAAGACAATGGTCCGAAGGGCCAGCCACCGAGGGGAGAAGTTCTTCTGTTTATTTATTTCTAAATTTTCTCTTCCCGCCAGAACGTCCGTAGCGGCGCTGGCGGGCCCGCGGGGAGCCTCCATCTGACCCGCCGGGGCCGTCCCTAATTGCGCCCCATCTGGCGTCTGGCACGCACAAAGGCGGGCGCACGCCCCGCCGCGCCGCGCTCCGGCCCACGCGACCCGCTTCTGGCGGGCGCCGGGCCCAGGGCCGCCCGCAGCCGGCCCGGGCGCTGTGGCCCGGCACCTGAGGGTCACCAACATGCAAGAGCCGCGCCTAGGGCTGCACCTGGAGCCCCTGCCCGGCCCCGGGGCTGCCAGCGAGCAGTCCACGGGCCCGAAAGTGATGTTAGCGGACTGTTGCAGCAGACAGAGTCTCCGGACGAGCCCCAGCAGCACATGCAGAGTTGAGATTTGCGCACCGCAGTGTGTCCTGGGGATGTAACTCAGAGGGGCCCAGGGACAAGGCTTCCCCGTGTGCAAAACACCATGTTTTTTGTGTAATAGCAAAAATTTGGAAACAACTCACTCTGTCTCTCTTGCTCTCACTCTCACCCTCCTCCTTCCTCTCTACGTGTCTTTTTCTCCTCTCTGTAAGTAGAATCCAGGGCAGCAACGGGCACCTGCAGTCTGAGGCCCTGAGAGCTGCCTGCGCAGTTGCTTTTAATATAACAAAATACAACCTTTGGGTGCAGTCGTAGTGCCACCGGGAAGCCAGGTTCTGCAGTCCCTCACTTTCTGTCTGCCCTTGATGAAAAAAATGTAATCAAAATAAATGGGCAACTATGCAGAAGTACAGGTAGAATGTACTGTAAATTAGATGTAGAGTTAGACTTCAAGCCACAAGGTGGGCAGTGCCATGAGGGCATCTGCACGGGGTGTGAGTTTGGGCAACTTTATCCATACTTCAGGGAACTGTGGTAATTATGATGTTTATCAACATTTTGCTTAAAAGTTACTTTGGAATTGCGAATATTCTCCTGTCCCTTTTAGAGGATCAGTGTTTCCTCAGGAGCTTTAATCATATAAGAAACTTACAGGAGAAATTTACAAAAATAAGTTTTTAACAGACCCCAGACTGAGGCAGGAAGGTGTTTAAAGAACATTTCCTTTCCTGATAACAATGGGCTGTAAGCTACAGCAGTCAGAAGTGCCGTATACCTTGTTCAGGAACTGGATATCTAGGTGGTCAAATACAGGACTATGCCCTGTGTGTAACTTTAAAATGCCTTTCGTTTACCTGGCAATCCATACTATTGTACAGCCCTCCCCCTTTTATCTGCCGGGCCCACTAATGTCTACCTACCTGCCTAACTGTTAGAGTATATGCCAAGCATGTGTGAGATCTTGGGTTCAATCCCCAGCACCAAATAAAAAGAAAACATCAAAAAATGAGCAGGCCAGGGACAGCGGCACACACATGTAATTCTAGCACCGGGGAAGCTAAGGCAGGAGAAACATGAGTTTGGGGCCAACAAGGACCACGTAATAAAACCTTATCTCAAAAATAAATTAATTAATAAAATGTAAATGTAAGTTATTTAGTACCTTTTGTGTAAGAGAAAAATCTATGTATGAACAGTTTAAGTTTTAGATATTCTGAAACTCTAATCTTTAGTTTCTCTGTTTTTTCAGAAGTTGGTAGTTACGTTTGGTCCTATGTAAATAAAAATGTACTTTTTATTTTCCAGCCTTTTTGCTATACATAGTAAAGAAGAAGTGGTGGTGATATTGTCAGTTGAGAATAGCCTTCATTTACCCACTAGACAAAACTTGTTGAAGGCTCCCTTGTAAAATGTTGAACTGTCCTGGGGAATTCCAGGCCGTTTTCCACAGCTAATTTCAGGATTTCGTGGAAGCTATCGTTAACCATAAATTGAAAAACAATCCGAAGACGCTCTGAAGCCCCTTCTTGGACTGGTTTACACCATTCCTGATAGTTGCTTATGTTTCAGATCTGTACTTAAGGCCTGTTTTAGAAGCTTGTGAATTCAGAAAGATTAATTCAGAAATTTGATAAACAGAACTGTTCATTTTAAAACTAGCTGGAAAGATTATAAAATATAACTTCTCTGTAAAAAAAATACACTACTCATTCATTTTAAGTATTCAACAATTCATAATAAATTCAGAGATGTGCAACCAACACCACAGTAATTGGGATAATTTTACATATAATGGAAAGTATGGATCCCTTGAACTTTTTATTACAGGATTATTTAAATAGACGCCACAACATAAACTTTCTCTTCTCTCTTTTTCCTCTTCCTCTACCACTTTCTCTTTTAACATTTCAATTTTATAATAATCTATCTCAGGAAATGACTTCACCTCATCCCTTAAGAAAATAAGTGGGAGTTATAAAATAATGATCATATTCCCGAGCGTTACACTCCTTTAGTTGTTTTTTCCAGGAGACACTCCAGCTTATGTTTGCAAGAAAGGGCGGAGGGAATAATAATAAATGAGCTGAGAGCGCTTTCCTTCAGAGCTAGGAGAAAGTTGGTAGCAGACACCTGATTTAATTACATGCCCAGAGCGGTTCTGTCTCCAGGAACCCTCTTGTAACTGTCACCCGAGCCTCATACCTCCTCAGCTAACTACTTATACTCTGCGGTTATTAATAAGTACATTTTTCTGTCTTATCATTTAAAGCCATTTCCTTGGATTACAAGAGAAGAAAATCCACACAGCTGCTGGTAGCCCACGGGCCTTTTATGCCCATGGGCCCCTTTGGTCTTCACTGCAGCTCTATATTCTGTTTGCAGATCCCAGGGTTAAAATTGTTGATTGACTTCTCTTTCATCACAGAACCTAACGAAGCCCCGTCATGGCTGCAGTGCCTCAGTTTAACTGAAATCCACCATTACCGTTCTTACACATTTAATGTTATAAAATAAACTACCTGCTAATATGAGTAAAGTTTTTAATATCAGTGTGCCAAGAACACATAATGTCAATAAAGACTACATCTCACTTCTCACAAGCTTCATGTCATAGTTCCCCAGCCACAGAATATGTTAAATAACACCAACAGTATAGGAAAGTACCCGGAAGACAGAAAGATCAGAGATTACCCAGAACACTCCAGCTAAAAACTATAAGGATAGAGGGTTTTATTTTGTTTGTTTGTTTGTTTTTAAATCTAGGAACCTCCAAACAGTACTCAAATTTTGGGAGTTCAAAAAGATTAGGAGTTTAAAGAAGTGATAGCTTTAAGGTGTGACATGTTTTACCAAAAAAGGACTATTTTCATTTCTTTAAAAAAAAAAATCATTACAGTTTTTGGATTTCTCAAGAATAGGGAGAGTAGACTAAATGACCTTGCTATAAGTTAATTTAATTTTGTTTTACTTAAAAACGTGTGCCTATCCACTTTCCTCCAACAAAAGCGTGTATGCTCACTGAAATAGAATTGTCTTTCATGTAGATAATGGAATTAAAAACTCATTTCTTTGTATACAGCTGGACTGGAAGAGAAAAAGAAGAAGTGGGGGGAGGAGGAGAAGGGGAAGGACAAGGGATGGGAGAGGTCAGGGAGGAAGAGAAGGAGAAGAGCAGAAAGAGGGAGAAGAGGAGCAGAAGGAAGGCAATACTACCACTTGGGATGACATTTATGAACCTGGAGGACATCATGCTAAGTAAAATAAGACACATAAAATATTCCATGATTTCACTTATATGCAGAATCTTTATTTTTTATTTTTTATTTTTGAAGTTAAATATACAGAGATGAGAATAAGACAGTGGTTATCAGGGTCAGGGAAAGGGCCAAGAACATGCAAGATGTAGCTCAAAGAATGCAACAGTATATATGTAAGTTGAGTAAGTCAAGAGCCAAAACGTAATGCATAGGCTATAGTAATGAAATTGTACAAGGGGTGATCAAAAATAAGGTGAATGTTTAAATTTTTTTTTTAAAATGTATTACATAAAACACACATTGCCATTAACCCTCCTCAAAAAATATTTGCCCTCACTTTGAATACACTTATCCCATAGTTTTTGGTGCTTTCCAAAGCAGATCTGGAAGTCCTCTTCAATGAGTGTCTTTATGGAGTGTGATTTAAAAAATACAGCAATCTGAAAAGTGTAATAGGTACTGTGAAAGGGAAAGAAACTGCTCAAAGGGAAGGAACACCTGGGCTGAGGGAAAGGAGAAAAGAATAAAAGGGAGGGAAAATATATATATGTATGTACATAGAATAGCTGTGATAATTGCACTGATGATTTCTACTGGTCAATTGAAAGGAACAGTGAATGCTTAAATTTTTTTCTTCATTTTAGTTTTTTTGACCAATTTTGCATGCTTATACCTGGTAATTTGAACAACTAATTTGAAGGCAACAATACGCACTGTAACAACCATTGCTGAATTCCCATCATCTTGTTTAGTGAAATTCTGTATCATTTCTCATTTTTTTATTATTTTTATTCTCTTTAAAATGAAAAAACAAACAAAAATAAAATCAAACAAAAAATACAGTACATGCTGCTGCTGAGTACCATTCAGTGGAAAGGCAGGTTTGTAAAACACTACACTGCATCCCCATCCACCTTATTCACTGGATCTGGCACCCTGTGACTTCTGGCTCCTCCTCAAAGTCAAAATGACGGGGAAAGATAAATATTTTCTATCAGTTTTGAACATGAAAGCAAGCTCAGCAGCACAAGGAAAGACACTCATGAAAGTGAACTTCCAGAACTGCTTCAGAACGTGGCAAGAATGATGGGAGAAGTGCATTTGGAGTAAAGGGAAGCATACTGAGGGAGACTAATGGAAAGATGTCTTTTACTATAATAATTTTTTAAAATTTAAATACATACCCTATTTTTAATAACACCTTGTGTTATATTAGGGTTTTTTTAAAAAACCAAGATGTTGTAATGGAGAACAGTAGTTCAAAGAGGATAGAAGTTTATTTCCCCAACAAGTTACAGTTTACAAGTATGCAAGTGAGTCTAAAAAAATTGGTCCCTCTGACCTGGGAAATCCTCCAGTGGCCAAAATTCTTCCTATCTTCTCATTTGACATACTCATATTAAGAATTTTTTACTTAAATAGATAAATTTCAGCTGCTCGTGTCACACACACACGAGTAACTGTGTGGATCTCTCTCTTCCTTTTTTTTTTTTTTTTTTTTCCTGTCTTTTTGACACAGGGTCTCTCTATGCAGTTCAGGCAAGGCCTTGAACTCACTTTGTAGCTCTAGCTGGTCTTGAACTCACAATCCGCCTGCCTCAGCCTCCCTAGTGCTGGGATTACAGGCGTGCGCCACCAGGCCCGGCAATGTGGATCTGTTCATTTGCTTCACAACCACTTTACTATCTATGCATCTCACACCCTCCTGTTGTAAACCTCATATATACATAATTAAACTTGTGTTTTTTAGATAAGACATTTATTTCTAATTTTTTACCCCAGTTGAAACATTGATTTAAAAACAATCTCAAACTAAATTCTATATTCCAGGTAATAAATATAGTATTGCAATGGTCTAATTAATTCCAGAGAGTCTTCCTGCCCCGCTTTACCCCTTAATCTGCCTACAGTGATAATTTACTGTACCACTTTCCATCAGCAAACCTGAGGAAACATTCACCCTTAAAGTTACACCATCAAAAGTTATAGTGAAAGAAATTGGTTAGGAGACCCAAACCACACAAGATGGGACTCACATTAGATGGGAAGTGCTCAGAAATTGTAGTCAACATGGATGTTATCATGACTTCTACCCCCCAGGTTTATTCATGACTCCCTGATGCCATCATATACTTTTTCCTCTGAAATGTGAACAGTAAACCAAATGTAAAAGTATAGATCACATTTACTACTGTACTTCAAATTGGTTAAACGCATCAGCTCACCGACCACTCTAGGTCCCGGGAGAAGGAAAGACAAAGCGATGTGTTCTCAAAGGGAGGGAAGAAGACGGGGCACAAAGAGCAGCCTTGACAGCCACGAGGGAATTGAACTCAGGACCTTGTGCTCACCAGGCAGGTGCTGTGCCACTGAGCTATATCCCCAGCCCTCACTTTTCATTTGGAAATAATTTTCCACTAGAGAAAAGTAATAAGAATACTACAAGAAACTTCTAAGTAGCCCTTCATACCAGGTTAGCCAGCCTGATATTTTACATATAGCTGCTTTATCATACTTTTTCCCTCTCTCTCTGTAGGTCTATGAGCACGCACACACACGCACGCACATGCGCACACACACACACACACACACACTTTTTTCTTTGAATTATCTAACAGAGTTGCTCCTTTATCCCTAAAGGCTTGGTGGGTATTTCCTAGAAATATAAGTTGTTCACTTAACTATAGTATGTACAATGAAATATAACCTTGATGTGATATCATTAAACCACGACTTTTACCCACATGTTAGTAATTTTATGATCCGAATGTGTCTCTCCAAATTTCATATGTTGAAGCCCTAATCTCTAGCATGGTTGGATTTGGAGATGGGGCTTCTAGTCAAGCAATTAAGGTTAAATGAGTTCATAAGAGTGGGGCTCTGACCTAATCAAACTTGTGCAGCTGGTGTCTTTAAGAAAAAAAAAATCAGAGAGTTCTCCAGTGTCTTCATTACCCATGGATGAAAAGTCATATGAGAACAGAGCAAGAAAGTAGCTATTTACAAGCCGAAAAGACAGCCCTCATCAAAAAACAAATTTTCCAGCATTTGAGCTTGGAATGCCCAGCCTTCGGAATGGGGAGAATAAATGTTTACGCCACCCAGTCCATAGTACCATGTTTTGTTATGGGAGCTCAGCCAGATCAATACACAAAAGGGCTCCAAAATGTCACTTATTGCAATTTTCTGGCTCATCACATAGCTTCCACCAGCTCTAAAGTGTTTTGTCTATATCCATTCATTTGGTCACAGGAGTTGACTGTAGAGTGTTCTTTGTTTTGTTTTGTTTGTTTGTAGTACAGGGGATTGAACACAGAGTTTCACGTATACTAAGCAAGTACTCTAAGCTATAATCCCAGAGCTTTTTATTTTTTATTTTGAGACAGATGACCCTAAGTGTCCCAGGTTGACCTCAAAGTTGTGATCCTCCTGGGTCAGCCTCTCCAGAAGCTTGGATTACAGGTATGAATCCCAGTGCCCAATCCACCACGGGTTTTGGATAAACTTCTCACATCTATGTGTCCATCTCTCTACAGAAGCATAAGCAACATGAATATTTGTTTTTGTCTTGCACCTCTGAGATTGCTATATGAGCTTTGCTCAGAGGAGGTAGGTGCTCCATGAATATTTCTTGATTGATTGAATGGGGATAAGTTTTAACCACTAGTTGCATTACAACTTGAGGTAAATGGACACAAAGTGACCCATTCCTCAGTGACGTGTCTCGTCTGTCACCAGGACAAACTTGCTTATTTTTCACTGAAAATCATATAGACTCAAACTGCATTCACACATATGTCTAATTTTTAAAAATAACTGAGCATGTTCAGAGACAAAGCTCTCAAATGCCTTCAGGACAAAAATCCAACCTCTTATCAGGATTTTGAGGACCCCTTCGCATGTTGGTCATAATGTGCATTTTCAAAGTATTGTTCCTTCAAACCAAAGTGAGTCACCCCTAATTCTCTGAGTGTGTCCTTACTTTTCCATTGTTCAGCCTTTCCTCCTTCTTGTTCTTGCTGCTTAAAGTAAAATTCCTGCAGCTTCACTGATCAAAATTACCCTAACACTCGAGTCCATATGAGGGCAAAAATTCAGTAGTTTTTTAATACATGCATGTCTATATTTATTCCACAAATATTAGCACATATGCCAGACTCTATCCCGTATGCTTACACTACAGCACTGAAAGAGACAGATGTAGTTTCCCACCTTCTTAGTCATCCTTTCCTCTGCTACCTGGATCCTCTTTTCCAAGGACTTCTGTCAGGGTTTCTATTTTTTGTTTTTCTAACATTTACCATGGCTAGTCATTTGGCCAACAAGAAAGCCTTGCCTTGGAAGACAATTTCCTACTTGATAGCTACAAATCCATTCATTATCGCATTCCATCCTAACTCAGAGGTCAGTAAGATATGCTTGCTCTCATTTCATAAAAGAGGGAACTAAAATACAGAGCAGTTAAATTAACCAATTTAGGCTTTTGTCAGATCAACGATGAGAATTTTGGCCTTCCCCCTATGTTTTGTCAAATTTCACCATGTTTTTAAAATACAAATGAGCCGGGTGTGGTGGGGCACACCTGTAATCCCAGCACTTAGGAGGCTGAGGCAGGAAGATCACAGCAAGCTGGCGATCAGCCTGAGCTACAGAGTGAGTTCAAGGCCAGTCTGAATTCCATAGCCAGACCCTGTCTTAAAAAAACAAATAAATAAATAAAAATAAAACCAAATGAAATGTCACAGATAACAGTGATGTAGTGTATATTTCAAAAAGGTACAAGAAAGGATTTTGAAAGTTTTCTCCTAAAGAAATAGTAATAGTTTGAGGGTATAAATATGTTTAACCTGATTTAAACTTTATACAATATATACATGGTTCCCCATTAATATGTGGAACTTTTATATTTTTGTTTTGTATCATTTAATTTTTTAAATTAACAAATGAGACCTAATATGGCAAAGGGTTAAACATTATTAGCTCTATAAAAGAAAAACATATTTTTCTTTTTTAGAGCACAATGATATCAGTTATCAGAGATTTGCTACAAAATAAATGAAACTAATAGTATTTGAAAGTTAAACTTTATTTTACTTCTTTCACAAAGATAATGTAAAGCAAATATCAATGCCTTGAAAGAAAATAAACTATTTGGTAAAATTTGTCAGTTCAATTTTTGGTAACTTAGGCCTTAACTTCATAAGCAGTTAAAATCTAAACAACTAGTTATCATAATTTAAGCCATTAAAAATTTTAAATCTAAGTAATTCTTCTGTATTTACATAATGGAATATTACTCAGCTATAAAGATAAACTCTAGGCTTTTATAGGTAAATGGTCACCACTAGAGATCATACTCATAAGTGAAATAAATCAGACCTGCATGTGTAAGCATCGTATTGTCTCACTAGTGTAAGACCTGAAAGAGTGAATAAAAACTAGGAGGTATGATAGACACTGTGAAACAAAAGGAAAATGCTCAAAAGTAAAGGGCAACTGGGGTGTGGGAAAACAGAAGGGAAAGAAGGGGAAATTATGTAAGCATGTATACACAGGATAACTAACATAGTTGTACTACTGTCTTCTATTGCTCTACAGAAAGGAACAGTCAGTGATTACTTGTTTGATCAATCTTGTATGTTTCTGTTTGTTTTCCTGAGAAAGCACTTTGAAGTTATCAATAAGTAATACAACAACCACAGTTAATTTCCTACAACTTTGTCTGTAACTGTTTTGTATGTATTATTCTTATGCTATTTTGTAAATGGATGTTTGTCTGTTAATATGTTTTTCTTCTTTTACTTTTTAAAATAAAAAAAAATATAGATTTCCAGTTTGTCTATACTGTTAAAGTAACTTACCATTTCAGAAAATTTAGGAAGAAGAAAAGAACAAACATCACTAATCCACAAATTATAACATACTGCTCTTAGATTGAAAGTGTCCCCTTTCAGTTTATCAGATACAAAGTTTTACATTATTATAACTAAAATTCTCATACTCTCCCTTCATTTTTTCTTCAGCTGATGCTCTATTTGTATTTTTCTGTGTTTCTACATAGTCTGAAAATAGAATAGATCTTGGAATCACAAGACCCAAATTCAAAATCATGCTCAATGACTTATTATTTATATAAAAAGGCAGGCACAGGTTTTACTGGGCACGGAGCATTTATAATTTGGGGGACTCTCTTTTAAGACTACAAAATTAAGAACAACTGACTCTTGCTTTGGAATGAAAAGGGAATCACAATACATTTCTAGAGAGGCAGACATTTTGATATTTTCTTTTGAGCTTTCTTTAGACAACTTGCCAGAAATGCTTATATAGAAGTTCGTACTAAAAAAAGAAAGAAAGAAAGAAATTTTTACTGATTGCAATCTGGTTTCCTGTCCTATGTCCCATAACATTCCCTATATTCACAGGGGCCCGTGCAAGTGACAGCCCTCACATTTGAACTTCATTCACTTTATAATAAATCCGTCTCCTAGATGGGCCAGATAACTTCTTTGCCCTTCAGTTTGCTTGTCTACAAAGTGGAACCATTATATCTACCTGCAGAGGTTGCCGTGAGGACCAGATGGAAGCACGCAGAAGCTGTGAGTGCAAAGCAGAGAGCTCCACCCGCCCGGCCAATGATTATCCCCCTAACATCAAAGGTCAGGAGGTGAAGATTGCAGAAGGAGCACCAGCAGTGAGTGCTCTAGCCCCTTGGAAATGTCAGCTTCTCTTCGTTTTTTTTTTTTGTTGTTGTTGTTTGTTTTGTTTTGGGGGTTTTTTGGTGTTTCTCCAGTACCGGGAACCGAACTCACAACCTTGCGCTTGCCAGGCAGGCACTTTGCCGCTGAACTAAATCCCCAGCCCCAGCTTCTCTTCATTATATGATAATTTTCAGCAATCTATGCCTCCTTTTCTTAGGTCATCTGTAATGAATTATTAGAATAGTGCATTTTGTGTTTTTCACAAAGCCTTTCCTAGCAATTTACAGCCAAAATAAAAATTAGGTAAAGCAACTTTATGTAGGTCTTGCCCTTAATTATTTCTTCTGAAAACAACGCGTAATAAAATAAAATCTGCTTTTTTTTTTTTTTCCCCTGGACCCATTGAAGCAACTAGAGGAGAGGTCAGAGGACTCAGGAGATTTAAAGGCTCTGGCCTAGGAGCAGACGGGGGCTGTTTATAACTTTGCAGTAGTTTCTAATTTGGAGCAGTCTTGAAAGAATTTCCTGCCCAAGCTCATCTGCATATGGAACAAAAGCCTAGAGATGTGCGTTTCACGCCCCACTGGAGGTGCCCCCTGCCGGAGCTGGCCTCTCTGGTGGCCTGTACCCGTCAGAGGGACTTGCTAACCCTAGTGATTTGGCGTTTACAAATCACTGCCTGGAAATCCAGCTCAGGCAACACATAAATGTTTTCCTTCATACCACCATCCTTTTATCTTGTAAGTAACCTACAAAAGTTTCTAGCTACTTTGTTACTGCTTCCTTACCAAAACAGACACCCTTTTCTGTGGTGACTTTTCCACAAACAATGAAAATTCTGCAAGTGGCCACTGAAAGTTATCCCTAGGGCATTTGTGACACAGTGTGCAACGTAGATAATTTGCATTTTACCTGATACCTACAGGCTTTGAAAAATAACATGCAAACTTTGAAAAAGTCCTAATATCCCGATAGGTAAATGAGGCCAGGTTGTCACATTCCATTTTAAACTATGAAACTTGTTTTACCCCTCTCTTTGTGGAAGAAATCATCCACACTTACAATCACAGTACTTTAGCGTCAGCTCCAGAGTTACTTTACTTCATAGAATAATGAAAGAAGGGATAGACAGGAAGAACTGAAAGATGAGTAGGAAAGATGAACCCAAAAATGAAGCATCTCACAAGCACATTTGGGGTGACCAAGCAGGAGAATGGGCCACAAACAACCTTCGGGTGATAGGGAGAAGCAGCAAGTTACCAACTAATTAATTTTAAGCAGAAGGCACTGAGATACAGCTACAACTTCCTATAATTTCTCTGTTTCAATCTTTAGTTTTCTCTTTCTCATACAAAAAAAGTGCACTGTATGTTTCAAATATTAGTGTATAGTTGAATACCTATAAGCAAGTCTCCTTAAATGCTTAAATGTCTAGAAATTGTAAGAGATATAATTTTCTAAGAGACATAATTTAGTTCATATTTTAAACTAAATTTATAAAGAGAAAAAATACTTGCTTTGTCAACTTTTGACGCTATGGTAAGCCCCATAATTTTCTCTTAAGATATTTGGCCCACCTGTTTATGCCCTAGCCAAAGGCATGAGAAATTTGAACTGTTCTTCCCAAAGATCCACCCCAATGTTTCTCTGTACATCTTGAGTTTTTGCTTTGGTGTTCTTAAAGCATTAGGCTGAACTTGTTGTTGTTATACCAGGGTAGCTTTATGAACAGTAATTCCTGATCAGGAGAACATGTCCCACCTAATGCCTGAGAAGAATATTTTCCACATACATGGATGTTTATTTATTGGATAAATTAATGAATGACAAAGAAATTCTCTACTATGGTTTAAAAAGTTAAAAATAAAATGAATGTAATTTAAGGGGAAAAAGGAGCATTTAAAACAAAATTCACTTTATTTGGAGTACTATGGATAGCTCTTTTCATTAACTACAATTTCTGAGTATTACATAGAATGTTATATTTACTCCATTACTCAAAATTTGCCTACGGACCATTTATCCACCAAAATTACAGCAATTCACAATGTTGTACCATCACAGTCTGATGTGAGAGACTAAATAATGACCCTACACAAGATGTAGACAGCTGAATCCCTGAACCTGAGAACATGCTACTTTACATGCTAACAATGGACTTTGCGGATGTGATTAAGGGTCTTGAGATAGGGAGATTGTCCTAGATTATCTGGGTGGCCCCAGTATAATCATAGGTGTCTGGAAAGAGGGAGATTTGACTACAGAAGAGGAATGTCAGAAGGACATTCAAGGGGTGATAGAAAAATACAGCGAATGTTTAAGTTTTTAAAAATTTATTACAATCAGATACATTGCCATTAATCCCCTCAGAACACTCTCTCTCATTTTAAATTCATTTACCCCACCATCCTTACCATTTTCAGAAGCAGCTCTGGAAGCCCTCTTTCATGGGTGTCTTTAGAAAGCGTCAACACTGCTGCTGACTACCATCAAAGAGAAAAGGTAAGCTCATAAAAGTATTACGGTGTGTCCTCATCTACCTTATTCACGGATCTGGTACTGAGAGACTTCTGGCTTTTCACCAAAGTCAAAATGATCATAAAAGGTAGGCATTTTGAATCAATTCAGAATATTGACTTAGTCCTGGCCACACAAAGACACTCAAAAAAGGACTTTCAGAACTCTGTCACAAAATGGCAAGAATGATGGAATAAGCATGCTAAAACTGGAAGGGAGCACTCTGAGAGTGAGGAACGGCAATGTGTCCTTTACTGGAAAAAATGTTTTATTTAAACACACAATTGTATCTTTCAATCACACAATTTCATCACAATTGTATGTAGTATTAGACTCTACCAGACATTCCAGGCTTTGAAAAGAACAGAAGGAGCCATAAGCCAAGGAAATGGATCCTCCCCTACAGCCTACAACAATACAATTGTGCTGATTCCTTCATGTTAATCCATTAAAACTGACTTCAAACTTCTGACATGCAGATTGCAGTATAACTGATTTATGCTGTTATAGGACATTAAATCTGTAGTAGTTTGTTACAGTAGTAGGAAGAAACTAATACATCCCAGGAGAGTGTAATAGTTTTTCATTTAAAAAATGTTTTTCCAAGATATTTTTATTTCACATTTTTGTGATGCAAAATAATTGAGTACAGTGGCCTGAATAAAATGAGTAGATTTTCCTCAGGCAAAAATGACAAAATAATGGGTCACAGCCAGCTGGATGACAAGAAACCAACCAACCTAGAAGTTAAAAGTGACTAAATAATATCCATAAATAAAATCCAATGTACACTTATTTCATTATTTATACAGAAATAATTTACCCAATAACTGTCATTATATGATTTTCAAATTATTACAAGTTATTTGTACTCTTTTAATAAACTCGAGGCTGGGTGTGGTGGTGCACGCCTGTAATACCAGCACTTGGGAGGCTGAAGTAGAAGGATTGTTGTGATTTCCAGGCCAGCCTGGCCTACAAAGTGAGCTCAAGGTCAGCCTGAACTGCATAGTGAGACCCTGTCTCAAAAAGACAAAAATCAATCAATAAATAGATACATAAATAAACTCGAGTCCAATAGGACTTAAAAATAAGCATGTACACAGTATTCAGACAACCACACTAATGTCCTTTAATATGTATACTGGCTTTGATTTTTCTATATTCAATATAATTATAGCAACAAATTGTAGATGTTTGTAGAGGAAAGTTTTATTAGAAATATCTACAGTTGGTAACTGCAGACCAAGACGACAAAGGGCCTGTCCTTCTCCCAACACTCCCCAACCAGATTCCATAGTTCTTTTGCCCTCCTGAAAATTAGAAAGATGCAGGGTCATTTCCAGATATGCACCTATACCTCCTGCAGTCATGGACTCTGATCTCAGCACGCCCTGTCCCAGCAGGTGCTCTAGAAGCGGAGCGAAGGTACACATAAGTGCTTTTAGCAAAAAATAAACAAAACAGAAACAATGACAATCACAAGTGAGAGATGTATAAGATGCAAGGGGAATTCAGAAGAGGCACGGTTCTTCCTAGTTGAGAGAGACCCTACCCCATCCCATGAACCATTTCTTTAAGGTACTGGGGATTGGAATCAGAATTTTTGCACTGAACTACATTGCTACATCATTTTAAAATTTTAGGACAGAGTCTAACTAAGTTCCCTGGGGTAGGCTCAAACTTGTGATTCTTCTGCCTCAGCCTCTCAGTGTGCTGTGACTATAGGCAAGAGCCAGCTAGCACTTTAGCACTCTCCATTCTTTATCATCCTTTGCCAAAAGAATGTTGTGCCTGCTTTCTCTGCCGCTGCACTGGAGCTGAGTCTCCCTGTTGGAGGATGCCAAAGGCAGGGGAGGTGGATATCACTATGCTTTCATCCAGGACTTCTCTGCCTGTGTTTGTGTGTCCAGTTGAGGAGGCAAGTGGGAATTAATTAGCACAAAAGCATCATTCTGGACCTAGCAACGAGCCTGAACTCATGTATGCAAATTACAATGAGCCCTCAGTACTGCTTTGCAGTTCCACTGTGTCCTAACTGAATTCCTTCCTCTCTCTTAGGGACTATTTCAAACACTCTTTCTTCTCCTGAGCTCACTCACCGAGCCTCCTGCAGCAATGGTTCCTGCTTTTTCTCTCAGCAGATGATTGTGCTCCTTCTTCCATGAACACACTCGTTAAGGAATTGCTTCTTCTGACACATGCTCCCCCAAGGGCAGGCCCCATTTCCTGGGCAGCCCACTTGCTATTATGAACCCAGGACCGTAAGGGTCTGGTTTTCTCACCCTGACTTGGGATAATCGGAAGCTCTCCCCCAATACCTTAGCAGAGGCCTTCACCGAGACTGTGTGCAGCTTTAGTTCTACCCCTGCCAACCCTGTTTCACCCCTTCCTCAGCACTGGTCATCGGAGCACTCCCTAATGTGTTTCCTGCATGTTAGCGTGTTAGAGTCAGCTCCCCGGGAATAAATACATGGCCTACCAGGTCTGGCCTCTCCACTTCCGGAGCCTCCTCTCACCATCCCCTCCTCCACCGACCTGACTGCTGAAATCACCCTGACCTTAGGGTCTTTGAACATGGAACTAGCTCACTCCTCAGGCCTTTAGCTGGTGTTCCTTGGCCTCTTTACCTCATGTCTATTTATCTGTGAGATCCATCACTTCGAATATAACTTTATCCCAAGAAAAACAGGTCAGTTTCCTTTATCACAACCTCTTAGAGAATCGTATTTCTTCTCGTCATAGCACTTAGATTTGTGTCTATACACCCTCCCAGGACTTCAGCATGCCAGCAGGGCACCTTCGTTTTGCTCACCGTTGTGCCCATGACGGTTTGTGCATGTCCGGGCGGTGTGCTAAGTGCTGGACATGGAATGGTGAGGCAGACAAAGCTCCTGGCCTCAGGGACGTCACAGTCCACTGAGAAAGGCAGTAAGGGGTTAAAACGTAGATTTCTATTTCCAGGCTAGGGACATGGACAAGGCGCTGAGAATTGAGATTAAATGCAAACTCTAAAGACAGGGAGGAATGACAATGACTATTGATTATTAAGTTGTTCCACTGTGGTATGAAATAGTGCTTGCTCTGAATTTTAAAAAGAATTTCGTTTCTCTGCAGACTCCTTGTAATGTAGAACTGCACTGCCTGGTATACAGCAGCCCCTTGCTGTGGCTTTGATACCTCGACATGCGGCAAGTCTGAATTAAGATCTGCTGTAAGTGCAGACTTACAAAGGGGGAGGGGTGTTCATGCATCTTTAATGTATATTAGTCACATTAAATATTTTTAATATACCAGATTCAATAAAAGTTTTTAAAATGTAGAAGTCCCCTTGTCTGACATTGTGCACACAGTAACTGAAGGAAGTGTTCAGTGAAGTGGGAGAGACCTGCTAGCCTTCTATCCCTGAGGGAACGGGAACCTCGGGAATAATGAAGGTGGGGTAAATCACATGAGCAAATAAGTGAGTGTTGGCTAAAAATGCCTCATCTCTAAATAAACAGATAAAGACACATGGTATCAAAAAGAAATGTAGTTGATGAGGTACAAAGTGACTAGTGGCCTCCACTAGGTAGATGAATATTTGGTGACAAACTTTAGTGAATACGGGTATTTCAGTGGGGGTGAGAGGGAAAGCAGGAACCTCAAGGTGGAAGGGACCAGGCAAAGTGTAACAGATGAACAACTCTATTTATGAGGAATGGTGTCCATCGGATTTGGCTTGAGTCGAGAGATCATGCAGTTAAGCAGAGTAAGCTTACTGATAAAAGTATTGTAATCACTACAGAAAATAGTCGTTTGTATGTAGAGCTTTAGCTTACATTGAGCTTACTAGAAGAAACGAGCCCAGCACATGCAGTAAGGGCAGTGTTTCCTCTGGTACCCAACTTAGGCCTGATTTCTAAAGCTTGAATAGTGTACTTACAGAAAAGTGCACATATCATTAATAGGTTGAATTTTTAAACCATGAACATAAGCATGAAATCAGCACTCAGAGCTGATTGCACCAGCAACCTAAAAACTTCCTTATGCTCCTTTCAACAACCCTCCCAGGCAGGGTGACCACTATTCTAACAGCACACACTAGCTCTGCCCATTTTTCTTTTTTTTTTTTTTTTGGTTTTTCTCCGGTACCGGGAACCGAACTCACAACCTTGCGCTTGTCAGGCAGGCGCTTTTGCCGCTGAGCTAAATCCCCAGCCCCCATTTTTCTTTTATAAAAATGCAATCACATACTATGCAATCTTTTGGGTCCAAAGCTTAAATATCAGCACAAACCTCAGATGAAGAGTCTAGAGGAAGCATTTTATTGTGAATTTGGATAAACCTCTTAAACTGTTTCCCTGTCTATAAAAGTATATTATAACAGTGCTTATCTCACAGGATTACTAGAATTAAATGAGATTATATTTGTAAAGGGTTTAGCATAGTGGTTGGCCTACGACTTTTAGTCTATGCAAGATTCCAATGAACCACTTAACCCAGGTAATTCTGCCTACTGGAGGGGAAAATCCACTGCTGAGGCAGACCCCAACCATGTACACATGTAACAAAGAACTTGGCTACTTGGTCTTTTTTTTTTTTTTTTTTCCAAAGGAGAAATATTTTTACTATATATTTATCTCTCCTAGAATACAGTATCAGCCTCCTTACGGGCCATATACTGTTTAACCACAATATCCTCAGTACCTAACACAGGACATAGTAAGCACTCAGTTAAACTGAATAAATAAGTGCTAACTGTCCTAGGATTTAGGAAATTATGTCAGAATCTGCTAAACCTTTGGAGTTATTGCTGGCAAAATTACAGTTCAAACAGAGTAAAGTGAATCTCCCTCCCTCTTTTCCTGTGCTAGCCAGGAAAATCCATTCAAACCAAGTACATTCTGTACTTGGAACTTAAATAAGCACACAAGTTTGAGAACTTCAGAAATAAGGGCAGTACATTACACTACTTTACTGAGTTTGCTTCAAACTCAACAGTTTTTAATATTCTTGTGCTAAGATACTAAAGTTTTCAAAAACATTCTTCCTAGCACATCAGTCATGAGTAATCTTTTCCAAGTGTACTTTATCTTAGTTTTCTGATACATTTCAAATATTCTTAAGCATATCTGTACTAATTTTTTAAAAAGATTAGGGAAAGTAATATTTCAGTGGAATTCCACTTGGTTCAGTTTACTTTCTATTACATAATCTAATAATAATTATTAACAAAATAAATTTTCTCTTCAGAGTAAGAAGCACCTCTTCAAATACTATTTGTTTTACATTAGAAATTAGAGGTCTGAATGGCTAGCAGACCTCACTCTATAACTGGGTAAATCAAGTAGGAAACCACATGGTTGTAAGAATGAGCTAAAAGATTTTAAGTAATAGTTTTCTGATAAAGGAAGAGATTTCATACAGATTATGGTTAGTCTTCTGATAGTCATAACTTTTTAATTATTTTAACATTTAGCAAAATTTTCTACTCAACATGCTAGACAAAAAATTTTTCATGTGACATGATCATATTTATGTTCTTTTGTTTCTTTCTGATTAATATAAGGTGAGAATGTGCCCAGTCATCTCAGCAGTTTTATTTCACTACAAATAGACTGGCATTCTGATACCCGGTATCAGTCTTAGAAAGCTGATTTAAGCCTTCTACAGAGAGGTAAACATTTCCGATGAGCTAATTCCAACAGATTTTTGAATCTACAGGCCTAAAGGTGATGATGATTAATTCACTGAGGGAATACAATGCTGCAGAGACTGGGTGACTAGTCGGCCTCTCTCAGATGCCTCTGTGGTGTCTCTGTGCAGTTTCTTGGTATTTCTATAGAATGAAGCTCAGAATGATTAGTGGAATAGTTCAAAGGAACTATCTGGGGATGAAGGTACACAATTAGAACAATGGCTTAATACAACCTGAGAATTTGCAACAGATTTTAACGTGAGCAGGGGGATGATGGAAGGGTGGGAGATTACTCAATGGGTGAAGAAAGAGCAGCAGTATCACTTAGTGAAAGAACAGAGAAAGGGCAGATCTAAATTGAAAGAAAGAGTTACATGGAAGTATCTAAAAGGAAGCTGAAGATACAGTTATGAATGACACTCAGTGAAGAAGTCACACTACATTAATAGATAACCTGTAAAGGGAGTTTTCAGAGGGAAAAACGCCTAAAAACAGGATGTTGGATTCACCCCTTAAGGGTTTGGAAACACAGAACCAAAATGAAATAAGGAATGCCAAGTCAGCTTGTACACAATGTTTTATTTGGATGTTAATAAATGTCAGCATTGTATGCAAGATTCTCTTGTAAAGGAAAATTTTCTCATATACCAAAAAATTCAATGTAATCAGGATAATTGCTGTATTAATGCGAAAACCTTACAAACAAAATGCAGTATGATATATGTGTAGTCAGTTTCCATGCAAGTATGGCTGCTACATGTATGTCTGGCATTTTATAACATATGGAAAAAAATTCAAATGAGCACAACAGTTTAAAAAAAGGTGACTTAAGATGCCTGACATGTTTATGATTAAAAATCTTGCAAAAGCAACAAAGCAGGTTAACTAGAAGATTCAACCAATACCAACCCAAATATGTACTAGGTCCAATAAGCCCAGGCTTATCCACAATATATTACCATTAGGGATAACTTAATGCTCAAGAAAAACTATGCTCTAAAAAACGTAACTTTTCCAAGGTATTATACTCTGATGATTGGAAACCATGTGCATCCAATCCAGCTAAGGGCTACATTTTCTAAAAACCAAGGAACAAAAGCCATTATGTATTATTAGTTCAAGGTAACTGGAATGATCCAGTGTGATTTTGCCACAATCATTGGTTTTACAAAGTGAAATTTTCTGTGAGAAGTTCATTAATTAGAAAGCAATCCAACATACTTAAAAAACATGCTAAGAAGATTCAATCGGCTTATCTATCTGTTATCATGAGGCATAATCTTAGTACCATACATATTCTTTACTTCTCACTAACATATAGTATGCAAAAACTAGCAAGTGGATTTAAATAGTTTAAAACCTTATAGGTCTATTGTTCAAGAGTTAAGCATTAAAATACTCAGCACTTCTATTTCTATTAACATAAAAACACATCAAAAAAATTTAAACTCTTTTCGTTTTAAGGCAGAGTATTTTGGTATTTGTTGAGAATTTGCCTGGTAATGGTTGATTCCATTAAGTTAACTTGAGAACTTGCCATCATTTGCTTTTTATCTTTTCACACAGTGCAAGTGGTGGTCGCTCTTTCCATCTCTCATAGCAGCAAGCCGATTCTGCTATTTTTTATAGCAGCATACTTCAGGAGTGGAGAGGGAGAGAGTGTGTCAATTATAAATAATTCAAACTACAGTGTACAATTCTATTTACCTGTCAGTGTTTAAATTGACAGCACACCATTATATGTCTCAAAAAATTACATAAAATCTCTACGACAAAAGCAAATAAAGACATTCTTTCAAGAAATAAAATAAGTGCAAACACCTAAAATAGGCAACTGAAGCAACTGTTGTAACCTGTAAAAAAACATAAAACATTTATAAAAGGACAAAATATTTTTATAAATAAAAGATGTTTTCTACTTCTGAAACTTTGAGTAAATATAATAAACTTCTAAGTGCAGGCTATTCTCAGGGACCAAGGTACCATATCATTTTTAAACAAAATTCAAAAGTTTCAAATACATATACAAATCACCAGATTAATTTATATGACCCCCAATATAATTTAAAAAGAAAATATTAAATTATTATTTAGTACATTTTTAAAACTATTTTATAACCAACATGATTTAAAGGGTATAGTGCAATATTTAGGTAGATGTGACATACAGTATAGATATTGTATTCTTTGCAGCTATAACTTACTGTTTCATATTTAAAGGTCAAAATTATTCTTTACTATGTTATCTATAATGACAGGAAACAACATTGACTTCTAGACACCCTGAATACAAATAAATATCTACATTTAAGCTTTAAAAATGAAAATAAATTATAAAAACAGATTTCCTTCCAATTTACAAATTTTTTCCTGCTTCTACATACTATACAATACATTCAACAAAACTCAGCTCTTCTGAGATTTTATGAAGAAAATACTGACTCTTTACTAAGGGAAAAAAAACCCTTTTCAACGCTTTTTAAGTACTATGCTCAAATAAATACACTTAACACTGTAGTTAATTTTACTGTGTTTGAAAAATACCAAGAATGAGTAGTGCAACTTTCTGTTTTCCTTTAGACACCTTCCCACTGTGTTTCGTTGTGAATGGTAGCCTAAGTAAATCAGCACATGTGTGCATTCCATGCATAGACTAATTTCAGAGATCTCACATTCTCATATACTTGTCTGTAACAAAACTGCAGCCTCCAGAGGGTAGCAACATATACCCTGTGAAGAGAATGTGTGAGAATTTACTTTTGGAGTATTCATGAATATTTTTTCCTATCTGTAAAAACAATTTTTAAAAATCTCATTTCTTTAAAAAAATAAGCAATGAAATTGCCCACCTCTTAAGTGGCTTATTAGCTTTTCTGCCTGCTCAATATGGAAAACAGATGTAAACTGTTTCAGGGCTGTATTAAAACTTTACAAATAACTGGGAAAAATTTCATTGTAACCTAATTCCATATAAAATACAGTAAAGCAATGGGACATTTCATCCGTTTTAATAAGAATTACAGTATTAGAGCTCTTGAAGTGCTGCTGGTAGCTGTGTAAGTACTCAAATATCTTCTTGCTTGTTCAGTCATGATAAGCTGGTCTTCTGTCTTCCCATAAACTACTGTTTCCCATTCACAATTTGACTAGGAAGAAAATATCAATAGTGACTTGAAAATTACTAAAAACCTGCCCATATTACTTCACTTTAAAAAATCAATTACTTTCATCAGTTGGGTATTTTATAACTACTGTCAAATGTTTTGATAATGGCATTGTGTTTCTTCTTTATGAAGAAACATGTTATGATTTTTAAATACATACTAAAATAGTTCTGATCTTTTTTTAAAGTCAATTATTTTAACTATCTATATTGCTCACAGGCCTTTGGAGACAGTATAAAAGTTTTGTTCCCAACAGCTCCTCCGAGGGCACATTAAGTCTCTACTGCTTCAAAATTCTGAAAAAGTTTTAAAGACAGAGGGGCTGGGCATGGAGCTCAGTCACAGAGGAATTACCTAGCATGTAACAAGGCCTTGTTTGAGCTCTAGCACCACCAAAAGAAAAAAAAATGCTAAAGAGAAGATATAATGTCAAAAAATGAACGAAGATTTTAAAGAGTAAAGATTACTACATTATAGGTATGATTTGCTACATGACAAACTTTCCCCCAAATTTTATGTTAATTAAACATCAGGAACTCAGAAACATTTTAAGTGAATTAATATGTTCCGTGGCTCTTTGAAAGCAGTAGCTCACGACAAACGGGAGGTGGGCCGTATCTGACTGCAGAGATGTTTTTAAGAAATGCTTAAAAATGCTGGAGCTTTGCGGGATAAAGAAGAAACCTTCCTCCTGAATTAGCTCTCATATTCTCTGGGGTTAACTCTTAAGGTAACTGAGTACAAATTTTTCCAGCATTCACATATACCTGTATATTGGCCACACAGCAACATGAGAAAGGACTATTTTACAATTTCTGAGCCAAAAAGTTCACTGGCAATCTTTACACCAACAAAATCACGCTGAAACTGCTTCTAACCACTTGCCCTTTCAGTATAGCAACTAGATGTACATCTGCTATAGGAAAAGAGTTGCCAGAAGCAGAATTGGGAATCTATAGTCTAAAATGGAAACAGTACTTAAGAAAGCACTAAAAAGTTTGGCTACAACTGTAGTTGCATACTTGATATATACCAAAATCTACTTTAAGTGAAAAAAATGATGAATGTTTAGTTATTAGTATAGTCAGTTTCAAATTTAAGAGAAAAGTATAATTTGTGATACGTATGTCTAAAGTGATCACTGAATAAACAACAAAAATCACTAAAGAAATTTGTAAATCCATACCTGAACATGCTTTTCCAATTTAACAACTTTGCAAGTGTTAGGGTTTGGTTTCTTTTTAGTGAGTGTATATGTTTTGTTGGCTGAATTTATATCTTGTTTCTCAGGAGTCAAGTTGCACCTACTGTCATGTATTTCCAATAGTGGTATCACTAATAAGGATGTTGTGAATATATTTTGTGACTAAGAAAAAAAAGAAAGAGGGAAATAACTAATTCAAAAATGGAAACAAACAGAGGGACTACTCAGTCAGTGGAAACGGAAGCCCTGTCATTTCCCTCCACGTATGCATCTAGCTCTAATAAAATTTATAGTAATGCTGTAATAGTAAATAGTTTGGGAATGAAATAAAGATAAATACTGAAAGGTAAAAGTTTTGCAAACTATCATTTTTTGACATCATACACAAAAGAGCTACTCAAGTATTAAAAGCAAAGGAGTATACTTGACTAATTCTCTGAATTCAGAATACTACTAAAGACAACTCTATGAATCTCTAATAAACTAGACATACAATGAGCAAAAATACAGTAGTTTTCTACCAACCGGCATTTCTGAAATGTCTTCAGTCAGTAGTTGGGTGCCTGGTTCTTCTTTTTCCCAATTATCCAAGATTAGTGATTTTCTCACTTTCTTCACAGAAGTAGTATGCTAGAAAGAATAATTACAACACATTAGAGCCAAACCAACTGGACATAAGGACTTTTATTAACAATAATATTAAGAGATTACCTCCTGTTTGCAGCTTTTATAAGCACATTCATCTTCCTCTTTGAGGAATATGTCAGTTCCAGTTTCTTCTTTTAAAACTTCTCGAATATCTTCCTCCAAGAAGGCAAGAGGCTGGGACTAAATTGTTTTTAAAAAGTTGCTGTGAGCCAATTCCTTTTTCCTCCCCATATATAGAAAACCTATCATATGTATCAATACTCTATGGTGAATATATTTATTATGTATTGAAACATGTACTAACAAAAAAACATTTGAAAGAAAGAAAACCTATCTTTTATACTTTTCCATTATTGGCACAATCTTCTCCCACTCTCTTTAGATAGTTAAATTAACTAATCAGTTTTATGGCAAAATAATACTAACTTACTAATGAATCTACCCCAAAAAGAACATAACTAAAGTACCCTAGAACTGACCAGTATTTTTAAAATCACATTTGATTTCTAATGAACTCACCAAAAGTCTGTATTTGTCTAGAATACCCATGGCTTTCCTAAAGTTTCAAAGGCAACAATATTTACAAAAGTACAAATAGCCAGAACACTTCCTAGTTCTAGCCATTCATGAACTAGTGCAACCACTACTCTAGTGATAATAATACATGGAGATGTGGCTCAGTAGCACAGCATTTACCTACCATACAGGAGGCCCTGGGTTCAATCTCCAGCATTAAAAAAAAGTAATATAAAATTAAAAAATAAAATTAGCAACTTAAGTACATACTTCTACCTGAAACTCAGGACAAGCCCCTTCATTTCTATTATCTCTTTCAGCTTTACAAGCAAATGTGGGGTATGTTTTATGATCTCCTTTGCATAGAAGATGAAACTGAGCTTTAGGGAAGCACCCTGATAAATCACCTTCCTCAGTAGTATTAAACATCTACATACATCAAAATATAATAATTATGTTATCCTACTGCAGGTAACTGTTACTGAAACTACTTAAGTGTAGGTTTTAATATTATGAAAAAGCTCCTTTAACTACTATTTTGCTTTCTTAAGATTACATACACAAAAACTTGAAATAAACCAAGCAAAGGCTACTTACAGTCAAGGAAAAAGATTAACAAAAATAAAAACTTTAAGGAAATAAAACTGTTTCACCTTCAGTGAACATCTTTGTTTAAATGCTAAAAATCAAAGTAATAAAAATTGTAGGAAAATGGATGCACCTTGACACCTAATGTTAAGTGAAATAAATCAGACACACAAGCTTAAATGTCTCATGGTTTCTCTTCTTGAGAAACTCATAGTATAAATAATTAAAGAACAAAATAAAAGATAACTAATAGGAAACAGGGAGATAGATCTTTTGCCAAAGGAAAGGGGACCAAGAAATGGTGGGAGGCAGGAGAGAGGAGAGAGAAAGCAGATGAAAAAACATTAAGATGTCTTATTTAAACATACCAACTCCCCACAGGGAATGTAATCATTACATATTGCAAACATGTACCAATAAAAAAATATTAAAAATTAAAAAGTGATAAAAATCAATGTTTTAATTAAAATTAGGAAAATTTAGTCTTAAAAATAAAAGAGCATACATACCACAATTTTAAGAGGCCCATACTTTTTCTCTTGAGCAGCAAGTGCATTCTTAAAAGGAGTAGGCGTTCTCGGTGTGGTACCCAACATAGATCTTCTAATAGTAGGTGTTCTAAACCTATTCAATCATTTACGTATTTATATTACAGTCACAATTTGATTTCACATAGCAAGCTTAAGCCAAGCTGAAGTATAATTAAATTTCCCTGGTATAGGTACATGTTTACTTAAACATTCTAGGGCTACTTTGAAGTGGGGCGGCTCACGCTCGCTTTGGCAGCACATACCTGAAAGTGTGGCTGCCTAAATAACTCTTACTCCAATCAATCATCTTAAAATATTTAAAAAAAATTTAGAAAACATTAGTTAAAAAATTGCTTTGCTTGCAATCAAAATTTTACAGTATATTTAGCCATTTTTTAGTTTCCTAAGGGTAAAACACAAGGTTTTGACTTTTTAAAAAAAGTTCTACCCTCTAAGGGTAGGGATTATGAAACACTCCATTTATTTGGACAGAAAGCTGAGCTACCCTTGGCATTATGCTCCCTATCTTCTCTAACACAATTATTTAATACCTACTTACCCTACATTTTCTTTTTGATCTTTAGGAGTTGCTTCTTTCTGAAGAGGAGTTGTAATAAGAACTTTTTGCCCACAAATAGGGGTTGATGTAAATGAGGGATTTTCTATATTAAGTTGTTGATTTCCAGGACATGTGTTGAAAAACTAAAAGAGGAAGAGTTTAAGAGCAGTTTTAGAACATCAAAATCCCTAAACAAATATTAAAATGACTATCTATTTCTTCATTTACTTTAGGAAAAGATTATCAATATTATGTTCATACTCTTTCGTGGACAGTGAGCTTCATAAGGGCAGGAATTTTTGTCTTTTTGTTCACTGCTGCTCTGCAGCACGTAGTATAGTGTTTAGTACAAAACAGGCATTCAAGAAACAGTTTTTAAAAAAATGTTCAAAGTTACAAAGAACAATATAAAAGTTTTAAAACAAAATAGGGTGTTCAATTAGAGATGTATATACACCACAGCTGCTGTGTGAACTGGTTAACACAGCTGAGGTGGTGTACAAGAGTAAAATTGAAAAAAAATGTTTTCAGCTCTGTTTTCACTCAGTGATCTTAAATGCTTTTCTATGAGTAATGTGAGTTCAAAATATAATGACAGGCTGAGCACAGTGGTAATCTCCCCTACTTGGGAGGCTTAGGCAGGAGTGAGGTAGAAGAAATAACAACAGGCAAAGAGAAAACAAAGAAATCCAGTTTTTTACATCCTTTGGTACCTTGAAACTGTAGGTCAGAGCCCTGCTCAGCTATACACTTAGAAATGTTACTCACTTTCAGGAAAAGTTGGCAAAACAAGGTTTATAGCCTTATGGCACCTCATCTCCTTTCAGAACATAGGACACCAAGACAAAAGTATCCAGTTTCAGGACTTGCAGGGACATGGATTACTAGCTTTTACAACTTCCAGTTCCAGACTCCCTAGAGCAATGCCTGTGAGTCTGCAGGAACTGTCCTAAACCCATGAGCACCCGGGTTCCTATAGCAATGCCTGTAAGTCTGCAGGCACTGTCCTAAACCTTACTTTCTAACCCTGCCTAGTAAACCTGCCTACACCTCACACTGACACATCCTGCAATTTCTTTTCCATGACGTAAGTCAGTGAGTACACCTACTCATCTGGCTGCAAGGCCCGCACCTCCTCTTTGGGAGAAGCGAGCGTCTCAGATCCCACTGGTGACAGGAGGATCATGACCCTAAGAGTTCAAGGCCAGCCTGGGCAGCAGAGCAAGAAACCAGCTCAAAAAAATAAAACAAAATAAATAATATTTTGCTGGTAAGGAAATACAGCAGTCTGTATTTCCAAATCTCCCCTAAATTTGCCTATCTAAAACAAAGCACTGAACCTTTGGACAGGCAACATCAGAGTTTGTTTTTAAATTACACAGTGTCTGCACGGAGTCTCAACTTACATATAATGGTGAAATTTACTTTTGTAGCCAACAGACTAGAAGCAGGAGTGTGTCGCAGGAACTGGTTCGAAGCTGCTTATAGCTGGACAGAATTCGAACTCTACTAGCCTCTATCAACTCCTGCTTCTTCATATTTGAGTTACTTTAAGATTAGCAATCCAAGCCTCTTTTTCATGATAAAATCCAAACTCAGCCACAGGTTATAAGTTTCCAGCCACTTTTGACCTTAGAATTTACACTTCAATAAAAATTGCTGGTGTGTAAGACTCCAGAAATGGGAAAGTGTTAGAGTGTCCAACTCTATTTCATCTTCCCTAAGTTGCTTTTTAACTACTGCTACTAAGGATACTAGAGATCTCATTTAATTTACCCGAGTTCATCAACACTGGAAAACATATATAAAACATTATACCTGTGAAGGAGAAAATGGTAGTGTTTTCACTGGTGTGTGTTTTAATGCTGTGTTAACGCCATCAATGAATGAGCCTTCACCAAGTTCGCTACCTGGAGACTGATTCACTCGCATTTTTCTCTTCTTTCTGAGGATGGTTGGTGGAGTGCTAAACTTGGCTGCACTTGGGGATGCTGCAGGAACTGCCTCACTGTTTCCATCACAACTGTTTTTCTTCCCTTCGAGTACAAGACTAAATTGACATTCCATGGCTCCTTCACTGTGTTGAATTCGCATTAGTTTAACTGGGGTGGACTTGACAGGAGAAGCAGCGGCATCAGAAAGATCAAAACTGGTAACATCACTCCATGCTACAGGATCCTGTAATAAATTAAATTCTTAACTAAAGTTAACACTGTAACTAGTTAGATCTGATCCCGATCACAGGATGATGAGTTCCACTGAGTTATTTAACTATTCATGGTCAGTAAAAATAGCTTTCCCTGGACATCTTAAGTAAGACCATCTCAGAGGAACAAATTATGTTTTTCCTAGAATTCTAATTTAGAATATTCCAAAATATTATTTCACCCAACTCAGCAGTTGAAATTTACCGTCGATGTATCTTATATAAAAAGAACAAATTATTTTAAGTTATTAAAAAGTACAATTCATTATAAAATTTCATATTCACTTCACATCAGGAAAACACTATCAGATGCTACAGAATATTTTGGTAATATGTATGGAACATGTTAAAAATGGTGATATACACTGATCCAGAAACTCAATTTAACCTGAGAATATAATCATGATTTTGCACAAAACTTTACATAAATACCTTTTATTATCAGGAACACTGAAAATTTAGATACTGCCAACTGTCCAATATTAACAGTATGTTCAGTAAATAAATTTCTTACATTCACAGGAACGGAATACTATAAAGCCACTAAAATTCAAGTTTAAAACCAGTTCAGAAAACAAAGATATGCTCATGATGTAAGTGGAAGACAAATCAAATCTACAGATATACTTTTGGATTTAAAAGAAACACATATTTTCTACATGTACAATACAGACAGCACTGCAAGGCCTACTTGAAGTTATTAACTCTGAATACAGGGGGACTTGAACTTTCTTCTTTGTAGTTTTCACTGGTTTCCAACATTCTCTGATGCACTTGTACAACTTCAATAAAAATGAACTCTTTTCAATTACAAACATTCCTTATAAGGCACATACTTGAGAAAAGATGAAAACTTTCTTTTTGCCCAGAAGCTATTGCATGGTATTCAAAGTAATGCTTAACATAAAATTGATCTATGTCCTCTAAATGACATTTCTGAACATAAAATCATATAACTGAAATCACACTTTTGATAACTTCACAATCTCAAACTTACAGATTCAATAAGTTCTAGGGTCTCTGCAAACTCTGGGATGGTCTGTAGAGAAGACAGCACAGCATTCGCCTCTACAGCCAGGAACTTCGTGGGTGAATTCTGCTGCACGGACACAGTTTGATTTTCATCCATGCCATAAAACTCAGTAGCTTGATCCTCGAGGTTATTTAGAGTATTAGACATGCTATCATCCATGAGAAAACTACCCGACCAGGCAGCTAAGTTTCCAAGTTGCTAAAGGTACAAAAGAAATTTAAATATTTGTCATTCTCAATGGAAGTATAAATTCAGATTTTAAGTGAACATTTTCTCTAGAACAAGTTATTTAATATTTCAGCTAAAAATACTGTAGCAAATATACTGTCTTTCCTCAAAGTTGGTATGTGTTTTAATTGAATGCCACATGTTGACTATATTTCTTTTTTTCTAATTAAATTTTTTATTCACAAAATGTACTATCACAGAAATGCACTAATAACAAAAATTTTTAAAAATCACTGTAAGCTAAAACAAGCAAATAACAAAGTGCAACATACCCACTCACAAGCCCTGCTCCCAGGGTTACTTAGCTGTAGTACTTGCCTTCCCTCATGAATAATGCTCTTTTACCCTGGAGCTCATTTGCAAGTACTGCTGCTCCCTTTGCTTCAAATGTTCCCCAATTTTCTGACCAAGAAAACGCCTATTTTTCATTTAAAATACAGTTCAAATATTGAAAGGTATTCTACTCCATTTATAATAATGCCCTTATTTATCTTACTAACAGTCTTACTGATATATAATCATGCTGCTTTTCACAACTGAGTTCAAATAATACTTCCTCTAGGAACCCATCCCTGACTGCACAAATCTAAATTAGGCACCTGTCCTATGTGCTTTCATAAAACTTTCTGGCTTATCACACTATACCCTGTTGCTTGTATGTTTCCACTCTAGAGTAAATCCTGTCATTTTTCTTTATCTTTAGAGATGTTCACTGGGTGATTTACTTATCTTCTGAGTCTAGCTTCCTATTATCTTACCATAAAAAAATAAAAAAGAAACCTAAAGAGTCATGAATGAAAAAATTACATGTAAAGTGTGTAGTACTGTTCAGTAGAACTTCTGGAGATGATGAAAATGTTCTATATCGGCAGCTACTCAATATGGAAGCCAGCAGCCGTGAGTAAGCAAAGTGTGGCTAGTACAACTGAAAAAAAGGAATTTTAAATTTTATTTTAAATTACGTGTGCCTAGTAGCTACCAGATTTTAGAGAGCACACAGCCCATTCCATAGAAGCACTCAAAAAAATGATTTCCATTCCTATTAAAATAAAATGCTAATGTGTTAATGAGTCACAATAGCAAAACATGAAGTTTCAAACTAAATAAGGTAAAAAAATATTATTACAAAACAAGTTACCTGTTTTAAAGACCCCTAAAAATAAAATTAAAACAATCTTATTTCATTAGCAGAACTACCTTCTGAATGAATCACTTTCAGGAGATAGCTTCCAAATCATATGCCTTTCAATTGAATTTGCAGGTGAGAAAAAGAGCCAAATGATAAAGAGGGAGGTCACTGGACCCAAGAGAAAAACCATAGGGGTTTATAATCATACAGAACTGAAACTGAATCTCTAGCAAAATTTCATCTCATTCACAGAATTAATATAAAGATTGTCAAGAATATATATAAAACAGCTACAAGAGAATATAATGGATACTCAGTAAAATGATGGCCATTACTAGCATATAAATTTTAAAAAGAATAAATATATATGTATGGATTCTCCTAGCTGCAGCAATTTCCCTCCAAAATTCAAAATATCTTTATTCAACCAGATCTTTACGAGTAAATTTTAGATAGCAAATTCTAAAAAATTAGTAACAGGGGCTGGGGATTTAGCTCAGCGGCAAAAGCGCCTGCCTGGCAAGCGCAAGGTCATGAGTTAGGTTCCCGGTACCAGAGGAAAAAAAATAAAAAATAAAAAATAAAAAATTAGTAACATTCTCCCTGCTCAATACAAAATGCTAATTCTTTAACTACTTATATTTTTCTTGTGAAATTAAGATTTTCCATTTTAAAAAGCAAAAATTATTTGAACATGGTATCACTATCTATAAATGTGGGCCCTGTAACCATAACTATTTGCAGTTCTTAACCAAAATTAAATAAAACAATATACATCCGATCTTCCTATTGCCAATGGTTTTGCAATTTCAAAGCTGCTAACCTCAACATATAGCTCACCTGTTACAATTAAAAAATATCACTTTTTAAACATCCTCTTAGGTAATGCAAAGACATCACCAGTTGCCTCACAACACCATTTTAAGATCTCGGGCCATGCCACCTTACTGATGTCTGAGGTCCCAGTCACTCTCCATGTACTGCCCACTCACTCATTCAGCTCCAAACCACGAAAAACCTTTCTAAACACAAAAAGGCTCAAGGTATCATTTAAAAATTTTAAAAATGTCTTTTAAGTATAAACATTTAAAAAAAATTCTACTAGAATGATTACTATTCATTCTAGTTTAATACTCATACTTATTCTCATTGAGTCTCAGTTAGCAGTTTCATACCTGGTAACCAAAACTCAACGTCCATATAAAATTTCTTCTTTTGAAGGACTTCTTTAGTGAGCACAAAAATCTAAATACTCCCTTTGTACATATTTTTGATGTTATCACTTTTTCCAAATTCACTAAATTCATATTCTAAATATAGTAAATAAAAAAATTTTAAAAGAGAATAAAAATAATCTTGGAGCTCATAAATCTCTTCCTGCCAGATGTGGTGACCTGTGCCAGTAATTCTAGCACTCTGGGAGGCTGAGGCAGGAGGATTTCAAGTCTGAGTCCAGCCTGGGCAACTTAGCAAGTCCCTGTCTCAAAAAAGAAATGGATCGGGGATATAACTCAGTGGGAGGGCCCTCAGTTCAATCTCCAGTACCACAATAAGTAAATAAATAATCTCTCTATCTATTAAATTCCTCATTTTTCAAGATTTGTTTTTATATTATGCCAACATTATGTGGAATGCCTGAAATAAAACCAAGACCTAATCCAAACCACATATAATTTTCATATATATATATATATATCAAAGACTTTACATCTGCTTGACATTTATGACTCAGGAAGTACTCTAAACAACAGAAGTATCCTAGTACAAAACATTGTAAAATATGCTAAAAGAAATGCATATCAAAATCAGGCAACCTCCAAATTTAAAAAAAACCTATTTTTACTCCATATTAAAATGTGAAGTCATACTCCATATGCTCTATAGCTGATGAAAGTATAAAAGCATATATGAGAAGGATTCTATCAGTAAACTCTACACAATCTTTTCTTACAGATGGAAGTCGCTTTCTTCTAACTTCATTCTCAGCTGACATAAGAAGCAACTCAAGTTCCTTTATTTTCTTTTCTTTATCAGGATCTTCATCAACAAAGGATGGCTACAATAAGTTAAATAAGAGAGAAAAATTATCTCTGAGGCATTGATTTATTATTATTAGTGCTCTAATTTTTATTTTTTTGTTTTGTTTTGTTTTGTTTTTTGGTACTGGGAATCAAACTCAGGACCTTGCTCTTGCCAGGCAGGTGCTTGTGCCACTGAGCTATATCCCTAGCCCCTAATTTTCATTTTCTATGCAAGCTAAAATATATTTTTCTTAATAAGGCTTAATACTACTTATATTTTAATATTCAATATATCACAATTCCTCTGGTATCTAAAGATGTACTAGAAAATATTTTCAATTTAGCAGAAAAGATGCAACAACATTTAAATGCATTAAAAACATATTGTACCATCTATATCAGCTAAAAAATTTATGTCCTGGAATATTTTAGTTTTACTGAATTGTAATACACACATTTTATTCAATTTAGCAAATGCTTGACGGAAGAATGGAAAGTATTACCAAACTGGTGTTGTCAATTACCTCTTATTTGCACAGTTTATATTTTCAAAACCCACTTACTCATTTTTTCCTTCCATTTACAATATTCAAAGTACAGTAAACAAAACAATATTGCTTAGTACATGAAAAAAAGGGCACTACTTGACTCTGAAAAATGTTTGAAAGCATTCCTTTTGTCTGATGTTACAAATAAAAGTTACCTGAATAAAGGCAGAAGTCTGAATATGCTCTACACAATTGCCTTCAGGTGATACATACTGATAACCAGGAATCTAAAAGGGACAGTAATTAAAGCATTACTATTACACACTAACACCATCCAAATTTTAAAAATCTGAGGCAAGTTACAAAAACTTGTGATGTCACCATTACAATTTAAAGTATCTCTAGAAATTTTTAAAATTCATCACTTCTTATCTACTATTTCTACCATTTATTGAGAAAGCCACAACTTTTAGGAAAAACCTCAACTTCTATTAAATGAAATAGAATTATTTAGCCTAGTTTTGTCAGCCAGTCTATCTATTATCAACATTTCCACCAAATATTAAAAATCTGGTACGTAAGGGCTGTTCTCTCTTGCAGAAGACAACATAATTGTGTTCCACCTGGCACAGGAAAGTACTAATGCCTGTGAAGCTATGACAAGACAGAGACTAAAGCAAGTTTCTATCTCCAAATCCTACTACCACTCCATGACAATCGGAGTAAGACAGGACAATGTGGACTTTTTCTACCACTCATTTTGGAAAAAACAATTAGAATCACTCCAGACTAGATACATATATTTAACAGATCCTGACAACAAACTAACTAGCTTCTGCTTCATTTCTAAAACATCCACCACGACAAGAACTGTGAAGCTGCACGTGAAGTGAGCGAGCGCTGGTAAAAGAAAAAGTAGTTTTAAAAACCCGTAAGTCAAATAAACACGAAATTGTCTACCTTCTGTAACGGCCTACAGAAATCATTACCTAATGCAAAATCATTATATATCACTTCTAACATATGATGCACCTTTTACAGTACCCAATGAGTATCACTCAGCTTGGTAACTCAAATAAATTAAAATTTATCTCTCTCAAATTTTAATGAGAAATTGTAATAGCAGTTCAAACCAATCTAACTTATCCTTCAAGTCACACTTTATGATAAAACTAAAATTATTTTAGTAGTTTAAATTAATTGAACTATGAATATATAAATCTCTTTTTAAACTATTGCAAAGGAAACAATTCTTAAAGTTTAAGAAATATCCTCATCTTTCCAACATATTTTGATTGAGACTGTTAGGTGCTCCCTTGGCCCCAAGTAATTTTTAAAATTACTTTTCTGTAGGTTAAAAAAATAAATTTAATTGACAACCTTTCTAAAATAGAAGCAGATGTTTCAGTTTGCTGCTGAAACATAGGACTCTAAAAAAAAAAATGTAAGGAAACAGACAATAAAATCTGAACTATCAGCAGATAATTATGCTATCTTCATGCTTCCCTATATGTAAATTCAAATGTCACTTTTTTTTTTGGAGACAGGGTGTCACTATGTAGTTCAGGCTGGCCTGAGCTCACTTTGTAGTCCCAGCTCGTCTCAAACTCACAATGATCCTCTTGCCTCAGCCTCCCAAGTGCTGGGATTACAGTAGTGTGCCTCCACACCTGGCTACCACTTTTTGTTGTTGCTGTTGTTTTTGGTTTTTTGAGATAGGGTCTCACTGTATAGTGCACGCTGGCCTTGAACTCGCTTATATAGCCAAGGCTGGCCACAAATTCAGTGATTCTTCTGTCTCAGCCTCTCAAGTGCTAGGATTACAGGCATGCATCACAAGACCCAGCTGTTCATGTTTTTCACATACTTTTTAAAAAGCCACTTAAAAACGGTGACATTCTGGCTGGGTGTGGTTGGGCACGCCTGTAGTCCCAGCACTCAGGAGGCTGAGGCAGGAGCATTGCCATGAATTTGAGGCCGGCCTGGGCCACAAAGTGAGTTCAAGGCCACCTGAACTGCACTGTGAAACCCTGTGTCATAAAAACAACAAATACAAAAAACTTATGAACATCCATAAAATGTAGAATAAAATCAAACTTGAAGCATAGATAGCACAGAGTTTTAATACCCAGCCCAATTTAATCTTTGGTAGACACAACTTAGTCCTGACTTAATTTTATATAAAAAGAATCAAGAACTGCTCATCATAGTAGACAGGTACCAAGAAAAATAAACATTACGAAGACTCTAAACTAATTTCTTGCAGGCAGGAAAACGCCGTATAAAGATCAAAATAGTTTGCCTCATTTTGAGCTTCTGTAATCGCTACTGACTGTCTAAACAAAGACTGAAATAACCCAAGTGATTAACTATTAGGAGGGAAAGCAAAGCTGAAAGACATCAAATCAAATCATTTCCTACATCCCCAAATAATGGCTGGAATGATTTTTTCACTATTCTCTCCTTTAATCCACTTCCTACACCCCTATAGTTATACAGAACACTTTAAAAATGGAAACTATAGTAGAGGTGGGAGCACAGACAAGTAACTGAATCATAAGTGAAGATGAAAACAATAAGGACATATGCATATACTGTGTTTAATGTAAAAAGTACATTAAAAGGAGATATTTTAATGACTGCGTTCCCAAAATATTTGTAGAAGTCATAGCACATTTTTTCAGTTTGTAAATGTCTGTTACCCATTCCCTTAATGTTTTATTGTCTTATTAAGAAACCATTTTCCCATCTAGCAACTAAAGAGATTTTTAAAATAATGAAGGTATTAAAAGTATGTGCCTGAACAGGTATGTAAAACTGATTCTGGGTTTGCAAATGGTCCATAGTCGCACAAGGTTTGTGTTGAAGTTTTGATGAAGATCGTTCTGATTTTATCCCATCTTGTAAGTAGCCCTCCTGTTCCACTTTTCTTCGCATTGTAGAATTCCAATGGTTTTTAATGGAATTATCAGTCCTAAGAAATGAAAGTATATAATTTAAAAAGGAAAAGAGGAATCCACACATTTCAATATTATGTAACTTGTACAAAGTGCTGAAAACCAAAATTTGGGTAAGGGAGGTGCCGGGAATTGAACTCAGAACCTGAGCTACATCCCCAGCTGAAAAAGTTTACAACTGATGAAATCGGGTACTTTAAAAACTCTGAAGATAAATCGTAAGTCAGGCTTAGTGCTGTAAGAACCACAGACGCTATAGGGACTAAAATGAAGAAGGTCCCTATTCTGCTGGTGCTCAGTCTGTAGGTCTGGCCGCAGGTAAGGAACAACAAAACAACAGTGAAAGAAACATAAAAAAACTAGTGTAATCCAGACAATTAAAGCAGAGTGAGACAAGTGGGTAACTAGGGTAATTCTGGTTGGACAGTCAGGAAGCCCTCCGTGAGAGGACAGTGAAGTGAGACCTAACCAACAAGAATGACCCACCCGAACAGGGACAGGAAAACAGAGCACCCCAAACACACGGCAGGGGCAGGGCAAAGGCCTCAAGCTAGGCACAAACCTGTGACCACGAGAAGGGAACCAGTGACAGAAGCCCAACGTTCTGTTTTCATTTCTTGGAACAATCCCTTCTTTTTTTATCTAAGGTTTCCTTTATGAAAATGTAAATCTTTAGTGTATAGCTATTTGTAGTTTAAAACCCATCCTACATAAAATATACTGAAAACCTACTTTATGTTGATTTACAAAGCTCAGTTCTCGGGAAAGTAAGAAGATATATAAACAAGCAAAAACACCAGAAGTTCCTAGTCTGGTGTTTTTAAAAATTTAACACCGTACCTTAATTTCCTCATCTACAGAAAACAGTAACGTTTGCTCTGCATATTCCCGAAGTATATAAAGAGGCATGTAGCTGGATGTGTGGCAAATGCATAGAAACCCAGCACTCTGAGAGGGTGAGGCAGAAAGACTGCAAGTTCAAGCCCAGCCCTGGCAGCTTAGTGACATAGCTGAGACCTTGTCTCAAAATAAAATATAAAAAAAAGGGCTGTAGCTTGGCATGGTGGTACACATCTGTAATCCTAGCACTTGTGAAACTGAGGCAGGAGAATTGTCACAAGTTCAAGGCCAATCTTGTCTACAAAGAGTTCAAGGCCAGCCTGAACTACATAGTCAGATCCTGTCTCAAAATGAAGATCGGGGTTTGGCTGCAGATATAGCTCAGTGCAAAGGTTGAATCCCTAGGACCACACAAAAATATGTACAAGCATTTTATATACTATAAATTACTATATAGAGATAAACAGAATAAAAACTAAGTGCGTTATCTTCTGAGTGAGGTACAAAATTCCCAGGGTTGGTCAACTGTGCTAGATTATCAGGAAACACATGAACCAGTGCAGTGTAGAGGATACTTAGGACATTACTGCCTCTGAGGGAAATGCAGTTTTAGTTACATGAAAATATACAACACTCCCATGACTTTAAACCATACTACAGCTAAGCATTAAATTTTTCTAACATACTTTCATAGCAGTGTGGGATGGGAATACTGTGTTTCTTAACGAAAAAAATACATTAGAGGGAAATATTTTAATGAGTGTGTTCCCAAAATATTTGTATAATTTGTATTTATTTTACTTAAAGTATATTTATATTTATGTATAATTTGTTTTACTTAAAATTGCAAGATAGGTATTCTCAGCCCACTTTATTTCAACCAACCTACTTGTAATTCTCTGGCTTTATGCACAGTAATCCTAAAGAAAGAAAACTCTGATTCAGATTCCATTTGCACAAAAAGGATCTACTAACTGGCAATGATATATAAACATACTTTGGGGAGCATATTAAATGTTTATATAATCTAAACATTTTATAATCATTGTATTGCACAAATTATTGCTATACTTTATTTAAAAAGTAATTATATTTCTTACCACCAAATTTATTACAGATGTTCCAAACAGATGCTTGTATTATGCAGTCTAAATTTTAATTATAAATAAAAGGTATGGGCTGCTTACAAAATATTTAATAGTAAGGTAATAAGGATCATGATTAAATACAAAAAGTGTATATACATTTATATAAGCACCTTCCAGGAAGTAGTTTGGCAATTTCTGCCCAACGATTTCCCAACCGCTTATGTGCTTCATAGATGATTCTGTCTTCTTCTTCTGTCCAAGAAGATTTCTTTACTTCAGGATTCAGATGATTGTGCCATCTTTCTCTACACTGCTTGCCTATTCTTCCTTTTAAATGTTTTGCAATTAAAGACCACCTTTTTGGTCCATATTTTTGAACTAACTCAATAACCTAAGAAGCAAAACAAAAGTTTAAAAAGTTATTACCTTGTTTGAAACATAACTCAAGAATGCTGGGGCTAGAAATATCACCCGTTAAAGCACTTGCCTAACATGTGTGAGTCCCTGGCCTGAATCCCCAGCAAGGGCAAAACAAAAACAAAAAATTCAGATGTCAATTTAAATAAATACATTAAATTTAAGCCCCAACTGCATACACTGTTCAAAAATCAATTTTACCAATAAACAATCCTTCAGCATGTGACCAGTCAAAAACTGACTCCCCATTATCTGCAACCCAAAGGGCTACAGTGACTTGGAAGTGAAAATGTTTCCACAGAAAATACTATGAAATGGTAGTAAAAATCTTCACATTCTATTCTTATATTTTACAAAGAAAAAAAAAAAAACCAGCTTCAGCAGAAAGCTAAACAAATCTATCCGGAAGCAGAAGGAATCCACAATAATTGGCTTTTTATTCCCTCTTTTCTCATACTGAAAAAACACATTCTTTTTCCCAGTTTAAATGTTTATTTTACTTAAAATTGCAAGATATTTATTCGTAGCTCACCTTAGTTCACTGTTAGTTTGCCTGTCACATGAGGCAATATCACATTGTAAACATTTTGTATTGATGGAATATTTAAATTTAATATACATCGATATTTTTACTATATGTATATATTTACTATGTTTAAAAATAAAATTTCAAGATTAAATGTACTTTTAATGAGATTATATACTTTAAAACTATCAGCCACCAACTAAATCAGATCATACTGAATCTATCAAAATAACTTTAAGAATGACTTCTTACATATAAAATTATCAAATGTAAAAATAAAATTAAAATGTTTAATATATTAACGGAAATTGTGGTATATGTGCTGCCAAAACAAGCACTATTAATGCAGTTTTTGATAGGAAACTATACCCTAATATAGTTAAATCAAATTGGTTATAATTAAACCAATGCTTTATAGCAAGCATTTTTCCTTCTGCAAATCACTGTAAAATAGATTGTATTTTATACTTGGTTTGACTCATTTCAGAAAAACTACATTTCAAGATCAACATTCAGTCATGTAAATAGCCTCTAGAGAACAAAATTAGGTTTAAGAACAATCAAGTGATTGAAGTTTGTGTTAAAACAAAGTATTAGTAAGAAAAAAGCTAATACACCTACGCAGTGACCATAAAGAACATGAACATATTACCCTTTGATCCTCTTCTTTAGTCCAAGGACCCTTTATCAATTCTGGATTTAAAACTTTCTGCCATCGATGTTGGCACTGAAAATCAGAACGGTTCTGAAAGGATTTGAAGATGTTATATAAACATCTTATGTATTATTTCTAATTCTCATAACAATACTATGGAAACAAATACTATCATATACATATTGTAAGGAAGTTGAAGGACAAAGAGGTTAAGTAATTTTTCTAAGCTAGGAGAGCTGATATTTGAATATAATTCAAATTAACTCCAAAATTTATCTCCTTATTGTTTAGCCTCTACTTTCAGGTTCTGTTGAGAGACACTATGACACTATAGAGAGAACACAGGTAGCATGGTTTTTCAATCCAAAGTAATTAATCTCAAAATTCACATATGAGTGTTTTGTCTATTCACAGCACATTAAAAACAAGAATATACGCATAATAAAATGTGATTATAAAATTATATACAAATGAATAGTATGTGAATTAGTATAATGAACAGTAAGTGTAAATTTTTAAAAATCAGTTAACACTTTAAAACGTAAGAATTAGATACTAAATGTTTAAAGCAGTTTTCCCTGATTTTACTGGTTAGCTATCAAAATATTTCAATATTTACATTCTCTCAAAATGTTTTAATGTGTATCACAAATATTTATAAAGCCCTATCCAAACTTAATGCCATTTTTGTTTTATATTGTTAATCTCTTGAGGCCTCCGGGTAAGGGCTTTATAGGATGAATATCTCTTTTTTTTTTTTTTTTTTAGGATCCCTTATCTAAAATGCTTATAACCAAAAGTGTTTCAGATTTCAGATATGTATGGGTTTTAAAATATTTGCATATCTGTAATAAGATACTTTGGGGATGGGATCCAAACTTAAACACAAAATTTACTTATGTTTCTTATACTACACCTCCTACACACAACCTGAAGATAATTTTATACAATATTTTTAGTGCACCGACTTTTTACTATGACCTACTACCTGAGTTCAGGTGTAGAATTTTCCACTTGTGGAGTTTTATCAGAATTCTGAAGCTTTGGATTTTGAAGCACTTCAGATTTCAGATTTTTGTATTAGAGATGCTCACCTTGTACCAGAAAATCAGACTTTCTAAACCATTAGCGACCAACTACAAGTGGACCAAAAACAGGGATGTTTTTAGAAGGAAATCTAAATCTAAAATATGTACAGAGTCAGGCACAGTGGTGAAGCACCTGTAATCCCAGCCTCTAGGGGTGGTGAGGGGGAAGGCAGAGGCAAAAAGATCAGGGCAGCCTAGGCAACACACTAAGACTTCCTCTCCGAATGAATGAAGCTACACTCTTAAAAATTAAATTTAAACAAATGTCCTATTAGCCATGCTAGAAATATAATTTAACATTTTACTTACTTGAAGATGACTAGCAATTAGAGTCCAATCATCAGTTCCATGTTGTTCAACCAACTTCTTTAACTTATCATCCTATAAAACAGGTATAAAAATTAAAAAGCTTTCCATCACCCTTTTGCTCCATCCCTGAATACAGCTCTCTAGTTCTGTAAAGTCGTATCTAGTGGCCATTTTTAAAACTAACACCACTACTATACAAACTTCTTCATGTACTACACTGTTCTGTCAGGCACAATACCAAGTAGTTATTCAAGTCTCTGATCAAAGAAAAAGAATGTACAAGTTAGTTGATGGATAACTTTTCTGCACATTTTGTTTTGAATTACCTTTCATAACTATAACAGTATAAATTGATAAATACAAGTACGAAATTCATAAACCTTCCCAGATAACTACCTCATCTCTTGTCCATTTCACTCTGTTCCAGAGTTTTTTCAGTCCTTTTTGTTGTGGTACTTCATAATCATGATCAGCATACTGAAGATCCTCATCCTCATCCTCACTACAAAAAAATAATAACTTGTCAATCAATAATTGTATTCAAATTAGTGAATTAAATTTGTGTGTGCCAAGTATGACTGAAGCCACCCAGACTGAACATATATATCTAAGGAAGGTATATTCCTAACATATATACCTTATATTTGGAATATTAAAACTAAATCATTGCCAAGCATGGTGGCTCACCCCTGTAATCCCAGTACTCAGGAGCCTGAGGCAGGAGGATTGCCATGAAGTTGAGGCCAGGCTGAACTACATAGCAAGGCCCTGCCTCAAAAAACAAAAATAAAAACACAACAACAACAACAAAAAAGTCCTACAATGGGGAAGAGCTATAGTTACACTAGCATTTTAAAAAATTAGGCCAGATGTGCCATTAACAGCCAAATCACAACCTTGTAAGTCTTTCTACAGAGTCTTGACATTTATTCTTCATTTGACCTTTACTCTAGAAGCGAAAGGACTTTAATTAAAGAAGCAAATGATAAATATCTTGTGCTTTAAGAAAAATCAATAGCAACAGTGTGATGAAAGAGAAGGAAAGCCAATTAGTAATCTTTATAATAACTCAAGCAAGAAATTATTAGGGCTCAACAAAAAGGAATGGTAAAAAACAAACCACACAAAAAAACCCTACAACCTGTTAATCCGTTGACAGTGTCAACAACAAAAAGGGTTAATTACCCAGGAATAATTGTAACATTCAAAGTCAAGGTATAGGTAAATGATGAAACACCAAAAACTTGAATAAATGCAAAAATATTTAGACCTCATTCTTGGATAAGAAAACAATATTCCAGAGATGTCCATTAATTCATACTAAATGAATGAAAACACCAACAGATTTTGAAAAAGAATTGCTTAAGCTGATTTCATCATTCACAAACAAAAGAATTTAAAAAGTAATAATATCCAGAGTAACAGCCAGAAAAAAATCTAAAAATAATAGTGGCAGAATTACCATTACCTATTATCCAAATATACTATACAGAAATAAACCAGAATAGTACCGGCATATGAACAGACATATAAAGAAATGGAACAAGATAAAACATTCAGGAAAAAAAACCCACGAATTTGGTAAATTGTAACATTTTAAATCAGTGGTACCAAGACAGACTTTTCTTTCAAGAAATGGTGCAAGATATTGGATAAGCATTCTTAAAAACTAAACTAAGAGTTCTACTTCAAATTCAGATGAAATAAGTATTTGTATTTTTAAAATGAAACCATAATAGTACTATAAGAGGAAATAATTCTTTTTAACATCTCAGAGTAGAAGGGAAATAACTATCACAAGACGAAAGTCCAGAGCCCATGAAAGAATGGACCAACCACGGTGATAAAAGTAAACGGGAAGAAGTATATGAAACTAAGAAATATTTAAAAAGTAGCAGCAAGAATTTTGCAGCTGACAGGGTATGAAGAATCAAAGATGACTCCAAACTTTCTGGCTTTGGGAATACAACCAATGTTATTCACTAGGGAAAGGACAGACACAGGACAGGCAGAACTCTGGAAGGGAGAAGGAAAGGCAGAATAGTTTTGGACTACATGTTTTCAAGGTACTTGAAAAATACACAGGTAAAAATGCCCAGAGCAGAACTGTTCAAAAAATATAAAATGCAAGCCACATCATGTAGTTTTCTAGTGGCCACATTTTTAAAAAGAAACTACTAAAGTTAATTTTGTTTTTTTTTTGGTACGGGGAATCGAACTCAGGATCTTGCGCTTGCCAGGTAGGCACTTGTGACCACTGAGCTATTTCCCTGGCCTTACTAAAGTTAACTTTAATAAATATTATTTAACCCAATATATCTAAAATATAATTTCAAAATGTAAACATAAAAATTATAAATGAAATATTTTATACTCGTTTTGCTTAGTAAAGTCTTCAATATCTGTTATGTATTTTGTAGTCATAGTACATCACAATTCAGACTATTCCCATTTTAAGTGCTGCAGCTATCCTATTGGGCAGAACAGGTCCAGAGGGCAACTGGGTATATGGATATGCTATTCAGACATAGGTTTAGAGTAGATCCAGTTTTGGCATTTGCGCGCATACTCGTACAAAGAATAGTTGTGGTCAGATGACCCAAGGAAAGTAAATATAGTGAAGGAGTAAAAGTCAAAATGTGAGCTTTTACAGAGCAAAAAATAAAGACTATTTTAAAGAAAGAAGCACAGGAAAAGATAAGTCTCCAGGATAAACTGAATTTGAGGATTCTATTAGCCAGAGAACTGGGCATCTGAAAATAATGCGAACTAACATTTACTTAAAACTTTCTAAGTACCATATACTGTAGTAGTCTTAAGAAATTTTTCTCTCAACAACCAGAAGAGAGAAAATAATACTATTATTGTTACTTCACAGAGTAGAAAATCTTGATTTAGAAAAGTATAACTCCTTTGTTTTGTTTTGCTTTTGTGTGTGATACTGAGGATCAAATCTTAGGGTGCTCTACCACTGAGCTACATTCCCAGCCCATCCCCCACTTTATTCTGAAACTTGGTCTTGCTACTAAATTGTCCAGATGTAAACTGAACTTGTGATCCTCTTGTCTCAGCCTCCAAAAGTGCTGAGATTACAAGTAACTTCTTAACCAAAGTCACACCAAATTTATCATGGTTGATCTCTAAAGTCCACCATTTAACCACACTATAACACACTAGAAAAATAGAGAAGAGTACTAGGAAGTTGGAACCTAAACTACATTTTGAAACCAGAACCCTTTAGTTCTAACTTAACCACTTACTTTGTAATCTTGTACCTATTACCCTCTCAGGGCTTTAGTTCACTTGTTTGTAAAAATGAGTGTAATGCCATCTACCTTACGGTACTGGACTAAGGATAAAATTAAGTGAGAAAACCTATTTTATACCTCATATAAACACTAAGTAGAAATGTGGCTCAATATTAATGTGCATAATCTGATCGCCATAGCAGAAGTCAAAATCATCTTGTCTTTCTAGATTTAACTCTTTCTTTAAAATCCATTCTGATTTCAAAGAGCAAAGTGTGAAAATTTGTCTATCCCTAGTGAAATTAAGAACATATAAATGGTTCCTAATATCTATTAACTCAATCTTACAAAATTGAAAAATGAAGTCCATCCTTTGCAAGAACTTCTAATTGACTGAGTTGTCAATTCCATAGAATGAAAATTTTTCCTATCTAAACAGGCAAAATAACAAGATCCCCTATTCTCTTCTATTCATCTACTTCCATAGTTGAATGCACTTTAATTTTCCAGTGGTCTCTTGCATTTGTAACAAGAATCTGTCAGTCCTACTTATATATGCTTTTCCATTAAACAATACCAAAACCAAAGCCAGTTTTAATTAAATATCTGTTACTGGCAATCATCTTCAGCTACCAGAAATATAATCCAATCAGCCAAGAGTAAATGGTTAAATTGGTGATGCTTCAGAGTGCAATAATTTCATAAATTTCTCAGTTACTAAATCAAATAAAGTATCAACTTTCCCACCCAAACAGTAAGCCTGAAGAGCGCAGAGACTGCCTATCATATTTACCTCTCAGGTCCAAGCACTCGAATGTTTGTAGAATTAATAAAGATCTTCTTTATCCTTCTACATCCCTCCACTAAGCTATCCTCCAAGATTACTTCACTTCCAACTCACCTACCACTTCCACCTTTCTCAAGACAAATGTGATCTCAAAGTAGATACAAGAAAGATTTGGTTTATTAAACAAATGAAAATAGCTCAAGGAGGATGTTGAAGGCATTTCTGTTTGTTAAAAAGTACTTTCAGAATCCAAATGCACCTCCAAGTGGTAGAATTTTAAAAAGCAGAACCTGCTGAAACGTTTTTCAAAACTGAGTACAGAAGGTGTTCGATGAGTGTCTAGTACTGCCTAACCTTTCCTCGAAGTGCTCCCAGCGACAAAATGATTTCCTGACACTCCCAGTAACCCGCAGGTGGGCTTTCCACAAGTTTTCCTCTTCTTTGCTCCCTTCACATCCCAAGAGCTTCCACAACAGCACATCTGAGATTGCTTTTTCTAAAAATGGGTTATTTCTGAACCAAAATAATCTTTAACTTGAGAATCCACCCATATAAATCTTGAGTATTTACAAAAATATCAACATTATATCTAATCTGTACAAAATCCACCTTAAGGTTCTTATTGAACTATTTTAAGGATGAGTTCAAAATTTACTTTATTCAAAAAGACTAGTTACCAAGGAGTAATTTCCTAAAAACTTATTTAACTTTAAAACTCTAGCCCCTTATTTTCCATTTCTACATGAGGTTTTACTCTGCTTTGCTTTCAGCATGGGCATCGGTTTCAGACAGTATTCAGGAAGCTTTGCTTTTTGAGTGGGTAAATATGAGGGAGCATTAAAGTAGAATTCTTAGAATCATCTCTACCACTGGGACTTTCCTAGCATCTAACTAATCTACTTAGTCTGAGCATCTAGTTCCCGCCCCCCCCCACAGCTAGGTACTGAACCCAGGGCTTTGGGCATGATAGGCAAGGGCTCATTTTTTAGCTATACCTTTACCCCAAGTTATTTCTTTTTTTTTCTTTTTTTTTTTTTTTTTTTTTTTTTTTTTTTTTTTTTCTCTGGTACCGGGAACCGAACTCATGACCTTGCGCTTGCCAGGCAGGCACTTTGTCGCTGAGCTAAATCCCCAGCCCCTACCCCAAGTTATTTCTATATATATTTAAGTGACTATTGAAAGAATTATATAACTTTCAAGTAAGAGTAACAGAAAAAAAGATCCTAGGAATGTATTAATATTACTAGCTATAACAGGAAGGTGGCCTATAAGAATGCCAATAATTTACCAAGAAAAAAGCAAAGAGATAAATCTCCACAAGTAATCTCACCAATATTCCACTTATTTAACAATGAAAAGTCCCATCACCCAATAGATTTGCTCTGCTTTTCTACTTTTTAGACCATCTTTTGGCATTTCTATCCTGTAGTAAACAGTGCTATAACATGCAACAATTCAATAAAGCCAAGCTTCCTACTATGTACTTAAATAAACCATTTGTAGTCTACTGTGAATACCCTGGAAGAGAGCAAAACAAGGTGAAATTATTTCTTCATTCACAAAGCAAAAACAGAAGAATTTGATCTTTGACTTTCTAGCCCAAGTTTTGCTTCTGAAAATTGTTCTCTCATTTTCCAAGTCAAAGGAAATATTTACTCTGTAAATGTCTAATACATAACTAAACTATTATAGTCAAATGGAAACAGTTTTGTCAAACATGAATGAACAAGGTGATCAGGGTATTATGAGACAGCAAAGGAAGCACAAAAAGTTCTACAACTCATAGGTGAAGAGAACAGTTACAGACAACTTTACACCAGGGTATAAGTTAACAGGATGTGATAGTTAAGAATTTACATGTGGAAAATATAGAAAACTATCCATACTTGCAGATATTAAGATAAAACACTTAGGAAAAGCTCACTTTAAAAGGGTAACAATTATACCACCTAAAAACAGTAAGATGGGATAACCAAGAGAAGAATTTGAAAATATTTTGAAATGTATTTTTATTGGAAAAGCAACTAGTTGCTTGAAATCAGGGAAACATCAGCTCTATAGAGATTGTTCCACTAAAACTGTTTCAACTTAATCGCATCTTTAATCACAAACCACAAGTTTGAAATTTCTATCATAATCAAAAAATATACCTTTTTATATTTTCTGAAAAGAGGGTAACTCACTTAAGTTTCTTAGGTCCATCTGCAGGGCAAGACACGAAAATTTATCAGGTTGATTCAATAAAGTGAAATCAGGCCACCTAGTGGTTAACATCATGTACTGCATACATGAATATTTTTTTTTACAAATCTGGACTGTGCAAAGTAGTACCATTACAGTAAAATACATTTGATTTCACATAATTTTTGGCCATTATTGATAGCAATACCGAAACACTGAAGAGAGTTCTCCCCAGCCATGCATAAACAAAAGCAAAGTGAGAACATTTCCTTTAGAGTGTGTGTATTTTTAAATGAGGAAAAGATTATAAAAGTTCCTCAAAAAAGGACATACAGTAAAACTAAAGGCATAACATAAAATTCATACAGAACATACATAAAATTCAAACCTCTCTATTAACATAACATAAAAGTCAAACCCCTACATTCACTCATAAAGTTTAGGCAGTTTATATGCTTTCCCAAAACAATATTGCTAGCTAATGACAGAGCTAATTAGAAAGTCCTCTCATATTCCAGTATACTTTCACTTCTAGCCATTTGGCCAGAAATAACAGAGTAAAAGTGCTACATACACACATATACACACACACCCCACTTCAATTTTCTAATGTAAAAGCTGATTTTTTTTGTTTGTTTAGTGTTTGGTCATCTTATGTAAATACCTTGATCTTCTTACTGGTAACAGTCTTTATAGTTTCTAAGCAGTTTTTTTTAAGTTTATGTTTAAGGGTAGAACTAGCCTTTAAAAACTAAGATGATTTATACTTCAAATGGAATATGCTTAAAATCAAATACATGTAAATAAGAGAATCCCAATTTTAGTATTGCCTGTAAACTATGTCATTAAAACTCTGAAAGTGATCTACAACTATTTTAAGTCACAATGCTAAAGGAGCCCCTTCCTTTATGTAAATCTCAATGATAGATAATGAACATGAAATGTGTTGAAGGAGAAACAGTATATTCACTGGGCAAAGTATTTTGTCTTTTGGCTAAAAAAATTCATATATATGAACCTAGCTTATAGTAAAGAAATAACTGAGTCATTTCAAGGTGTACTTCAAGATTTCCAGTATACAACCATTTAAGAGTTTGAATGAAAAATTATATTTTGCTGTATAAAAGTTTTGCATAAGAGTATAGGTGTAGATCCTGTAATACACTTTTTCTGTGTGATCTGAAAAAAAAAAAAACACTGAAGGGTAGAAATGTTACCTCAAATGTGAAACAACTGAAGTATGTTCATTAAGATGTGTAAGTCATATTTACATATACAAGAAATATAATTCAGAGCATGCAACTCACTCAAGTATGAAGGCCCTAAGAAATACACCATTCAGAGATGATAATTTCTCACCACATCCTCTACTTGCTTATTCCCAGAGGGAGTGTAGCTTCACTCCACCACACTTCATTATTCCAGTCTTTATGACTTTTCCACCTCATTCTATAATGTTTCAATTAACTCATACTACTGTCAAGGAGTAAAATTCAACAATACAATTAAAGTTTAACAAGTTCAAAGTATTGTCAATAAAAGAAGATAATTTATACAGGGATAACAGTCTACTATTGTGAAACATATACAGCATGTAGTGAAAAGAAAACCAACTGGGGACACGAGGGTTATGATATTTATATATCAGTGTCTATAATTTTAATACCTGATGACAGAATTAGCCAAGAAACTGTTTCAAATAAGGTTAATATCTAAATACCTAATGCCACAAATTAAATATAAACCAAATTCTGTTGACTTGATTCACTTGCCACTTTGCATAATGTTATTTTTAAATTTTTTTTACCTAAAAATTCAAAAGGCCTACACCAGTGCTTCAGCAATTATAATTACAGGAAATTTTAATTTGTATCGTTTCTGGAGTTGGAGAGATTAACTTGGTCCTTGAGTTTCTAGACAAGCAGTTATCTGGGTGATTCTGCCCGCCCCCTACCCCAAAGACATTTAGCATCTAGAGAAATTTTGATTGTCATGACTGTCAGAAGTAGGGTGTTGCGGTCTTCTACTGAGCCAAGGATGCTACTAAACAACTTCCCACTACAAAAAAAAAAAAAAAAAATTTTATCCAAAATGTCAGTACTGCCAAGTTTGAAAATCATATTGTACATGCAACAGGAGTGGGTTTGTGTGTGTATGTGTGTGTACATTTGTTCAAGTGTCTGTCATACACTGGTTGCTATAAATAACTATAACTATTTTTTCTGCAGAACCATCTTACACACTACAGAAGCACAGAGCAAAGAATACTGTACGTAGTTCACTGAATTTTTAATCAAAACCTACAATAAATGAAGCTATGGTCTACATAAATAAAAATATTTGGAAATTCTGCCAAACATCGTTTAATGTTTTTTAATACTGAAAGTTAAAACAGAGCATAGATTCTTGTCACCTGAGTACTCCACATAATTTAACAGTAGCTACTGCAGTGACATACACAAAAATTAAATGCATAGATTCGTCCTGGTGTATTTCCCAACAAAAATGTGTCCCACCTCTGTGCAACACTTAGGTACATTCAAAATGTTCAGTAAATAAAACACATTGTTTCATTTTTAAAATCAGTCTACTGGTAGTAACAATGTGACAGCTTCCCACCAGAAGACGCGAAGACCACACACATAAAGCTGAGGACACGGGCATGGGAACTGCAAAAGAATGAAAGAGGTCCTCTCTGCTCTAGTCCCCTAGACTTTCCGTAACTTGTGAAGACAGGGAGGGTCTGCAGAGGGGTGCCCGCCCACGTTTGTCCCGGAGCTCCAGTTCTGACCGGCAGTTAGTTCACAAGAGAAAGTCCCATTTTTCAAGTCATCCGGGGAGGACGCAAGCACTTTTACCTGAGTGGCGTCGTCCCTAGCAGCGCAAAGACTCATCTGGCAAGCAGCAGCCGGGCGCGACTTAGCAGTGTGCGGGTTCGCGGGGGCAGGATCGACGCGAAGCACCCACCCGAGCCCCGGCTGCCCTTCCCGCGTCCCCGCCCGGCCCCCGCCTCTCGCCCGTCGCGGCGGAGCCCCGGCCCCGGGGCCAGGCGGCGCGGACACGGGGGACCTCTGCCCCGGCCGGGGCGGCCCCGGGGGCCGCGGGGAAGGAGAATCGGAGCCGGGACAGCGCGGACAGGCCCGGGCCGAAGGGATGCCACCCACCTGCGCGACCTCTTCGCCATCCTTCAAGTGCCGCATAGGCGCGGGCCGGGCGGGGACGCGGGCGGCTCCTCCGGCCTCAGGCGGCGCGCCTTCTGCCCACGCTCCCGCCGCCTCCCTCGCCCCG
>NW_004955444.1:12587372-12588862 GCF_000276665.1 Chinchilla lanigera | reverse complement strand
GGGCTCCGGGGCCGAGCCCGCGGGCGTGCACGTCCGTGCGGCCTGGCGGAGGGGCCGCCGCCGCGCCGCGCTCCTTGGGCGTGTCCTCCGCATTCGTAACGGGCTCCGGATTCGTAACAAACGTGAAGTTCGCTTAGCTGTCATTCTTTAAGCAAAAATGTGACGTGTTTCTACCCAGACGTCCTAGCCGCTGAAGTGGCGAAGACTCTGTGGTAGCATAACCTGTGTCCCTCAAGAATGAAAAGTTTCACAAGTGAAAAACATTTTCAGCCCGAGCCGCGCCTGCAGCGGGAAAAGGGAATAATCCTTCCCGGCGGCTGGTCCTCCAGGTCCTTCAGCGCGTGCTCCGCTCTGCGGGAAGCACCGAGGTGCACGTTAGAGCCTCCGCCTGGAGAGCGGTGCTGGCGGACGGGAGTGGACTGGGAGTTTCTCCCAGATGCGTGGAAACGATAATCAACCGCAGAAGGTGACGCTTTGCACGAGAGGGGAGGGGGCATCCTGCACCCGAGAACTCGCATTTGCAACTACTAGGGATTCCAAGTGTAATAACAAATAACTGAGTAGTTCCAGTGGTATCAAAGTCGATTAACTAGAGTAACATTTTTTGTTTGTATTTTAAATAAATTTTATTGGTGCATTTTAGATATGCTTAATAACATTCATCATAAGGAATTTGCACCTGTACACGATATATCTTGATTCTTCCCCCCCCCCAATATCCCTCCACTGTCTTTAACCCCTCTTCCCACAGTAAGGTTTAGACACGGTTAAGAATCCGGATTTGCAAGGCAACATGCTCTGCCGCATAGAACCCTGAACCACAGGTTAATATGGTAACAAACTGACAATTTGCTATTTTGAAATTTACCCGTCATCTTTTGCAAATCAGAGGTGCAGGTGCAAATATGGATTGAGAGGAGCTTACATGCTTTACTGCCAAACACACTTTTTTGCCTTTTTATAGTTCCTTTTTCTCAAGGAATATATTCTGGCAAGGTAAAGCAGATATTCTTTCAAATCAGTCATTCATTACTGGGTTGCTGGTTACTTTTTAAAAATTAGCTTCCAGATTTCATTAGCGTTTTCTTATTTAAGTCATACTTTGTTTTGTTTTTGTTGTCTCTTTGAGACACTCACTACAGTTCAGGCTGGTCTTGAGGTCACTTTGTAGCCCAGGCTGGCCTCGAACTCGCAACGATTCTTCTGCCTCAGCCTCCCGAGTGCTGGGATTACAGATGTGCGCCACCACGCCTGGCTTAAATCATGTATTATTCCACTTTGATTCTAACAGGAAACAGCTGCTATATTTTAGGCTATCATTAGTTTTATACAGAACACTTTTTTAGAGCTTGAAGGCAGGTGTTTTAGATTTTAATAATAAGCTCCCTTCTTTTTTTTTTTTTTTTTTTTTTTTTTCCCTGGTTGCTCCATCTTTGTACATAAATAATCAAAACTTTTTTTTTTTTTTTTTTGGTGGTTGTTGTTGTTTT
>NW_004955444.1:12537220-12587272 GCF_000276665.1 Chinchilla lanigera | reverse complement strand
TTTTTTTTTTTTTTTTTTTTTTTTGCTCCCTTCATTTTATAAAGGAAAAATTTCTCAGGCAGATAACATTGTAAAATCATTTGAATCAGTTACAGAACTCAATGTGAAATTAAAGTGGTTCATAGTCATTACAATACACATACTCAAATATATTGGTAACTAAAACTTGGAGGTTTTCTTTAAAGCAGAATATATTTAGAGGTTTTATTCAAAGTATGTAAAAAAAACCCTCAAAACTCAATCATGAGAAAAAAGCAATTGAAAAATAGTCAAATGATATTTGAACAGATACTTTACAAAAAAAAATCCAAGTGACAAGATGAAAATACTGTATGTTCCACCTCATTAAACCATTAGAAAAATATGAAGGAAAACCACTGCTTTTCTATTACAATAAGGGGGAAAAAAGACTGTATAGGTATTGGTGAAAATGAAAGTGGTGAAACAAATATAACTTTCATACAATGCTGGCAGGAACTCAAGAGTTTCAGGCACTTTTTTTTTTCCACTATTAGGATTGAACCCAGGGCCTTTGCCCTGAGCTACATCCCCAGCCCTTTTTATTTTTTATCTCTGTATATCTGTCTGTCTGTCTATCTATCATCTATCTATTGAGACAGAGTCTGGCTATATAGCAGGTTGGATTTGAAGTCACAGTGGAGCCAAAGCTGGCCTCAAACTCCTGATGATCCTCCTGCCTCAGCCTCCTGAGTGCTGATGTTACAAACATGCCCAGGAACTCTTCAAAACGTTTATAGTGACTTTACTTGTAATCACCAAAAACTGAAAACACATAAGGAACACTCTTCCTCACTTTGACTTTTCAACTACAGTACGTTAGAATTGATTTTGACTAGTCTGTTGATGCTTCTTATGGTTTTACACTGAAATAATCCTGAACATACAGGGACTGCTTACTAAAGGGCAGCAGGTATTAGGTCAAATGTTAGACAATTCGTTGAAAACCTACCTTTAAAAACTCATGTAAAGTTTTCTTTTTATTTCGTGATATAGTCACATTTTTATTACAGGAATCTTGTTTTTTAAATGCTTTACCAGGGCCAGGAGTGTGGTCAGTGGTAGAACACCTGTTAAGCATGTATCAGAGCTTGGGTTTTATTCCCCAGTAACACACACACACACACACACACACACAGAGCTTTACTAATTCATTTTCTTATTTTAAATCTTTAAGTAAATTGCCTCTGCATGAAGAGACACATCTGTATCTGTGACTTCCCATACTTTTATATAATGAAAGGCCTAATATTTGCAAGATTTGCTTCTGCTAGCTTGAAAAGCCTTGGTTAATATAATGCCTAAGAGATTATACTTTTAGTTGAACATAATCATGGTTGTATACACAATATCCATAAGGGGATTTTTGTCTATTTTATTACTAGATCCAGTCTTTATAATAAGGATACACCCAGATTTTTCAATACAGTATCTGTAGAATCAATGAAAAAAGGTGAATAATAAGCAAACTTTTGAACAAATATGCTCATAAGAAGGCAATAAAAGTACAATAGATTTGAAATAACCATTTTGTGACTACTGAGGTAGCAAAATATTTCCAAATTCTGCTAACAAGATTTGACTAATTCCTTGATAGTAGTACTTCAAACTGATATAAGCCTTTTGGAAAGTAAAAGCCATAAATATATATACTGTCTTTGACATATTTTATCTTAAAATAATTCAATGGACGAAAGAAAGACATGTTTAAATGAATTCCATCAGAACCCCAATTTGGAAGCACTTACATTTTGACACTAGCTTAAATAGTTCATGCACATAAAAGAATAATTAGCCAATAAAAAAGTATAAAACTAAAGAGATGCCATTAAATAGCTGTTACACTGCTAGGCCTTTCTAGGTGCCACGCATATTTTTCTTAGGTAATAATCACAATTTCAATCATATAACAACCCAGTGAGGTAGGTACATACTCTTTGAGACAGGGTCTCCCTGTGCAGATCAGGCTGGCTTTGAGCTCACTTTGTAGCCCAGGCTGGTCTCGAACTCAAAACAATCCTCCTGCCTCAGCCTCCTGAGTGCTCGGATTACAGGCGGGCACCACCACACCCAGGTACTTTAATAAATTTTTAAATTTAAATGTTCACTATTTTTTTCTTCCATCCACTTTACAAACTGGGGCAAGTGGGCATCAAAAGGTTAATTTGTCCATGAGCATAAATGGGCAGCAACAAGATCTGAATTAGAACCCAAGCTCTCCCTCTACTACCTTAATATCTATGAGCACTTAATATAAATACAGTGTACATATAGAGATAGTAAGGTGTAATGTAAAGTGATACTAGTGGAATTGTATAGTATGTCCTCTATGTAAATAAAAACTCAAGGTGTCCGTGGATTTGTTTGTCATTCTGGAAAGTGGTCTGTGGAATATACAAACTAGTAACAGTATATTACTAAGGGAAAAAGGAATGAGATAGGGCAGGGCTGTCTAACTTTTTTTTTTAATTGTGGTGCTGGAGATCAGGGCTATATACCAGATAAGCACTCTAACACTGACCTATAACCCCAGCCCTGGGCTTTAACTTTTTATCCAATATAATTTTGTATTAATTGACTTTTTAAAAAATGCATAAACACGTTAATTTTATTTTTCTTAACTTAAAGCATTGAGTTGATGTTAAATTCCAAGACAGCTGAAAATCCTGGAGGGAAATAATACAAGTATAGTATATGCCAGTGATGGTGAACCTTTTAGAGCTTTCAGTGATACAAACAGCCTGCTGTGGGGGCACGCATGTTATACATTTGCCGTTACTAGTATATGCTATACAAGGGGTGATCTAAAGGTTCAGTTGAATTTTTTTAAAAATTACTACAGTAAAGGACACATTGCCAGAAATGATGAAATGTGTTTGAAGTGAGGGTATTTCAAGGGGCATTAAGGACAGTGTGTCTTTCACTTTAATAATTTTTTTTTGTCTTTTTGAGACAGGGTCTCCCTATGCAGTTCAGGCTGGCCTTGATCTCACTTTGTAGCCCAGGCTGGTCTTGAACTCGCAGTGATCCTGCTGCCTCAGCCTCCTGAATGCTCAGGTTACAGGCGTGCGCCACCACGCCCGGCTACTTTAATAAATTTTTAAATTTAAATGTTCACTATTTTTATTACACTTCATGGATCAAACATTTATGGCAATTTCCTTCAAATAAAAATGATGTATCCTAATCCACCTTTTTCACCAGATCTGGCTCCGTTGACTTCTGGCTCTTCTCCAAGGTCAAGTAACCATAAAAGGTAAATGTTTTGAATAGATTCAGGACATCAAAGAACGCTTAGGAGTGCAAGTACAGAATCTTACAAAAGAGGACCTCCAACACTGCTCCAGAGAGTGGCAAGAAAAAAAAAGAAAGTGACAAGAACAATGAGGTAAGTGGGTTCAAAGGGAATTGGGGTATTTTGAGGGGGGTCAATGGCAATGTGGCTTTTACTGTAATAAAAATTTTAAATTGAAAACTCACTGTAATTTTTTATCACACCTCCTAGTTTGAATCTTAAATGCCCCCACCTAGCCACCAAGGCCCATGTGATAAAGGCTTGGTCCCCATAGAGCCAGTATTGAGAGGCAGGCCTACAGGGAAGTGTTTAGGTCCTGGGAGCATGTACCTAATGGGGATTATGGGACTCCAGCCCCTTCCCTTTCTTCTTTCTCTGTAGCCTGTGATGTAAGTGGTTTTTCTCAGCCACACACCACTACCAGAAGGTGCTTCCTCACCACAGGCCCAAAACAAGAGAGTCAACCTGTCATGAACTGGTATATCCAAAATGTGAGCAAAACAAACCTTCTCTCTTTGTTTTTTTATTTTTTATTTTTCTTATTTTTATTTTTTTTGTCAGTTTTGAGACAGGGTCTTGCTATGCAGTTTAGGCTGGCCTTGAGCTCACTTTGTAGCCCAGGCTGGTCTCAAACTTGCAACGATCCTCCAATCCTCCTGCCTCAGCCTCCCAAGTACTGGGATTACAGGCATGCACCACCACGCCTGGCTAAACATTCTCTCTTTATAAAATTATTATCTCAGGTATTTTTTTTTTTCTTTTTCTTCCGGTACCCGGAATTGAACTCAGGACCTTGCACTTGCCAGGCAGGCGCTATGCCGCTGAGCTAAATCCCCAGCCCTTATCTCAGGTATTTTGTTATAAAAATGGAAAGCTGACTAACAGTTTACAAAGCTTACCCCAAGCTAGGTGCAATAGTGCATGTCATAATCCTAGCTACTGGGGAGGTTGAGGTAGGATGATTGCAAGTTTAAGGCCAGGTTGGGAAGCTTAGTAAGATGCTGTCCCCCAAAAAAAGAAAAACATTTTTTTCTACAAAATAATAAAGGCCTGGGGAAGGAGCTTGGTGCAAGGCATAGATTCAGTTCCTAACACCATACATACACACACACAAAAGGTGCTATGGCAAAAATGATGAAATATTATGTATTCAATTTGAAAACGAAACTCAGGTTTAGAATTTGTATCTTGGATACAGAAATGTTTGCTTCAACATCTCATCCCTACCACCAGTCGTTTTGCTGTTCCCCACTCTACATTCAGGGTACTATTTTAAATTTAATGGAAATTATAAATAGAAACCACACTGCCTAATATAAGCAGCTGCATATTCTTAGTTTAGCTTTTAAATTTAAAAATAAGAGCAGTTGAACTGTAAACAAGAGTTGCGAGAGAAAAATGTTCTAAAGTGTCCTGTTTCCACCCATTGCTGCTTGCCCTACCCTTCTGTAGCAGATAGAATCAGTGTTCTCCAAAGAGGTCCGTGTCCAAATCCTCAGGACCTACAAATATATTACCTTATATGGCAAACAGGATTTTTGCAGATGTCATTAAATTAAGGATCCTGACATGAAGAGAGTGGCCTGGATTAGCCAAGTGGACCCAGTATAATCACAAGGGTACTTGTGTGATAGAAGAGGCAAGCAGGAGACTTAGATATTTGAAGAAGCTATGCCAGTAGTTTTGAAAATAGAGAAAAGGGCCGTGAGTTAGGGATGAGGCAGCCTCCACGGACCAGAAAAAGAAAGGAAACAGCCTCCTGCAGAGGCTCCAGAAAGAAACACAGTCCTTCTAACCCTTGATTTTAGCTGGGTCAGGTGTGTTTTTCTCACTTTTGGCCTCTAGAATCTTAGTAAGTTTGTATTGTGTGAAGTAACTAAATTTGTGGTAATTGGTTAGTGCTACAAGACAAACTAATATATTTTGTCTGAACTTTTAAAATTTTTTGGCCTGTAATAAAATTTCTCTTCAACAAATAGTTCTTCAAAAAGTGATCTTTCGTGTGTTCAAATTTTAGCTTTTGTACAAACATAAGCCTATTAACCCAGCTTTGAAAATGAAAGGAACTCCAAATTCCAAGAGAGGATAAGCAGAGAATTAAAAACAGAAATAATTTATCAGATTACTACAAAATCCTTAAGGCTGGGTTATCACTCCTTAGTGGAAAAGATGACCTCCACCAAGATACAAATATGTGTGTATATCCTTTTAAAGTCTGATGTTACAGATACCAATATTCTGAATATTATCACTTTCCACTTTATCAAGGACAATAATTTACTTTATCTGTTTGTTATCGTTGATACATTTCGTCAACTTGAGATGTTTAGAAGGTTAACTAAGTGACTCAGCAGGGGACCAGGGTCCTCACTTTGTAAACATCCTGAGCCTGTGCAAGAGGAGGGCTCAGAGATGGTGTGGGTGTAAAGGACCCACCCTAGGGTGGAGAGCCTGCTTACAATATAACGGAGGAAAAGAGGCTTGCTCCCTTCCCCTCTTGTGCCCTTGCTGCTTCTGCTGCCTTCTGCTGCCTTGAACTGTTGCCCCTATGCCATGCCATCCTGCCTTGGAGCCAGCTGATTACCGACTGAAACCGTCACAAACTGTGAGCTAAATAAACCTTTTCTTCTTTAATGTTGGGTGTCAGGTATTTTGTCTCAGCAACAAGAGAAAAGTAACCAAGACACTATTTTTTAGTCTAATCTTCTCTACTGGCCTGGCATGTACAAGTTTTGCTAAAGGGAAATGTGAATTCTGGAAATTGTAGGAGAATCTGTGATTATTTCAAGCTAATGGCATTTAGTATGCTAGGTCAAGGAGTACATAACTCTTGTGATGTTTGAGATAGCCATGCCAATGGAAGAAGTCTCCTGTGTTAAATTCAACTGTTAACAAGTCATGTAAGTGAAAAACTTGTTTATAATTCTTTAAACCTAGACTCAAATTCCTTTCCACCTATAAACACCAGTGCATGAGTGCTCCTTATAGTTTTAAAATACACTGAGTAAAAGGGGTGCACCTTGAGGCCATACTGTTAAGTGAAATAAATTGACACATGTGTAAATACCACATTGCTTCTCTGGTGTGAGAAAGTGTAAATAAGGGCCAAAATATATAATAGATATTGTGAAATAGGAAGAAAATGTTCAAATGGGAAGGGGTACTAGGGAGGCGGGAGAGGGAAAGGAAGGAAGGGAAAAAAAAATGATGAGAAAAGAAGAAAAATGGAAGCAGAGCTTTTGTAAATAAGGAGGGAAGAGGGTAGGGAGGGTAGCGGAGTGGGGAAAAATAATCAAATTATATCATCTACAGGTACAAATTCCCTATAGTGAATATGATCATTATGTATACCTAAAATGTACCAATAAACTTAATTAATTAAAAAATTAAATACACTATTTCAAGATCAATTACCATGTAATTGTGGGATATTGTTTATTTTATTATTAACACTAAGAGTTCACGTCACTGAACATAACAGCCCACCAGTGTCTACCCATATCTGTAGACACTGAGTTCATGGTGATCCTACATACGTATCTGCAGTATTAGTTGTGCCTGAAAGAGGTTTTATTATAAATTTCTGCTTCTCCTCCAGTAGGGTTGAAATCATTTCTCTAAGTATCCATCCACTTATTCCTCCCTCCCACAGCTGTATCTGCTGTCTTGCCTTCTTCCCTTTCAATCAGAACTCTTCAAAAAGTATTTTGCCTTCATTACCTCATCAATCTTCAGTCATCTTGTAATAAAATGTCATTGGAATTGGGGCCACAAAAGTCACCCAAACCTATTACAGCTAATGACACTTGTAGAAAGAAATCAATATTCATTGTATCTGAACTTTCTACACCGTTTGACTTCATTTCTTCGCTTCAGATGAAATTTTCATTCTTTGATTTCTGTGATATCACCTCCATGATTTCCATCCCTCAGTCTCCTTTGCCGAATCTATTCTGCCTTCTCCTCACATGTTGGAATTCTCCAGTGGCCACTGTAGCCCTCTTTGCACTCTACACTTTTCTTCCTAGGAAATATTGGCTACTTCTATGATTTCACTCATTTCCTACGATTTACAAGTTCTCCTTTTCAGTCCCAATGCTGCATGTGAACTCCATGTTCATCTGGAAACACTAAACACAAAACAATGAACGTGTCTCAAAATGCAACTCACTTCCTACCCACAATCCATATTACCCTTGTATCCTATTGCAAATTAATGGCACCACTAACCAGCTAGCATCTCAAATAACTTGATAATTTTGGATACCATTTTTATTCTCTCTCCATTATCCTCTCCTCTCCACCTCCACTGGCAGTGCATCCATTCCAGCTTTCATATCTCACCTGGTTATAGCAAGTCCTTTACTTGGTCTCCTCTCTTCTAGCCACATGCAATCCAATCGGGCCTTCACAGAGCCACCTGTGGGATCTTTTAACACATAAATCTGTTTATCCCTTTCTGTTTTAAAAAGGAAACTGTGAGGCAGAAAGTAAAGGAGTTGTTGTCTCGGTATAGCTAGGGGCCTTGGAGAGAAGTGGGGAGTGAGTACTAACGGGCACAAATTACTTGCGAGGGTAATGAAATGATCTGAAATTGGTTATGGTAATGGTTTTACAACTCTGAAGATACGAAAAACCATTGAATTATGCACATTAAGTGGGTGAATTGCCTGGCATGGTGGCATATGGCTGTAATCCCAGCACTCGGGAGGCTGAGGCAGGAGGATTGTTGCAAGTTTGAGACCAGCCTGGGCTACAAAGTGAGCTCAAAGTCAGCCTGAACTGCACAGCAAGACCCTGTCTCAAAAAGACAAAAAAAAAAAAAAAAAAAAAGGGGGTGGATTGTGTAAGTTGTTTCCCTTACCTGAAATGCTTGGGGAAAGGTGTTTCAGATTTAGGAATATTTAAATATATATAATGAAATATCTCAGGGATGGGATGAAACCCTAAACATGAAATTTATTCTTTATATATCTTGTAAACAAGGTAATTTTATGCAGTATTTTTAATGCATGTGTGTTTTGACTATGATTTGTCACCTGAGCATCAGCATATTTGTGTGAGTTCTCTTGCTTCTGATTCTGGAGAGCAAGAGGACGGGCTCAGATAAATGTTACACAGAGTAGGTTTGTGCTGCAGGTGAGAAACACTGAGCTTGGGGAATCCACTGCTATTACAGTAAACAGTACAGAAACCTTAGTTTTGTTTTTGTTTGTTTGGGGTTGAGATGTTACTTCATCTCTCAAGTTTATGGTTGCAAAATAACTCTCAGGAATAACCTGGGTGAAAGATTAGCCAGGATTTTGTAAACTTGGTACATCCGAGTTCCAAGATTCATACAGGAGTGCAAGAAGCCCAAGGAAAACTGTCTTTCTCAATAGTGTCCGTGTTAGCATCTCTAAAGGAAAATCCTGTAGTCAGTTCTTCTGTTTTTTTTTTGTTTTTTGCCTTTTGTTTTTATACGTTAAAAGAATGAATTAAACATAAAGAGTGGTTTTTACTCATTGGTCAAACAATGATACCTTTTTTTTGAAGTTAAAAGGTTTTTGGTTTGCAAAATGCCCGAATTACCTAGACAAGAAAACCTGAAATTATCCTTGTAATTTCATTGCAAATTTAGGACCTTGAGTTTGGGTTCAAGGTGGTTAGTGGAACGTAAATGATTATCTGTTCTCCATGCCAAAATCATATTATTAGAGTTAAGCATAAAAGAGAACAAACCCAAAACAGCTAAGGAGAATAGCAGGAGAAACATCTTTGGACCTCACTTATCAATGTATTGAAGACAGGAAACAGGAACATACTGGTATATAATATACTGGTGCCTGGGGTTAAGGGTGTAACTCAGTGGTAGACTGTGAGATTAGCATGTGTGAGATCCTGAGTTCAATCCCCAACACCAAAAACAACTGAAAAACTGTATTGGTGGTAACCACAACTCAGAAATTATACACAGATGACTACAGCAGAAGTAGGAGCTAAACTTCACAATGGCATCTTAAGGCTCCCAATTAGAAGCACAGGTAGGTAAGAGTGAACGGCAGCATAAAACGTGTGACTGAAGTTGTCTATGGGAGAGATGTGCTAGTTAATCTCCATACAGTTTCCTTCTTGTGGCGTAACTGCTGGTGCATTTATTTCCAGGCAAAAATAAGAATCTTTAAATAAATTAAAGTACATTTCTGCCTTGGGAAAGCTCCAACATCTAAATGATATCACAGGAAAAAAAGCTCTTTTTATTTTAATATTTGAGATCACTCCAGCTGTTATTAGCTTACTAAAGTTATAGATTTTTAAATCAATTATAGCTTCAAGAACAACCATAAACCTTGACTATGTAAAAGTAGTAGGAGTACAGCCAATAAAAGCTAAGGCATAGAATGGGAAGGCATATTAGAATAGGTGTATTAATTTCCTCATTTTATGCACTAGACAGGCAAGAAATAATGTCTACAATTGATGGCTTCCTCGGGCATGCTGGCACACCCTGTAGTCACAGCACTTGGGAGGCTGAGGCAGGAGGATTGCTGTGAGTCTGTGGCCAGCCTAGGCTACATAGTATGTTCAAGGCTAATCTAAACTACATAGTGAGACCCTGTCTATAAATAAATAAATAACGGCTTGATAACAAAGGTTTAACTCTATTATTTAAAGGTATAAAGGTAACCTAAAAAGGACAAATAACTCATCTCTCATAGGAGGGAATAAAATATTGTCTAAACTCGATAAACCAAGATATTAGACCTGTAAGTATCTTATTTAAAATTTTCACCAAAGAGATGTGATGGTTGATGTAGTGATTTGAGTGTGGATGCTGGTTGGTTTTCTACTGCTTTAACCATGTACATGTATTGCTCTAGGTATAACTTTTAAATGGGAAAATGTTAGGGCCTGTTTCTTCTCATTTTCTTTTAGGGCCTACTTCAATGAAAGCTTTTATGGATGCTTTTTCATTGATTTAATTTTTCTAAGTACCTCACTGGACCAAAAATAAATGTAGTAACATTGTAACATTTTCTAAAAAGCTAAATTACTTTCCATAAGCAAAATTATATACTGAGAATCTTAAATCAAAAAGGAATATTGTAACCACAATTGAAGATAAGACATTTGGTTCTAGCTACTTTAAGCAGTACTACTGCTTTAAGGAAACCGGTGGCAGAAACAGTGGACCCTTAACTTATGAACTCAATTTGTTCACAAGGGCTGGTTGTAACTCAAGTTAGTGTAAGCCAAGACTTATTTTTCCCATAAGATATACTGGAAATACCCATAATGTGTTTCAAAGCTCCCTAAGCACCCCTTAACTAACCTTTTCATAATAAGTGGTTTTTTGTTGTTGTTTTTTTTTTTCCAGTATCAGGAATTGAACTCATGACCTCATGCTTGCCAGGCAGGCGCTGTGCCACTGAGCTAAATCCCCAGCCCCAACCTTTTCATAATAAAAAAGGGTTGTATAATGTATGTAATTTACCAGAAAAACTAATAATTTTCCTAGTGTAGTCACCAAAAAGTTATAAAATATGCCTAGTTTTCCAGACACAATTTTATATTGTGCTCACCATTCAAGTTGACATCTTTGGCTTGCAAGAAAGATGAAGTGGAAGGTGGTTATTGTTTGGAAGGAGAGAATCCTTCCGTAAGAACATCAGGAATCTGACTCTCTGGTGTCCTTGTCTCACTAGGGACACTGGTATCCTGTCTGTAGCCTACTAGGACCTGCTCCTGGCTCATCAGGTCTTGTCCTTTTCATAACTAAAAACTGATTTAGGGTTATCTGTCTCTGTCTTTCTTTACCACTGCCCTGTAGAATGACATGACATTGTCATTAAGCCAGTAATCCAATGATTGGCTTTTCTGTCTGGGTGCGTCTTCTCTACAGACGTTTGTCATTGTGTTCATTTTTTTAGGGTATCCTTCATTTCAGAAGAACTGATTGTTGTAACTCCCCCTCCTCTTCGGAAAGCTCCTCCACTGCCATTCTGTTGCTCAGCCAAAAGTTGCTGAAATTTCTCTGAAAACAGTTCCTCTCAGTGTTCCTGCACCCGTTCATCACCACTGTCTACCTTCAAGCCCATGGACTCTGCTATAGTGACAATGTCAAGCACAGGGTCAATTGAAGGCTGAGGCTCCTCTACACAGCCTTAAGTCTCTCTCCTGTATAATTTTAGGCCACACTCGTCCAGGTAGAGCTTGATGTCCTTAAAGAGACATTGGCCCAGGATTTCCCAGCTAACCCCACACAGGAAAGGATGTTGTAATGTTTCTAACAGAACTCTTTAAGGGTTAAAGCTGCATCTGAGACCACCTAGAAGCACTCCAGGAACAGTTCCTTGATGTATAGCTTCTTAAAGTTAGCTATAACTTGCTGGTCCATAGGCTTCAGTACCTCTACTACAGTTGTATTAGGTGAGAGGAGCTCAACTGAGAGATATGGGAATTCTTCAGCCAATTCTGCTTCCAAATCTCATGGGTGAGCAGGAGCATTGTCCATGATGAGCAGAGCCTTGAGATCTCTGCCATGAACCCTCTCTATTCTTCATGACTTTATGTTCTCTGCACATGCTAGAGTTCTCAGAGGATAAACCAAGAGAGGCTTTATCTTGAGGTCACCACTTGTATTAACACATAGCAACAAGGTTAGCCTAGGCTTCATAGGCTTGTGGCCTGGCATTTTCTTCTTTTCCTGGGTTATGTATGTTCTCCAGGGCATTTTCTTCCAGAAATGGTCAGTTTCATCTGTTGAAAACTTGATGATAGCAAAAGCTATTTCTCTATGTTATTTTGAAGTGGTGTAATTTTCAACAGCCTTTTTATCAGCACTGGCTGCTTCACCATGCCTAGCTACACTATGAACCCCAGTTCTCACTTTAAAATTATGAAACCATCCCTTACCAGGATGAAATGTTTCACTGATGGGTTATTCTTTGCAACATCTGCATTTAGAGCCCTAGCTTTTTCACAAATTATAGACTCAGGCTATCATGTCCAATCTGCCTTTCCTTTATCCATGCTAATAATAGCCTTTCTACCTTGTCTATACTGTTGATCTTGACTTCTAATTTGAGTAACACCTTTAGCAACACTAGCTTCCTTATACAAATCTTTTCTAAGATTGTCTAGATGGTGGATTTTGATATGCTGTACATGTTAGTGAGATTAGTCACACAAATGCCACTCTCATATTTCTCCACAATTTCCTTCTTCTCTTCAATTGTGATTGCTTTCTTTACCTTCCTAAGCATCTTTTCTAGCTTTTTTTTTTTGGCACCATTTTGATAGCAGGTATTGTAACAATTATATAAAGCACTGACCAAAATCACATCCACAAACCCATCTGGGCTCAGACTGATGCTTACATATGCTTACACTTTTCTGGCACTGTGAGTCTTTGTCTATCATGGTAACTCAAGATTTTGGCCATCAGTTAAACCTAAAATTCCAGCTGTAACCCAAGTTATTGTATGTGAGGCCAGTTGTAACTCAAGGGCCCACTGTACCTCATACGGGGCTAGAAGTTAGAAAAAGAAATGGAATTAATCTTTGTAAGTCCTAGAAATGTTCAAAGAAATCAGAACTGAGGGCTTTTAGCCCAATTCGATTCTTTTTCTCTTTTGCTTACATTTTTGTTATATTTATACATCTAATTTACCTTGGTGAAATTCAGTAGCAGACATCTTTTAGTTTCAAAGAAACAAGTGGACCAGAAGTGCTTTTTACTAGGTACAGATTCTCATTCTGTTCACTTTCTCGCCCCTTAGCAACTGTTTTCCCAAGCTTTCTCAACCTCTTTCTTCCCTATTGAATCACTACCCCCTTACAGGAAATACTGGGGTCTACAGTACTGCAAACATAAGCATCCCACTTAATTTTCCTTCATGGACTGGTCTTGTAAGGGAAGTATTTTTGGAGACACTTGATCTTGCCAACTTGATTCTAAAATACCCTATTACTTAGGTTTAACCAGGGGATCACCTCTTGGAAAGCATCCCTAACCGTTAACAGTCAGATTAGTTCCTCCTGTCACATAATCCCACAATGCCTAAGACTCCCCTTCTGTGTAAAATATTTATTTTAATGTCTCTCTTCACTAAAAATTGAAGTGTAATGAGGTATGTCTTCCTCACCAGATTATACTTTACGTTTAGCAAAGTACCTGGCACATAACAGAGTTCACTGAAATGTTTTCTAGGTGATATCCACCTAGCCCATGAACTATACTTTGAAAAATACCACCTTTGGGAGAATAATCTCCAAAGCAACAGACTCACTTAGTAAGTAATAATTACTGTAGGTTCTTGAAATGAAGCAGTTGATCTTTCATCTAACCACAGATTTTCAAATGTGCCAATATTAGTCACCTAAGAAATTCTGAAACCTTTCTGGAAGCATCTCCAATTTTGGAAGCAGGAAGATAAACCCAAATAAGGAATTTGGGGTGAGGATAGAGGTTCAGAAAGAGATCTAGTCAGAAATGAAATGAAAGTCAGGCACTGTACTGTCAGTGAAATGAGCTCAAAGCACTTCTGTGTGGCAAAAAAGCCAGATTTGGTAACGCAAGTCTGTGAACCACATTGTACTCCCTTGCTAGATTGTGAATGTAGCACTGAGCCTAAGCACACACGTACGGTGTGATCATCTGAGCTTAAATCTCAGCTCCGCCACCTAGTAACTCTAAAACCTTAAACTACCTAATCTCTACGAGTTTGTTTCCTGCAAGATGAAGACAATGATGGTAGCCAACCACAACCTGTTGTTTTAACAGTTGATTTAATGATTGTATGTTAAATGTTTAGCCTATCGCTTGGATATAAGGAAAGGAATCCCTAAAAAATAGGTATTATGAATGTGGTTTTCTCCTTGACTTCACCACTGAGAATGTAAGCTCTAAGAGCACATGTAATTTGTTTCATTCGGCACTGTCTCCCAGTTCCTAGAAAAACTTGGGTTTTGTTCAGTATTCATTCCAAATGAATGTCTGACTATGTAATATGCTGATTCCATAAATAAAATATAAAAGTAAGTCATTACGTTACAGGTAGACTCATCCTATACATAAATACCTTTCTATACAGAGAGCCAATAAACAGGAATAATTCTCCCAGGTTCTTACACATGTTTTGTTTTTCAGGTAAGAATTATGTGATATGACAAGTGGTCAAAGATAGGTTTAGTTCTAGGAAGTACAAATTTGAAGGGCCTATGAGTTTTTCATCTCAGTGTACATACAGTTTAGAACATTTTTCGATGTAATTATAATTATTAAAAAGTTATTCAGTCAGAACTGCAGTTACTAGATTCTGAAAGAGCCACTCAATAAAAATAAAATCCATAATGAACTGTCATAAATAGTATGTTTATCTGACTTTATTCACTGAGGAGTATTGGAGGGTTCTGACTCGATGGTGTTATGACCAACAGCATGCAAATACAAGACCTCAAGTTCAAGCTTGGGACTATAGTCACAGCATAAAGTAAAGGTAGTTAAGATTAATTCACTTGGTGCTCATACCCACCAGTATTACCCTCAGCTAGAGAAACCGTAATTATGTGGTCAGCAAAACATAAGGGTAACAATTGTAAAAACACAAGGTTACAGTAGAAATGGAGGCCTTGAAAAGCTCCGTGACTTCACTTATACTACAGAGCACAGTTCTCCAGATTCTCAGCGTTTCATGTGCTTATAAAGCCCGCCTACAAATATTTGAATATATTAACATTTAGTTTTTAGTCCATTAATAATATACCACAAATTAAGTTTTAAATGTAACAAAATAAACACGTGCCCTATATGTGAGGATTCATCCTACTGAAATGGCAACTAAATTCTACTGCATTACTTTAACATACAACAATAATAGCAAATATTTGAATGTTTACATGTCAGGCACTGTTTCAATCCTCACAACAACCCTAAGAGGAGATGTATCATCTTCCCAAAGATAAAACCAAAGCTGAGAGTTCGCATAGTAAGCAGTATGCCAAGACTTGGACCTGGGAAGTCTGTTATCGGAGGCTACATGCTAACTACTGGGTATATCTATTCTAATAGAAAGAATAGTAAGCCTATATGCTAAAATGTAAAAGTAGGAGTGTTGATTCCTAAGCTGTACAAGTTCAGTTTAGTGCTATTTTTTATATTTCCCCTCATTTCATTAAGTTGTAGTTTAAACACTACAACTTAATGCAAAGTCAGGCATAGTAGTGCATGCCTGTAATCCCAGCACTATGGCTGGCTGAGGCAGAAGGATCACACATTCGAGCCCAGCTTGGGCAGCTTAGCAACTTAGAGAGACTCGGTCTCAAAAGAAAAGCAGAGGAGAGGATCAAAAAAGACAACAACAAACCCAAGTTCTCTATTAGAGCAGGTCTTTGTTTTTAAGTACCCAGTAAACATGGCTCAAATGTCAAGAAATTTTGCTTACTCTTTTCTAATTGGGTTTCATTTAGCATTGAAGTTTATATTCAGGGGAGAAATTACTGTCCTATATGATAACTCACTTAAGGAAGTTTAAAAATAAAACTTCATTACACTAAGAATTCCTTTATAAAATGGAACTATTTATTCATGTGTTATAATATTAAGGTGAAATTCCAGACAGCTAAAGAATAAAACATTACTTTAAAAAGCTAATGTTGAGAAATTTGAGAGGGGAAAAATCAGTATGTATTATAGTTTTATTATAGATTTAAGAAGAAAATTTCAAATACTGTATAGTGAGGTGTGCTGCAGAACACTATACACTGTTATGCTACTACCAATTATTCATTATTTAAATATATTATATACCATAGTCACAAAAATCAGAAAATAGTGGGTAACAATTAGTGCCTTAATGATGATATGACAGCTATACTATTTTACTGAGCAGTTAAAGCACTTGCTATTTAATTTTTTCTAAATATTTACACTATTACTGCTTATTTTTACATATTATAAATAACATTTTCTCCAAAAAGTAGACTCTCCAGTTCTAACTCTTAAAGTCAAATAAACCTGAAAATATTGATAACCTTTTCAGTCTTTTATTGCTCTACCACAGGGATAAAGGCTTGGGAAGGAATTTCCTGCATTCTAAAGAAAAGTATGCAATACTTTAACATTTAAAGCACACAACATCAGCTAAAACCTTTTTTTCTTTACTAGTATTTCCTTTTCTTTTACAAGAGAATTACTGTATTAATATTATACTACAAAACGATATAAACTCCATAATTTAAAAATTTAAATGTCAGATATACATGTAATGGCATTTTCTCCAATAATTCACAATTTTTACAATTTTTGCTATTTTGGAACAAATGTTAAAATTCTAACAATTCAAGTATCATTAAATGAGTGGAAACACTTAGCATCTCAAAGATTTATCAAATTGGCAGAATTTGTAGATAACTTTATTAACATTGGTGATATATCTCTCCTTTGTTACTTATTCCTTAAATATGTATTTTTATTGTGCTGTATTTTCCTAAATAGTTGTTTGAAAATTAATTTCTTATATTAACCTGAAGAACCTCAAGGTTGTTCAATTTTGGTAAATTATAAACCTTGAAAGTAAAACACGTCTACCCAATTAAAAATATGTACCTTACTATTATTGTTATAAAAGTTCATTTTAAACTCCTAGAAGGATGAGTGGAATTTAAATCAACTTTGCAAAACTTCGCTATCATGAAAATCTTAAAATGGAAACCTTGCTTTGAAACTCTCAAAATCTGTGCCACAGTATCTTAGTAAGGGCCAATGAAGATTACTTTTGAGAAATGAGGACCAAAATGTATTGATATTCTAAAACATTTTATGATATTATCAATATATTTACCTGTTGAAGTACAGTTAATGAGAGAATTACAAGTTCATATTTGTTAGATTAGTGATTAGTGTAGTCTAAGCAGAGAAATGTTCATCAGTAGACTAATACTTTAGTAGCTAACTACATAAAGCAATATTGTTATAAACTTTCCATTTAGTAGCTAACATGTGATATGGCAGTAAAATTCTCCAAAGACAATCATTAGTAGCATGTATGTGAATTGCTGGCAAATGATCTTCCCTTAGGTAACAGATGATATGCAAAAGACTGCTCATTTTCAATAATATTAATACCTGAAAAAGCACGGCAAGCTGGGCATGGTGACATGTGGTTGTAACCCTAGGACTCTGGGAGGCTGAGACAGGATGTTCAAGCCTAGCCTGGGCAGCTTGGTGACTTAGTGAGGACCTTTCTCAAAATTAAAAATTAAAAAGGGCTGTAGATGTAGCTCAGTGTGAAGGCCTAGGGCTCAATCCCCAGTACAGTGATTATTTTAAAAAATGCAGTAAGTACATGTGACTGGAATTATCTTAATTGGAGACAGCAGCCTCGATAATAAAAACCAAATTAAAAATCATAGGAAGAAATAAAGTAAAAATGTTAATCAACAGTATTCACTACATTTCTAGGCCTCTATCCTAACATTTCCCAATAAAATACCTGAAACATAATTTAAAGGGGAGGGGATGAACCTTTGGCTTGCTCTTTAGCTCTTGAGTAACCAGTCCCTTGGAGTTACATATTGTCTCCTAATACTTGACGATGTCTTGTTTAATCTAGTTGCAACTATTTTCTCATTTCCAATATTCTGAACATATACCATGTTCAAATTTACCCGGACTTTGGCTTATCAACTTAAATTTGATAGATTATAATGGGCAGAAACAAATTACAATATTTTAATATTCAATGAAACACTACAAATAGGATTGAAATGTATGACTAACAGTAATAATGTTGTATCTATGACTAAACAATTATTTTAACTGATTAAAGATCTCCAGCTTGGACTCAAACATGTAGCAATAGCACAAATGTTAGTATACTAAAAAATAATCACTCCACAGTCATATAACCAAATAGAAGGGGGGATAATATTTAAAACTTAAACCCTGTTCTAAAACTTGTTTGGAAGGACACCTGGCCCACTTATTAAAAATCATCATTAGTAAAGGGTGGGTAGAAAGTACTTGCCTAGCATACATGAGGGCCCAGATTAAATACCCAGCACTGAAAAAAATTATTCCACTCATATTTCAACTGATTGAAAATAATTTTAAGAAATGTGATCACCTCTCCAAATGAAGCCTTTTCTTTAAGGTGGAATCCAAACTGTTGTTGTAATATTCACACCTAACTAGCTTCTAATTAGCATTACTGTCATTAAGAAATAAAATATTGTCAAGAGGTTAAGTGTATCTTCTAACATTCACATGTACATTATAACCTGTACTGAATTGAAAGTATTTAATAGGGAAATAAAATTTGTTTCTGGTATTTTTCCTGAACTACCAAGCCACAGGTAAAAATATTTGTTAAAGATGATAACATAATTTGTCTGGAAGCACTGCATTTTTTGGTTATTAAACAGTTTCCTGTACTTAAACCACCCTCTCTCCTGAAAAAACGTTTCAGTGGCAAAAAAAGCCAACATATTTAAGTAGTTATTCAAATGATATTTATAATTTTTATTAAATACAGAAGCTAGCTATGCTGTGTTAAATATTATTTGGCAGCTCTCTTTATACAAAACCAGTACATAACAGAAAAGTTCTAAATGTCCCTGCTATTTTGATACAGAGAATGATGCCTGAAAGTAAATTTAGAAGTGGGAGACTGGAGATAACATACAGCGAAGAAATATGTCGTGTTATGATAAAAACTAACCCAAATACATACATTTTGTTCAGATATACCTACAAAATATTAAGACTCTCCATTTTTTTTTATTCAAAATGGAGTATTTAATATGTGGATTTAGTTAGAGATACTTTCATAGAAAAAAGATCAAAATCTCCCTTACGAGAAAAACAAGTATTGTGTATATCCCTTACAAATCAATAGGCAGAGACCCTTCAACACCTGATTGTATACTTTCTCATGTACATTTTCTTGGAATGGCAAATAGTTCTGCACCTGTTAAAATGTGCAAACAAAGACAGCCAGGCTTTGAATGCTCTGAGAAAGAAATTGTATTAACTTACATTTTGTCTTTCATCCATTCAAATTCAACTTAATTTCAGTGAACAGAGAGAGATAGATTGAAATGTACATTTCAGAATACAGATCTGCAGAACAGGATAAATTAGTGCAATACCAATCTTGAGATAAACACTTTTGTCTCTAAGGAATAAGCATGAAAGCTGCTTCTTGAGGAAACTGGCACTAAAGATTTAATGAATACAATATTTAAGCAAATGCTGAGTTGACCAGGGTATGGTGCAGTAAAATTTGCATCCAAATCCAAGTGAAGCCAACAAATAAAGATAATCTTATGGACTCTAATAAAAAAGGAAACATTTTTGGTTCAGAGGGGCTCAAAGACACTTAGCATATATAGGTTAAATACCATTGATCAAAATGTAACTCATTCATAAAGATAAATTCTTATTTATAAATTCTCTGTAAATCTGACATATTCTGAAAATTAGAAATTAACTACTGCTACCATTATTTTTAAATTTTCTACCACAATTTACAATCAACTCTTCTATAAGATTAAAAAAAAAATTAGGTGGTATTTGACCAGGCCAGGATTCAAAAAATAATGGTAACATTAGTGCACACAATTGGCCATGTTGGCTCAGACAGTAACTACCTGAATCACATTATCATTCTAGAATATTCTTCCCCAATTCCCCTCAAATCAGCAAAATGTTATATCATTACATTCTATTCTCAAGATGTTTTTGCCAAGAACATCTATTTCTATGAATATATTTATGTTCACAGAAATGTCAGTATTACTGTCTAATAAAATCATTTTGAGAATTTTAAAATCTAATTTAGTTTAGATAACCTTCAAATTTACATAAATCTTTGACACTCTAATAATGTAGGATGGTTATCCTGATAACATCAACATTAGCACAATCTCATTTCCTCTCTAGTTCTGGTCTTTTCTGAAATCATACATTTTTAGCACAAGAATTTTCATTTTTGAGACATTTAAGACTTTCATGGAACTGAAATTACAAAGACTTCCAATGAACCACAGAAATGAAAGAAACTTATCTCAGCAGATCTAAATATCTACTTTATAGGAATTCAGAGCCAGCCTGGGCAGCAGTATATTAAAAGCTATTGCCAATCACACACTTGCTATCATGCACTGAATAACAAGGTATAATCTTTGAATTATATATGTACAAGATTTTAAATGACTAATCACGTTATGTGGCCCAGCCAACAAATATTACATATTCACAATAAACATTCTGCCTTTATTAGCGCCTAATTAAATCAAGAATGATCCATTGGCTCAGTTGTATTAGTCATCTCAGCATCTTGGCTATCCATTTCTTCAGGTTCCTCCACAGAATTTCCCTTTTGTGCTTTTGCCCTTGTGGAAAATGCTGCCCCCAGTGCATCTGCCACACAGCTCTCAGTTGTTTCTGTATTCAAATTTTCAGTACCGCCAGTTAAAGAAAAAGATTCAGACAAGCCAGTCTGAAGATTCGCAGACCTCGTAGAAGAACTTGCAACTTCCACTTTTCTTTGAGGAAGATCAGATGGAGACTGCTCTGTACTTTGATCCCGCAAGTGCCTGTCCATTGAAGCCTGAATAGAAGAAACCATTTCCTGCAATTTTTTTCGCTGGGCTTCGACCAAATCAGGATCAAGCTGCCTGCTGTCTCTCATTGTTACTCCAGGCGCTATTCGAATAAGCTCACTGTTACTAGGCGCAGCTGTGAATGCAGGAGGCTCTGTTTTAGTGGAACTGTTACTAAAGTCGGACCCTGTATTATGCTTTCTTACAACTGGAGTTTCCCTAGCTCTTAAATCAAGATGTGGGTTACTGGATGCAGTTCCTAGAGAATGCCCCTTTCCCTGGAAGGCAGTTACATTATGAAGTTGCTCAGATTTCTTTTTCACTACTCCACCACTACCTAGTTTTAACAGCCCATGTGAGGGACTTGACTCCCTACTTCTTGTCGTGGCCTCTGCTCGGACCTGACTTACAGCCTCCTTCACTAAATCTTCAACATCAGGACCGATAGGGAAATGTCCTGCAGCATCCACACACAACTCCAGTCTATCTTCAGAGGCATTATAGACAAAGGTTTTGCCAGGTAGATGTGGAAAAGTGCAATGCTTGCCATCAGCCATACCTAAAGAAGGGGAAAAGATATTTAATACATTAGCAAATATATTAACAAAAAAGTATAGTAAAGACAATTATGGTTAAATAGTGAATTTTTAGTAACTATGTACAGATACTGGGTTTAAAAACAAGATTAATAGAAAATTATTTTATTACAAACAAAACATCATCATTGTCCTACTATCAGTGTTAAGAATGGGGCTTAAATCAGCAGAGCTATAAGAAAAATACAACATAAACCAGTAAGAAAACAATTATCTTTAATAAAATTCAAATTATAACTTCAAATAGGCATTAATTTCAATAGTACATCAAGTACCAACTAAAAAAATTCCAGGTAGAGCCATATGCGGTGGCAATGCCTATAATCCCAGCTACTTGGGAGGCTGATGGAGGAAAATCAAAAGTTCCAGGCCAGCTAGGGCATTAAGTCACTTAATGAGGCCCAGTATCAAAATCAAAAGTAAACAGGGCTGGGAGCTGGGTGTGGTGGTGCATGCCTATAATCCCAGCACTAAGGAGGTTGACGCAGGAAGACTACAAGTTCAAGGCTACTCTGGGCTACATGGTACTTTCAAGGCCAACCTGAACAACCTATCTCAAGCCATCCTCTCCCTCCCAAAAAAGGGGCCGGCGGGTGTAGCTCAGTGGTAAAGACTTGCTCAGCATGCACAAGGCCCTGAGTTCAATCCTCAATATACACTGAAAAAAAAATCAAAGTGACAGAAATAGACATACAAAAATTAAAGCCACTAGCGTAGAGTGTTTGCCCAGTATGCATGAGGACCTGGGTTAAATCCTTAGCACAGAAAGAGTCAGATATGTGGTTTAAGTAGTCTTTTTCTAGGCACATCCTGGAATCAGTTTACATCTCCCAATCTCCAAATTATATATGGATAAACCATGGCTCCACAAATTGAAATTAGCAAAGAAGAAAATTTTGTAAGGTCAGGAAGCTTTTAAAATCTGTTTCAACAGATATCACCCACTGAACCTCCCTGTGCTGGAAATTAAAATAGACTAAAGATTTTAAAATATCCTAATTCTTAAATGAAAGATATTAAGAATAAATCATTCTAATACATTCAACTAAGTATAGTGAGGGGCATACTGTACTGTACCTCATCTCTCTTGATTATGTGAGGATTAAGTGAGAAAACATGCAAAGCACATCCACTTTAAGCCAAGGAGTCAATATATTTTAATTCTACTCAGAAGGTCTTGTAGTTATTTTCTGCTGCTGCTGCTGTGATGCTTTCCCTAGAAGAAGCTATAGTCCCCCCAAAATTCATCACAGTATTATTTATAATGAAACACCACGAAACAACAGAAATTTTCAGCATGAAGAGAATGATTAAGTAAACTATGGCCTAACTACTTGATGGAAGTAACATGCAGCTATTAAAATTTAAATTACAAAGCTAGTATGCCTGATATATGCAGTAAACTAGTTAGAAATGAAAAGTACTAGTAAGTGCTATAAAATTCAGAGAGGGGGATCATGGATAAATTCTGAAATGCTTTTAGGTAACTCCAATCTTGTAAGATATTAAGGATAGTTCTTCCTTTCCTCAAAAAGCTCCAGAGTGGTTCCAATGTACCTCTTTGAGAATATTTCAATAACCAGAGAAAAGAATTCACTTGCAATGAATACACTGTTTGTTTTATATATTTATAAAATTTTTTGAACTTTCACAATCAAGGTATATTAAAGTTTCTGTATCACAGATCAACAATTCCATTACTGATTTACAGCAAAGATATGTTTATCACTAGTTGCACCTACATTGTTCCTTATATCAAAAAACTAGAAGCCGGGACAGTGGCACATGCCTATACTCAGTGCTGAGGGAGGCTGAGGCTGAGGCTGAGGCAGGGGGACTGCAAGTTCAAATTCCACCTAGGCAATTTTGTGACACCCTGTCTCAAAAATACAAAAAAAGGGCTGGAAGTGTAACTCAGTAGGTGAGCATCCCTAGGTTCAATCACCAGTACTTCACAGAGAAAGAGGGAGAGGGAAAAAAGAGGAGACAGAAAGAGAAAGAAAGAGACAAACACAGAAACACATCCTGAGTCACAGAAGAAAAATAAAACTGGAAATGACCCAAAAGTTCACCAGTGGAACAGTGGATAAACTGTGTTTAAGTGATATATCACAGTACTACATAACGGTGGGAATGAATGTGTTTGAAACCATCAACAAGGATTAATTTAAAGGAGTGTTATACAAAAGTCACAAAAGAATGTATATTACACAATTCAGTTTTCATAAAGTTCAAACACAAGCTAAGCTGAATAATATATAATTAACGATACAAATGCAAGTGTTAAGTTGAATTTTTCATCTCTGCATTTGTCTCTGTAACAAGACCTGTAAGCAAATTTAGAGGAAAACTACATTTAAAGACAAATTTAAAATACCTTTCCAAATATAAACAATGGAATCATAATAGTCCAGATTTATACTGGGCAATATTTCTAATCAAATGTAGATATAATCATGTTAGGATAGATTTGAAAAAAAAAAAAAAACAAAAAACAGCTGGGCCAGATGGCGCCTGCCTGTAATCCCAGCACTCAGGAGGACAAGGCAAGAGGATTGCTACAAGTTTGAGGCCAGCCTGGGTTGCAAAGTGAGTTCCAGGCCAGCCTGAACTGCACAGTGAAATCCTGTCTTAAAAAGACAAAAAAAAAAAAGTAAGACAGGTGTTTTTTCCTCATTTTGCAGGGTAAAGGTTATACCTGAGGTTCAGGAGGGCTTGATATGGCTTTGATTCTTTAACCACAGATAATAATAATGACTTGCCACTTGAACCTGTCATTAAAATAGAGCAATAAATTCACCACAGTACTAGTACTCTGGGAGGCTGAGGTAGAAGCATTGAAAGTTTGGGACCGGCTTGGACTTCAAGGTCAGCCAAGAACATAGACTCTGTCTCAACAAACAAAAATTTACCACAAATATTGGAAGAAAAAGAACAAATCACATCCAACATAAGCATAAGGAAGAAAAAATAAACACAGAAATCAGTGAAACTGAAATCAGAAACAGAAAAATCTATGAATCTACAGTTATTTCTTTGAAAAGATCAATAGAATTGATAAAACATTAGCTAGGCCAGTCAGGGAATAAAAGGCACAAATCGCCAGTATTAGAAATGAAAGAGCTACAGACATTAAAAAGACAGTAAAAAAATACTACGAAATGCCAATACATTTGCTAATGCGGATGAAATAGATTTGTTGAAAGACAAAACAAAGCTTGCTCAAGAAGTAACCTTAAGGAGTACTCTATTAAGGAAATGAAATTCCTAGTCCAACAAAGAAAATACTAAGCATAGATGGCTTCACTAGAGAATTCTACCAGTTTGAAAAGGTATAATATCAGTTGGAGGGAGGGGCGGGGAATGGGAAAAAAAAGCAAGACATATCATGTACAGGTATAAATTCCATTTGATGAATGTTATCACTATGTATACCTCAACTATACCAATAAAATGTTTAAAATGTAAAATCAAAGCTATTATAATCTAGCAAAAAACAAGAAGAAATGCTTCCTAACACTATTTTGTGAAACCAACATCACCCTGATTAAATAATTATTGTAAGAAAACTATAGACTATTATCTCTTATAAACATAGTTACAAAAACACTCAGCAAAATACTAGCAAATTGAATCCAGCATGCAAAGTTGGTTTAACATTCAAAGTTCAAGCAACATAATTCACCCTATCAACAACAAACTATCTCAATAGATAGATGCTCATTCCCAATAAACTGTCAGCAAACCTAGAAACAGAAGGGAATATCTTCAACTTTATAATGGTATCTCTAAAAAACTTACAGGTTGAATGTTTCCCTCTAAGATAAGGAATAAGGCACAAAGGTCCACTTTCAAAATGGCAAGGAAAAAAAAAATAGAGGCACAGAAACTGAAAAAAAGAATTAAAACTTTTATTTGCAAAAGACATAATGACCTAAATAGATAATACCAAACAATCTGCTGAGAAGCTACTAGAACTAGTATGTTAGTTTATCAAGATACAGGGTACACACAAGATCAAGCTATAGAAAACAACTTTATTTCCATGGAGTAGCAATGAAGAACAGAAAGTAGGAATTTTTTAAAAGCATATGAAAAAAACTCAAATATGTATTTAGGTATAAATTTAACAAAGTATGGAATATCTGTATCTAAGAATTATAAAATTTTGATGAGATAAATTAAAGACTTAAATAAATGGATACATATAACATTTTCATAAGTCGGAAGACTCAATGTTGTCAAGATATTAAGCATCCCTGATTTGATCTCTATGTTCAATGCAATCACAATAAAATATCAGCAGACAGTTGTGGAGAAATCGACAAGTTGATTCTAAAGTTGATATGAATGAGCAAAGGACCCAGAATGCCCAAAAGCAAGTTTGAAAGAGAGTAAGATGAAAGACTCGCACTGACTGCAAAGATACGGGCATCAAGATGTGGCACTGGCAAAAGAAGAGACACAGACCAACAAAACGGAAGAGTTTCTAGTACTAGACCATATATGCGGTCAAATATTTAAAAATAACTACTGAGCTATGTTTTGCCCATGGTACTAGTTACCCTTTGCAAGTGTACAATTCATGGTCAACTGATTTTTGACAAGGTAATTTCATGAATAAAACCTAACACTAAAAAATCCATAGTTATATCCACATATTAAAAAGAAAACTCTTCTCCAGTACTGCAAGGAAAAAAAAAACTCATACCTTGCAATATATCTTATATTTAATAGCCAAAGTATATTTGGATTATAAACTTAAATATAAAACCTAAAAGCCATAAAACTTCTACAAGAAATATGATTTTTGTGACCTCGGTTTAGGCAAAGATTTAGGACACAAAAAAGCATGAAACATAAAAGAAAATACTGATAAAGTGGACTTTTATCTAAATTAAAAACCTCTGATCTTCAAAAGGTATTAAGAGAATAAAAAGACAAGTTAAAGCCTGGGAGAAATACTTGCTAAACACTTATCTAATAAATCACGTGTACCCAAAATATACATAAAAAGTCACAACTCAATAATAAAATGTTTTAAAATTTTAGAAAAGGCAAAAAAGAGCAAGAAAATATCAAAAGATGTACAAAATCATTTTTAAGGGAAATGTACATTAAAACCACCACGGGCTAGTACTATAATAAATCTATAACAAGGTTAAAAAAGCAAAACCTCACACTGTCAAATGCTGACAAGGGTATAAAACAAATGAAACACTCATACAATGCTCGTACCAATGCAAAATGGACCAAACATTTTGGAAAATGGTTTGGAAGTACACTCTTATAAACATATACAGTACAGTACTTACCATACGACCTTACAATCCCACTGCTAAACATGTACCAAAGAAGAGTACAAAGTTATGTTTCCACAAAGACGTGCATATAGATGTTTATAATGGCTTTATTCATAATAGCTAAAAACTGAAAACAGTTCAAATGTCCCTTGGCTGGTTATGCATTTTTAAAATATGAGATATCCAATCAATGACATATTACTCAGCAATAAAAGAATAAGCTACTAATATATGAAATGAGACAGACAAATCTCAAATGTGTATTAAAATAGAAATTGGGCATTAACATACTCCCTCTCTCCTGCCATGTCATGTCCCGTGCTGCCTGCCTCAGTACTTTGCCAGCAAAAGGTCATCAGACCTTGGATCACAGATACTTAGTTCTTGGACTCTGAACCAGAAGCATGGGCCAAAATAAACCTCTTTCCCATTTTAATGAAAAACAAAACAAAAACAGGCAATTATTTTCCATAAAGAGCAATATGATAAATACTTTACATTTTGTGGACCGTAAGGTCACTAACACAATTATTTAATTCTGCTACTGCAGTGCAAAAGCAGTCATGCTCAATATGTAAACATGACGATGGCTGTATTCTGATAAAACACTATATACAACAGGCAAGAGACCTGATGCAGACCTCAGGTCCCTGCTGGCCAACTCCTATGCTAAATCAAAGAAGCCAGACACAAAATGTTAAATTACATGATTCCACTTATATGGTAATATGAAAACGGTAAATACATAAAACAAATTAGTGGCTGCCAGGGTTTGGGAGTTAGAGAAAAGTTGCTGACTACAGAGAAGCACAAAACAACCTTTTGGAGTGGTAAGAAAATATTCTCCATCTTGATTGATGGTTAAAGACTTTATACATTTCTAGCTATATAAATGGATATATTTATATACAGACTGAGCCTTCCTAATACAATAATTTGAAATCTCAAATGCTCCAAAATTTGGAAGTTTTTTTTTTTTGGAGACAGAGTTTCACTCTGCAGTTCAGGCTGGCCTCAAACTCACTGCAATCCTCCTGCCTCAGCCTCCCAAGTGCTGAGATTACAGGAATGCACCACCACACCTTGCTGAAAGTTTTTTGAGTGCCAACATGATGCCACCAGACAAAAATTCCATATCATGAAACTGTCTCACACACAAAATTACTTAAGATACTGTATAAAAATACCTTCGGTCTATGTACATAAGGTGTTTATAAGACATAAATGAATTTTATGTTTAGACTTGGATCCCATCCCCAAGATAACTCACTGTGTAAATATTCCAAAACCAAAAATATCCAAAATCCAAAAGATTTCCATTCCTAAGCATTTCTGACAATATATACAAAACCTGTACCTGAATATCTAAGAAAGGCAAGTTTTACTCCATATATATTGTGCCTCAATATAGGTGTGGTGGTACATGCCTGTAATGTCAGCACTCAGGGAGACTGAGGCAGGAGGATCACAAATTCAAACCCAATTTGGGCAACTCTTAGCAACTTTGTGAGATCCTACCTCAAAAATAAACAAACAAACAAACAAGTTGGGGATATAGCTCAGTGAAGGCTCTATGTTCAATTCTCAGTACCACAAAACAAAACACCTGTTTTTAAAAAAGAAAAAAGAACAGAAAGGTATTCTTTGGTTCCCAAAAGCAGCATTTTTTGGAAAGAATCAAATGTCAAAGAAATTTAACACTATTGGGTGATAATAAAAATTATTGTTTAGGGAGCTGGGAATGAACCTTAGGGATACAACATACATGCAGCATGCCTGAGGTGTAAGGGTTAAGCCCTACCACTGGAAAAATAAATTTATGTTTTATATATGATAATAGTACTGAGGTTTTCTTTTTGAAGAAAAAAAGAGCCCTTACCTTTAGAGATACACACTGATACAGATGAAATTATATTATCTCTGAGAGTTGCTTTAGAACAGTTCAGTTGAGAAAGAGATGTGCAGATAATTGTTCAAGCTGGGTGGTAGGTAATGGGATTTGATTACAATATTCTGGCTATTTTTACATGTTCCTATAATAGTCAAGTTGAAGGGGTTTTAATAAAAAAAAAGAAAAAATGTGTCTGAGGAAGAAATGAAAATTACAAAACAGATTTTGCATTTAACTGTTTGTAGAGTCCAGGTAGGTAGAATAACGAGATAAGCTAGAGTGACAAATCTGAGGCCAAATGCAATCATGTCAAATCTTTGAATATGTAAGGTCTAAACATATGCCCTGGCAATCTCTTTCTTATGCTTACATACAAGTGTATATATCTTTACAAATAATTCACAACATAAAAAACTCAATGTAAAATGAGCTATTTCCTAAAACCTAAAACTGAGATATATTTTAATCATAGCCAAAACAGAGCATAACCAAGATACTATATTTTCTGCTTCTGGGCAAGTTACTAACATTATAAATAAACAACTTCAAATTTCACAATTTGTCTTTAGTTGTTAAAAATCATTCACATAATTTAGATGAAAAAATATAAGTCAGAAAGTGATAGAAAATATTTAATAATAATATAGCAGAAAACACAAGTAACCATGTCAGGATAATAATCTATTTTAATAAAGCAGACTGCTAATGAAGACTCTCTACTTAACTAATAAGCTTTGGATGTGTGTACAAGACACACATATACATACACATAGAGATCTATATATCCATTTATACATATGTATGTGTAAATATATATAGATTCATACATACACACAAGTGTGTAGGTATGTGTGTGTGTTTTAAACACAGGGTCTCCTATATTGCCCAGGCTGGTTTCTAGCTCCTAGGTTCAAGCAATCTTTCTACCTCAGCCTCCTGTGGCTATAGGCATATACCACCATGCCTAGCTAGAAATATTTTTAATATAGTAGTATTTGAATTTTCTTAATCTTATAATAGTTTAGGTGGAAATATTATCTAATAATAAAGTCAGAAATTAACTATACCCATGGTTTTCTTCATAATATTGTAGAATACACCACCCTGCTGAAACATGTGAGGAAGTCCCTTCGCATAAGACCACACATCTTCTCCTGTAAGACAAAAGCAGATACAGTGTAAGAAATAAGTTTGCTCCCAGGGCTGCTTTAACAAACAAACTTCTGAAACCTAGGGCTGCTTTAATATGATTAGCCTAGAACACAGACTGAAAGGCAGAGCTTCTAAGTGAGTGAAGCAGCTAGGTAAAATGGAGAGATGATACAGTGACAGGACTGTGGCACACAAGGAAATACATGGACTATTTAAAGATGACGCCCACTGCCAAATGCTGTCATGGAAGGGTACACACCCACTATTTCAAAGCCATATGATTTTCAAAACAGAACAGAAATCTAAATATTCAATATGAATTCTATCAAGTTGTAAATGTAGACTCTAATTAAAAAATGTCTTTAAAGCTGCATGAGTCAATGCTGCACATATTAAACAAAATATATCTGAAGACTCAATCCTGCTTAAAAGACTAGTTTGTAAGCTCTGGACCAGAATTTTAAAAAGGCCATAGAAAGATTTGTACTTTTAAAATAGAATACAAAGTTGCATGTTTATGTTAAAGCCAAGTAAATTAAAAGAGTCTAGGGGAAAAAAATAGGCAGATTGAACAAAAGAAACTGGATTTTGTTTTTCTGAAGATGACTTTCTCAAAATAGAAATTGCTTTCTCAAAATAGAAATTAAGGGAGAAAAGATTTGAAGAAATTTAAAATAACCTTTAAAAGCCCACAAAGTATCTACAGACAGATTACTAATTCACAAATACATTTTTTCAAAAACATTCTTTGATACATTTAAATTAAAAAATGGAGAATGATGGGGCTGCGAGCAGAGCTCTGTGTTAGAGCATGCGCTTAGCATGCATGAGACTGCTCTAGGTTCAATTCCTAGCACAAAACCCAACAAACAAACAAAAAACCACTGAGAACGATAATCACTTTTGAAGAAGTCAAAGAATGGAAGGAATATAAACATTACTTTTTGTTTTTGAAATAAGGTTCTCTTTGCTTCTGCGTATTTCATTATTTTTAAATGCTACTGTGTATGTACTACTGTTATTAGAAATACTTCTAGTTATTTTTAACGTAGAAAGGTTAACTTTTGTCTTTTAGAAAATTATACTGTTGAATCTGAACTTTGTATGACAATAATTGCTGATGCTAATTAATCACTGTATATACAATCTCTCCCCACATTCATAAACAAACAAGAATATGAATTTGTATGGCAGTTGGCTAAAGTTACCTTCAATATGTCAGTTAATATACAAATTTTAAAAATCTTAGCACTTGAAGTTTCAGCGAACCAAAACATTCAACTAAACATATATGGGGCTTTGGGATATAGCTCAGCAGCATAAGTGCCTGCCTGGCAAGTGCAAGGTCCTGAGTTCGATTGCCAGTACCTAAAAAAAAGAAAAAAACAAAAAAAACCCAAAAAACTCCTCAACTAAACATGTATTTTACCAATGATGCAGTACTATTACTAGAATGCCTATATGTACCAGAAGATACATGGAAGTTTAATCTAAAATTCTAAAGAATATTAAAAGCACCAAATACAGAAATATTTATAATTCTTGGTAGAAGCTCTGATTGCTGAACTTATCATTAAATTTTATTTGCATAAATTATTTCTATAATGATAATTTTTCTTTTAATTGTTATCCTAAATGTACTTCAGCATATTTTAAGGATATCATTTATTTGGAAGGCATAAAAAATGCATAGTAACATTTTTCGGGAGGAGTAAGACTCTGAACAGTTGCCAAAATGATTAACTCCTCAGAATTGATCACCTGTATACTAACAAGAAAAAAAATCACACTTCTTAATACTTCACATACATGATTAATCTCTAAGCAAGGAGATCAGTTACTCTACACTACAGTATTTCTCACCTTATTTTCATTATCTCCCCTTAAAGAGCCATTGTTCCTAACCTGCCCCATTGCCCATGACATTTGAAGGCTACAGATAATATAGTACTGTATGTTTATATACTGTACATATATATTAATTTTATACATTAGACTAACAGCTTTTTTTCAACTCCCCTCCCTCAAGAACCAATTTTGACTCCCTTCACCTGACTTGAGGGAAGGATAAATACTATCTGAATCTCTATTCTGTACCTAGTTCTCTGGGAAGGCAATTATACAGACTTATTTACTCATCACAACTAAACTCTAGTTTACAGACAAGGACACAAACTCAGATTGGTCACATAACTCTTCCAAGACCACACACCTAGTAATAATTGCTAAAGCCAGGATATGAATTCCACATATCCAAAGCTTATGCCTTTCCCAGTATTAAAACTCCACTAGAGGTCAAATTATGTTAAAATAAATTTGATGGCCTATTCATATTCTTTTCTCGTAGAAACTTCTGGCATCAACAACTGGTTAGAGAAAAAAAATAGGTAAGTTACTTCCTTTGGTACAATGACCTCCAACTGAAGTGATGTTTGCTGATACCAGAAATGAGAAAAAAGACTAGGTATCAGTTACTTCGCCCAAGTTATGTGAGTCCACAAGACTCACACAAGTCTCCACTGCATTTCTCTCTGTTACTACTGCCCTGGTTGTCTGCTGCCTAGCTTTGTGCTACTACGGCAGAAGCAGGTTTCCCTCAAGTCTTTTCCTCTGCAAATCCCTCCTCCATACAGCCTTCCTAGTTAAACCTTTACTATTCCTCAAAAGCATATGATGAAATACAAGTTCCTTTCACTTGGTATATGAGGCACTCTTCTGGCTGGCCCTTACCTGCCTCCCCATCTCACATCATACCCTGCCCTGATTTTTACAAAGCAATACTGTCAAAATGCTCCAGTTTCCTAAAGGCCAATAACTGCTTTGTGTATGGGGAAGGAAGGGGCAGGAAAAAGGATGGAGGAAAAAAGGGGGAATGAGAAGGGTAGGGGACAAAAAAAGAATTAAAATGGGTTATGTACATGTACCAATTCCCCACAATAAATGTAATGGGCATGTACCACATATATGTAGCAATAAAAAAAAACTAGGTATCACTTCCTTTAAGATTTTTCTGAAAGGTGCTTGGATAGCTGTCCTTTGTTTTTCATATATATGTATATATATATACATATATATATACATATATATATGGATACCAGGGTCCAACAATGCTGCAGGCTAATTTAGCTTACTTTCTCTTTTGCCCTTTCTAAACAAAAACATTTTCAGATTCAGGCTAAAGTCAGTGGCCTATCAGACTTTCTATTCCCAGGACCTGGCACTACTGAACAAACAGGAGCACTCTTACTATTAACTGAATGATGTATAAAATAAATATTACAAATGAAGTTTTTCCTTTTAAACAATGCCTAAAAGCAATCCAGAAGAAAAGTGAAACAGCTAACTCTTCTTCAGTGTTATAAAGTATAACTAATAGTCGCATTTGTTCTTTCTTTGAGAATCAAATAAGCCAAACTCATAGTAAAAGCAGAGAGAAAAATGATTTCTCTACCATTTCATTAGAAAGTAAACTTATGGTAAAGCCTCTAGCAAATATTATGTTAATGTATGTTTTTCTATGATAGTCTCCAACCATTTTTATGTTAAAATTCAACTGTTTCTTAATAGTAAGATAGTAAAATACTTTTAAACAATATATTCTAGATGAATATAAATATAGAAAAGTTTATACCACCACCATAAATAAGTTTTGAATATTGATAGAATATATTTTTAGTGAGAGAATCTGCATGAAACTGAGACGGAGCAACAATTCTTTTAGCAAGTGAGTACCTTCAGGAATCTCTTAAGTAGAAACAGTCCTGTGTTCCTACTCTAATTTAGAACTGTTAGGTGGGTATGATGGCTCACACCTGTAATCCAAGCACTCTGAGAGGGTGAGGCAGGAGGGTAGGAGACAAAAAAGAATTAAGATGGGTTATGTACATATACCAACTCCCCACAATAAATGTAATGGTTATGAACCACATGTATGTAGTAATACAGAAAATATTTAGGTATCAAAACTCATCTTCCATCAGTTCTTCCTCCTACAGCCTTCAGTTCTCCTACCTGAAACAGTGTTTATATGTACATGGCAATGATATTATGGATGATTTTTCTTTTCATTTGCCCACATTTTTTCTGTAACAAGTAATTTTTAATTTTAAACCATTATGTTAAAATGAACTGTTTGGAAATATTTTTCTTTTTCTAATAATAAAATGGAATTAAAAGAGATTTTAAAAGCTCATCATTCCAATTTTCTAACCTTAAATATTTAAAAAGGTGATTTTGGGGAATGGTATGAGGCAAAGAGGATGAAAATGGGGGTTGGACTGGCAAAATAACTTTTAATGTTCAACAGCACAAGAGGATAATTATAATTGATAAAGTGTACATTTCAAAAGAGCTGGTAGAAAGGATTTTGAACATTCCCAATACAGGAAATGCTGTAATTATCTGGGGTAATAGATATATCATAACCCCCATCTTATCATTAGACATTATATACATATGTATTGAAATATCACCCTGTACCCCATAAACATAATTACTGTATAACAATTAAAAATAAAAATATAACCTATAAGCCAATTTGAAGTCTCAATTTTGCAATTTATAAAGGGAGTAAATTTTAAAATTTACCATCTACATGATATGTACTTTAAAAACTCCAAAAGAAATGCCCCAAAATAACTATGAAGTGTCTATGACCATAAACAATGCATTTTGAGTAAGCAATTTCAAATTTTGTAATAATTTTAATAAACAGGTCTAAATTTTTCCACTCTACTGAGAATTGAATCGAGGGCCTTCTCACTGAACTGCATCACTAGCCCTTTTAAAATTTGAGTCAGGTTCTCTCTAAATCACTAAATTGCCCAGATTGGGCTTGAATGCGGTCCTCCTGCCTCACCCTCTCAGAGTGCTTGGATTACAGGTGTGAGCCATCATACGCACCTAACAGTTCTAAATTAGAGTAGGAACACAGGACTGTTTCTACTTAAGAGATTCCTGAAGGTACTCACTTGCTAAAAGAATTGTTGCCACCTCTCTGTTTCATGTAGGTTCTCCCACCTAAAAATATATTCTATTAATAGCCAAAACTGTTTTGAAGAAGGACATATTTGATTCTCTTCTTGTAGTCAGCCCCTTGAAAGTATTCAGCCACACAGCTTGTAATGTCACCATTAGTATTAAGGATATAGTTATAAGACATATACATGCACACAAACTCAATTGTGTATACCTGCACAAGTACATGACTCTGGAAGAATACAACCCAATCTAGTAACAACTAATTTCTCTGATAAGTGAAAATGTTAAATGTTGACAACCACCATATTTTATTTTACACATGCCTGTATTCTTTGAATTTTAAAAAATATTATCTTGTAATTGAAAAAATATGAAGAGAAATAAAAGGTATTAAATAGTTGAGCACAGATAGGAATATAATCAATACTTAACATAGTTTTCAAAGTGCGACTATGTAAAATAGCGATTTACAACATATACATTTATTTTAATATATATCTATATGCGTTACTTTCTATCCAACCTCCTATCTGTCCCCATTACAAATATGCTCTATATAAATCAACAAAACACCTGTCAGATGGTGTAAAAGGAATAATAATATGTGTAAGTACTACTAAATTTGAAACTTTCAAGTCATCCACTATCTGAAGAAAAACAAAGATGCAATAATAGTGAGATTCAGTGTCATCTGAGAAATAAGTATCTAAGGCTCAAGTGTGATTCTGGAAAACCTTGAGGCATTTATGGACACCTAGTGTATTAAAGGGCTGGAGTTATAGCCCTGTGGTAGGACTTCACTTAACAACTTGCACAGGGTCCTGAGTTCAGTCCCCAGCAACACCAAAAAAAGGAGAGATATTATAAAATTACAAAACATTGGTTTTTTTGGTCAGGGTTTTTGTTTTTGTTTTTTCTTTTGGTACTGTATTTCCTGTATTTCGTTGTTTTAAGAGAGGGTTTCTTCATGTTGCCCAAGTTGGCCTCAAGCTCTCGATTCTCCTGCGTCAGCTTCCAGAGTGCTTGGATTATAACCTGCACCCACATGCCCAGCTAACTTTTAAAGTATACATTAAAACCAACCTGGGTGTGGGGGCACACATCTGTAATCCCAGCATCTTGCAGGCTGCGTCAGGAATACAGCAAATTCAAGCCCAGCCTGGGTAATCATGCAACTTAGTAAGAGTCTGTCTCAAAATATAAAATCAGGGCTAGAATGTAGCCCAGTGCAAAGGCTCTGAGTTCAATCCCCAGTACCACCACAGAGATATAACACCGGACAACTGCAACTTAACAAGGGAAACATATATTTTGGCTCATATTTTTTTTTTTCTGGTACTGGGATTCGAACTCATGACCTTGCGCTTGCCAGGCAGGCGCTGTGCCACTGAGCTAAATCCCCAGCCCTTGGCTCATATTTTAAGTCTATAGTTGGCCAGTTCTAAGCCAGGAAGGCACGGTGGGAGGGTCTGGCAGAGGAAAGATGCTCACACTGGAGAGGGAGATACACCCTTCCCGGTCATCCCCAGTGTCCTGCCTCTTCCTGTCAGACCCCACCTCCTAACAGTGAGTGAGGTATGTCCTCCTTATGATCCAATTACCTTCCAAAAGCCCCATGTATGAATATATGAGGCTTTTGGGAGACATTCTTGATCTAAACCATATTTAAAAAGTCACACAGCGTTCTTCAGGAAAAGAAAACATGTCAAAATCAAACAAGTTTCCCAACTTCTTAAAGGATGGTAACTTTGCAGTAAAATAAGATACATATATTACAAGTAGTCTTTAAATTCCATTTGAGTAATTCCAAACTAATAAATTCTGTTTTTAAGAAGAAGAAAGAGAAGAAAAAATCCAGGTGTAGTGGCACATACCTGTAATCCCAGTTATTCTGGAGACTGAGGGAAGAGGATCACAAGTTTACGGCAAACCTGACCAACTATGGCCCTATCTCAAAATAAAAAATAAAAATGGCTGGAGATATAGTGCAGGGGTACTGCCCCTGGGTTTTATACCCAGAACTACAAAAAACACTAGAAACTTAATGCAATACAATACTTAGAAAAAAGAAATTAGCCTACTATTTATGGATCATGTACTACCTATCATATCTAATACACACACACACACACACACACAAACCCACAAATAACTGATGTACAAGAAATTTCAGTAACATTTTGTAAAGCCAGAGTTGGGGTAATTCAAGTTACTACATAAAAAATGAAGATGACAGTCTGCAAAAATTTAAATTCAACATCCTCTGGTGTTCTGGATAGAACAGACTAAAACATGAGATAATACAGGTAGAAGATTTTTTTCCCTTTTATACTACTATCATCTGATGCAATGTGACTACTTCTATGAATGGTTATCATTAAGCCAAAGACTAATGCAAAGGACTTATGGTTTTGTTGATATAAATAGTAGATATAAATTCTATTTAATGAATGTTCTATTTAAAAGCAAAAGTAAAGCACATATTCTTAGCTATTAAACAGTCGGCCTTATTTAATGAAGATACACAATTCCTTGTACACATATATATATAATTTAATCAAACAGGAAGTTTTCTAAAATGCTGTACTGGTCATATTTGGAGGTTTTATAATTTTATGTCTATGTGAAAGAAAACTGGCAACGTGTTGCCAAAAATTACAAAAGTATGGGACTCCCTCAGTGGGGATCATGCAGCTACGTTTATGGAAGGCAAGGCCTGTGTCTCACTGATCTTTGTACCTGCAACAGTCTTCACCTCAGCATATATTCATTTTGCTGAAATAATCTTCATTCATTCATTCAGCACACATATACTTGGTACCCACTATGTGCCAGACCTTGTACTAGGTGATAAGGTATTCATTTGTGAATAAAACAGGCTATAGCACCCTACCTTGGTGGCCTTAAAATCTAGTGAGGAAGGACAAATAAGATCATTAAAACTTGTGCTGTAATAAAAATGAACAGGGTACAATAATAAAGGGACTTAGAATAGTCAGCAAAAGTCTTTCAAACCCTTAAGAAGTGATATTTAGCAGCACAACTCACAAAAGCTAAATCATGAAGCAGCCTATATATATCCATCAGCAGATGAATAAAGAAAATGTGTTATCTATACACAATGAAGTACTACTATGCCATAAAGAAGGGTAAGTTTGAGTCACATATAGGAAAATGGATGTACTCACATACAATAATGTTAAGTGAAATAAATAAGACAAATAAGCTTAAATATCACATGGTGTCTCCTATATGAAAACCCAAAGGGTGAATAAAGAAGCAAAATAAAATACAAATAGGAGACAAAGAGAGAGAGCTTTTCCAAATAGAAGGCTTACAAACAGATGGAGGGGGGAAGGGGATGAAAAAAGAATTAAGATGTGTTATGTACATGTACCAACTCTCTACGATGAATATAATCATATACTGTAAACATGTACTAATAAAAATAAAATTTAAAAGGTGATATTTAAACCTAAACTTCAATGAGAAGATTGTTCTTTGCACAGCATAAAGCTTGATAAGTTATTCTCTAAACTAACATAGGAGCAGCTTAGCTCCCATTCGGTAATCCACAATGTAATTTCTACACTTTGAAATCTGCAGTTTTCTAAATAGTCCGTGTCATTCTCCAGCCCTTCCCACTCTGAACATCAGTAATTCCCCAGCATTCCTTACACACCGTTGGATGTATGTAACTATACCAAACTTGATATTTTTATAAGCACATAACTTTTTATTAAGAATATCTTGTATCTATTTCAAATTGTGATAAGACAGTAACAGAAAACTAGTATTTGTAGAGGACCAGCAGCCAGGCATGTTGGCTCACATCTGTAATCCCATTACTCTGGGAGGCTGAAGCAGGCGAATCACAAACTTGAGCCCAGTCTGAGTATCTTAGTGACTCAGTGAGACTGTGTCTCAAAAAAGAAAAAAAAAAAGCCACTGACTTTAAATAAGAAAGCCTCTCAAGTGCTACTACTATAAAATTACCAAACATCTCTTTACACTTAAACTTTGTGTTGGCAGTGGAAGTAGAAGAGAAAGAAACATGTCAGTCAGGCACGGTGGTATATGCCTGTAATCCCAGCTACTGGAGAGGCCAAGGCAGGAGAATTGAAAGTTTGAGGCCAGTCAGGGCACTTAGTGTGACTGTCTTAAAAATTAAAAAGGGCATCAAGGCGTGGAGGCATACACCTGTAATCCTAACACGTGGGACACTGAGGCAGGAGGATCACCACAAGTTTGAGGCCAGCCTAGGCTTCATAGTGAATTCAAGGTCAGCCTGAACTACAATAGCAAGACCTTGTCTCAAAAAATAAATACATAAAATAAAAGGGCTAGGGATACAGCTCAGCACTCCCTGGATTCAATCCTCAATACAAAAAGAAATCAATGTAAGCAAGAAAGAAGAGCTGAGAGACAAAGGAGAAAAATACTGTAGATTTGTGTACAGCAACATCAATACTAGAGGTAAAAAGAGAGGAGACCAGAAAGCATTATGAAAGCATTATGTTGGTGAACTCACTGATTGCAGCTCTCAGTGTAGTTCTCGGATATTCCTGTCCAGGAAGCTCAATTCAGACTCAAAAAAGCACTTATAAGCCAGGGTTATAGGTTACTAATTTTCCTTATGAAATATATAATCACACTGATCAGACTATTAAGACCACTCATCATATCCCACTCATAGCAATTTATTTACCCACAATGGACAACATAACCTTCTAAAAAAAATAATCCTCATGGGCATTCTTACCTGTATATTAAAATTTATTATCAGGAAGCTAAATGAATAAAAATAAATGCTTAATGAATATGGATCAGGTAAAGGGACTAAGATCTTTCAGAGAGCCCATGGTCAGGGCTGATCAAACATTCCTGCCTCTCAGCAAAGATTACCTTTCTGGTTACCAGAATTATCAGGAGCCTCAGATGATGTTCCTTTATCCCTTGTACAGCAGTGCATAAGCATTACCAAATTCTGCTTTTCAGACCTTTTCAATGTCCAATGCTGACCATCCATCCCATTTCTGCAGATACAGCCTTTTTTTAGATATGTCAGTGTCATCTACTGAATTCAATTTTTAAAATTTCCAAGTGGCAACTACCTGCTGGGTAATCTACTAGGTACTGAGTATACAGGGTTGGAGAAGATGTGGGCCTCGTCCTCAGGAACTCACTCTGTATTGAGTAAAACCTTCTCTTTTCTGTTTTTGACCTGGACGACTGCCAGTCTTTTAAAATGTCTTCTGCATATATCTGATTTTATTCATTCTGTGAGGATGGTATTTAATTTTCAGAGTTCTAGGAATAATGTACCATTATTAGTCTTACATATCAACTAAAAGGGGCATTATGTATAGCAGAGACAACTAAAGTACTGTGAAGTGAAACAGCTTGCCTGAAATCACGAAGCTAGTAAGTAGTTAAGCCACGGTTCAAATTCTAGGTCTTTCTAACTCTAAAGATCACACAATCTTTCCTCTATTCCATCCAGTCTCTTAAGAAATGAAAATCTCTGAGGGAGAGAAGTATGTAAAGGAGGGGCCAGGGATATAGCTCAGTGACATGGTGCCTTCCTGGCAAGTGTAAGCTCCTGAGTTCAATTCCCAGTACCCAAAAAAAGGAGAAGTGTGTAAAGGTCCTAAGACAGTTCCTGACATATCCTCTAATTCAATTACTATGTCTGCCAAACTAAAATTCAACAGTACCAAATTATAAATTTGTAGTTTTTAGATCTCAAGTTAACTGCTAGTCCCCCAAATTAGCAAACCAAGAATAAATAATCTTCATTATGATAAGTCAATGCTCAATTCACTACTCTTTAGTATCCCTTACAGAATCAAAACTCAGATCATCTCTCTAGTTGAAAATTCTATCCTGAGTAACCACTTTGAAGTTATCAATATGTAATACAACCATTGTTAATTCCTTGTCACCTTGTCTGTAACTCAGTATTGCTTGTACTATTCTTGTGCTACTTTGCAAATGGTTATTTCTTAATATGTTTTTGTTCTTTTACTTCTAAAATAAAAAAAAAAGAAAATTCTAATCTTAGCAAAAATAAGGCCCTTCTCATATCTAACATTTAAATTTCACTTCATATTTTGAAGACTTGGTAAAGCACAGTAACAGTGAACTGAAAAAAAAAAAAAAAAAAAAAAGAGTAAGCAAATAAAGATAACACAAAATGTGCACCACTAGACAATGTCCCAAAACATCTAAAGCTCTGGTTGATAATATATTTTCTTTTAATTTATGCTGAATTACTTAAAAGAAATGCTTTTTAACTTCATTATCATCTATCTGTTTTTTAAGTTTCTCATGAACTACATAATAGTTCATTATAATCAATGGCATAGATACACTTAGCACTGAAATTATCCAAACACAAACCCTAGTGTACATATAAGGAAAATGTGATGGATTGAGAAAGGAAGAAAAGGAGATGGAAGAGAAAGACTACTAGGTCATAGTACATAGAGAATATAAACACCAGAAACTGCAATTCATCAAGCAGGAAGTCCTGAAATCACATGACAGCAGGGAAATGAAATTTAAAAATAAATGAAAAAGGAGCAAGATAGGCTGAACAGAGCTTGGGGGGATGGCAAGGGAGAATTAAAAGGTTATTTAGACACACTGTATGTCTGTTAAAAATTGTAAAAATAAGATATGTTTAAATAATCTAGTGACAACTGAGGAACTATTCTCACTTTGTAGTTATGTCATCCTAATATTCATTTAACAATCACATTAACAACTGTCAAAATACTAAAGAAAATAATTTTCCCCTAAAATTTAGAATGAAATATTTACAGTGACCACAGATTTCCCCCAAAGACAACAGAAAAGCTCAAGTGTATATTCATAATTTAAGATATACCACCTAATAGTCAAATTGATCTTACCCATTAATGTTGCTAAAAGACACAAGGAATACATCTCTTTGTCAGCTTGCTCCTGAAGCTCCTTGGATGACAGTTTACCAGTAACAGCAATCTCTTCTTGTTTCACAGTGTGGGCTGAGTGTGCTGTAGCGGACTGACTGCCTTCTGCTTTGCTTTTTAGAATCTCTATTGTAATTCTGTCACCGTGCTGTAAAGGAACAGGCTCCTTTTCCATTCCTGCCTGTGGCGGCATTAACTCTTTAGGAGGAAAGCCGTATCGAATACACTGTAAATATGGAGGAATGTTGAATTCTCTAGCAATACTTTCCTGAAGCTCAAAAAAGGTTGTTGAAGACTTCAGTGTAACCATGGACTGGCGACCATCATTAGTTGTTATTCGGATCTTCTTCTCCTTAGAAGTTGTAGGTGAATAGGGAGCCTTGGTAGGGGTAACAGGTGCAGAGGATGGACCATCACGAATGGCAGTGGGAGAAACAGTTCTGGGCTGTCCTTTTTGTTCTTGTTTTAACTTCTCTGTTTTCCGTTTTTGCATTGCAGAAGCCTGTTCTGTAATATTCTGTTGAATAGTTCTTTCAGTTTTACTCATATTTAACTCTTCCTTGTGCAAAGTTTTGGTTTTCTGTCCGGTAAGAATAATTTTAGTTGGGAGCTGAGACTCTGATTCTTGACCTTGTACATCTCCAACTCTTTGGGCATGAGCACCATCAATATTTACAGGAGTATAATCATCAGGATTCTTTTTGGCAGTCTGATTCAATATGGTGTGAACAACTTTCTGAACTAGAATTTCACTCCCAAATTCACCTGGAAAGTGCTTGGTAACAAGCTTCATTGCAACATCATAAACATTACTATTCAAAGATGGATCACTTTCATACTGGAACCAATACACTGTTTCTCTGACCACTCTTCCTCCCCATTCCAAAGTAATAGGGAAAGCTTCTGGTAGATTGTCATACTCTTTACCATCCCAAAAGTGTTTGAATCCACATCCACATTTGCCACCAGTGGACCTACAATTAGTTCTGTCTCCATCCAAATATACAATAGATCCATCTCCTCTGACCCTTCGCACAGATGTGCCATGACACCAATTACAAGCTGTTAGATTACTCAGTCCATAGTCTGGTATCAGAACATCTTTCACTGAATCATATGAGCAAACCAAATTGTTCAAGGGAAAGCTGTAATTTTTGTCAGGCCTCAGCTGTCCATGAGTACTTTTTGCCAGGTTATACAGTTTCCCTCCTGGAGCCAACCACTCTGGAGGAACATGAAGTTCAGAAAGGGCACCACAGAGCAAACATTTGTGAAGGCGATTATCCATTACTGCCTTTTTAGCAGCTGCTGTAACTTCTTCGGGCTGGACTCCTATCACCCCAGTCCTTCTGTAGAAATACTGATGCACATCAGCAACCAAACTAGGATGGATACCGTGTTTGTCCATAAAGACTTCTTCCATAGCAGCAACAAGCCTAAGTAAGTATTTATCTTGCAAACTTCTGTCTCCTCCAATAACACAACCCCCGTCTTCCTCAAGTTTGATATACTTTTTAATAAGGTCCTGAGGCACACCCCATGCTTTAGGAAGTAAATTCATAGGTAGTTTGGGCAAAGCAGCCCCTTTGATGCCTACCAAGGGAATATAATGGTTTCTACCAGAGCTACTCCATGCAATACAGATTGGTTTGTTCAGATGACCATCTTTCCCCATGCACTTCTCTGCAGGTATAAGCCCAGGAAGAAAGGTGGCTGAATAATCGCCTGAGCTTCTCATGCCACTGAGGGAATCTAACAGAATTATAGGACGATGTAACACGTTAGCCAGGCCAAATATGTGGATGTTCCTCAGGCCTAAGGGAACACCCTCAGGGGGCACAAACAGAGGATCACACTCGTTGATAATGTCCTCCCACTCAGCAGCATCAATAAAGTCGTGGAACAGGGCTTGATATCGGGCCAGGTGCTGCTGAAAGTGCTGTTTAAGATTCTCTCTCAGGGCATGCCAGAAGAGCTCCCGGCCTACGAGAGCCCGAGACACGGCATGCACCAGGCAGTGTCCATCTCCATCCACATGCACCGGAATGAGGCATTCCTGACTCTTATTAGCCCGCTTGATATCCTCCAGAGTGTCATGCAAATACAGGAGGCTTCCGGAGCGGTCCTTGCCGTACCCCACCGTGTTAACATGCTCTGGCTCTATGAGAAAGGCCCGATCGCCCAGCAGCGCACAGTCAAACAGTTCGCCCTGGTTCATGTCCCGGAGAAGCTTGGCCCGGCCCGTCTTTTTGTCCATTCCATAGCGAGCTAATATGGGCGACAGCAGTTTACAGTGGTAGTTGGAAAGGCCCATCACCTTAACCAGTTCCGTGTTCTTCTTGGGGGCCCCCGTCACCCCGAGCAGCGCGTTCCGCAGCAGGTTGTGCAGTACTACGTCCGGGTCGGTCACCTCCTCCACCCCCAGCAGCTGCTGCTGCTCGTGCCGCTGTCCGCACTCGGTACACTCGATGCTGACAGAACCGGAGGCCGGGAAGAACAGACGCGCCTGGCACTTCGGATCCGGGCAGCTCCCGGAAAGGATCCTCCGGTCTCTGCGCTTCGAAAGCCCTCCCGGAGCAGCTGCCGCCGCCGCCAAGGCCGACGGAGTTTGCGGAGCCTCGGGGGGGGGAGGTGGCGGCGGCAGCGGAGGCGGCGGCGGCGGCTGAGACATAGCTCTCGGCTCTCGGCTCTGGCTCCGCGACCCTCAAAGGCTCATAGCCCAGCACCCCCACCGGCCCAACTCGGTCTAGTCCAGGCCCAGAGCGAATCACTTTCCTTTTCCTACCAGCTTTTCCACCGCCTGAGCGAAGACGGAAGCGCCGGACGTTGTTTCTCTTTTTACTTCTCCACTGCCGTAGCCGTTGCCCCGAACGTAACGGCCACCACCCTACCTCGCACTCACACTCACTCACTCTCACTCTCTCTCCCTCAGACACAAGAGACATACACGCCCTCGCAAAGAGTGCGCAGGCGCAGCTCCCGCTCTGCCCTCTGGGAATTAGAGTCTTTCGCCCGCTCTAGGTCTTTAAGCGCTAGGTTTTTCCGTCCAAAATAAACTACAAATACCGCGATGCTAAAGAGGTTCAGCGTCCAAAGAGAGGAGGAAGAGGAAGGCAATGGGAAGGAGGGCGGAAAGGAGGCGTTACCTTTCGGGAATTGTAGTTTTAGTTGACTCCCTTTTATGGACTTCCTCATTCTGAGGCGCAGGGCGAAAGAGTCTGGGAGACCACATTTCCTAGGGTGCCCTGCGGTGCGTCGTCCAGTCGCACTTCCCTTTTGGGAAGAAGGGAGGGCCCAGGAATCTCTAAAAACAGAGTTAAAGGGAGTGGGTTTTGGAGCAGAGGGTCTGAAGTTCACGACTGCTAGAAGGGGAGGGGAGTGGAAAGGCTCTCAATGAAGAAGGTACAGTAAATAAATGTTCAAGGATAGGATGGGCTGGGAAGATGAACGAAATGGCTTAGTCCAGACTGAAGGTCAAAAAAAGATAAGAGAAGTAATGGATTGTCAGAATGTTTTAAAAGATCTTTTTCTACCTCTCTGTCCTCGTTTCTACCGCTCTTCCAAGCGACTGAAGCATTTGATTCTCCTTTTCTGTCTTTTCTTCCTCTCGTGGGAGTGGCCGAGACCCCATTTGGTTTCTCATTCCCTGTCCATCTTACAATTTGTAGTACAAATAACAAGACCTTGATGTGCACAGTATTATATTCATATACAAAACTTCTAAGCTGTAGATATAAATTAGTTTATCTTTAACTCCTCCCCACAGAGAATCTGTAAGACCTTCACTCATAAAAGGTATTAGTGCTAATTTGCACTAATTTGCTAATTTTCCCCTGGCCCATGCAAAAATGTTACGTCTATAACGCACCTTCATTACAAGATAGGTAATGTTACCTACCTTGAGGGTATTTTTCAATAAAGCTGTTTTCAGAAGATTAATTCAGGCAGGAAGAGTTACTTTATTTTTGACATTTTGCTCATAGTGACAAAGAATTAATTGATTGATTGATTGATTGTACTGGGAACTGAACTCAGGGCCTGTCCAATGCTAGGCAAGCAATCCTGCCATGGACTACATCCCCAGCTCTTTTTACTTTGGGAGAGGATGTCTAAGTTGTCCAGGCTGGTCTTGAACTTGGGATCCTTCTTTGTTAACCACCCCCATTGCTGGGATTACACGTATATGCCACCATACCTAGCCTGGAAATGATTTTTAATTGAATTCTTGTAAATTGAGAAATTGGATATGCCCTTTAGGTGGAAGTTATTTTTTTCCGTGACTGAGCAGTTACACGTGCAGTGGCACTATATTTTTCTCCGATGGAATACAAAGAATTGAATTACCAAAGTTTGGAGCACATAAAATGACAGCAATCTGCAGTTCTAACACTATCATGCACTTTTATCTTTCATCAAAAGCTACATTTTCCTTATTGCTGATACATATGAATAATGAAGTCGACTTTTAAAAATTGCATCTGAATATATCATTTGTGTATATTTTCTTTTTCTTTTTTTTTGGTACTGGGAATTGAACTCAGGACCTTGCACTTGCCAGGCAGGCGCTTATGCCGCTGAGCTATAGCCCCAGCCCTTGAATATATCATTTGAATTGTACTTGATAAAATAACCACCTCAATGAAGTAGGAAGCCTTTTTCTATCATATCAAGTAGTATGATGCAGTGTTCATTTTCCCACGTGGAACCTTAATTAGTTAGAAACATTCTTTCCCAAACTAAATTTGATTGTTTATTTGTATGTTAATTTTGTGATGCTGGGGATCAAACCTAGAGCCTCATGTATGCGAGGAAAGTGCTTTACCAGTGGGCTCCAGTCCCACCCCTAAATTTAATGAATTCATTTATTACTGTGTTTCTCACAATGTAAGGATTATATTTTTAAAAGAAAAAAACCAATACTCTAGCTACTATGAAGAAGAGTTAAGTTTCCAGGCAATTGTACAATTAAGTTAGGTCATTTGAAAGTAAGTCATTTATTTAATAAGTCTGGAAATGTACAAAAACTTAACATGAATAAAGGGGCAATGATGTTAACTATGCCCAATTCAATTAATTACTCAGTGGCACTTAGAAGGCATGGGTACCTACAATGTTAAAAATAAAAGAAAATTTTATCAGGTCAAAATATGACATGCTGTTTTTTATGTGGCCAGAGGAGTTGTAGAAATCTTCTAACTTACATGAGATCCCCATGCTTCCTTCCTTTTCCCTCCAGATTCCATGATCTTCATTGCCTAATTCAGATTACCTTAATTGCCTTACTAACTTTCACAGGATCTTTGTGAGGTAGATAGTAGTTCTTGTTCTTGTGTCCATATTCCAAATGGGAAAAATGAGATGGGCACTTTGTAGTAGCTACTATGATACGCGCTCTCCCCCCACCGTCACCGCAGCATCATTAGTATCTGAGTTGCTAAAGCTAGTTACAACTGAAATCAATTTTCCATAACTTTTTATGGCACTTCTCAACTTCCTGTATTGCTTTTAACAAATGTGGTAAATGTAAAAGCAAAAGTCATCCACTTTAATAACAGAACTACCACCATTTTTCTTGATCTTTTGTATGTTTTATATACATATAACGAAGGGAATCATAACTTTGAGGGTTGTTGTAAAGCAGTCACGTACATACTCATATAAAATGTATATCTATATAAGAGTTGACTGTGTTGCTCCAGATCCCTACTGCAGACAGAATTCCAGTCACAACCTTCGTTGAAACCTGGGTGGGACTAATGACTTAAGTCAGTACAGTTGTGTAGGAACATAAAGGTTGCAGATGGCCATCTCTGCCCCGGTAAGGGTGAGTTTAAACAGAAGAGAGGGCTAACTATTAATCAATAAAAGTGAATAAAGTATTTTCTCCAAATCGTACAGGAAACATCACAAATGCTATGAAAATTTATTGAGGGCTTACTATAGGGCAGATTATTTTGAGTGTTAATCTTTCAGAACTTCTCTGAAGTAGGTAGCATTGTCTTTACAGATAAGGCATAATTCTAAAAGATTAATATTGTCATTATTTTTGTTACCAGCCAGGAAGCAAGTAGCTGAGCTGGGCTTCAAATTAGGGTTTTCCTTGTTCAGTAGCTTATCGATTTGAAAATTAGACAAGAAACAAGTGAACTGGCAGCTAGTGTCCCATCTTGGCTTGGTGTTTTTGATAGACCATCATGATTTAACTTTTTAAAAAATGTGAATACTTTGGGCAGTGTCAACACTTTATTTTTAAAGATTTATATTAGATTTCCTTGAGACAGATTACCTGCTGAGGCCACCCTCAAAAATTTAAGAAATAATTTTTTTAAAAAATCATATCCCCTTTTTCTCCTTCCCCACTCCTTTCTTTCCTTCCTTCTTCCCTTACTCCCTCCCTCCCTTCTTTCTTTCCTTCCTTCCCTCCTTCTTTCATTTTTTGTGGTGATGAGAGTCGAGCCCAGGGTCTTGTACACGTTAGGCAAGCACTCTTAACACTGAGCTACATCTCTGCCCCACGTGCCTTTCCCATTACCAGGTAGGAACTGGGCACAGAAGGAGCTATTCTCAAAAGGCTTCTGTGGTGTGCACCTTACTCCCAGCTACTGGGGAGGCTGAGATATGAATTCGAGATAGCCAGACCCCATTCAGGGTAGGCAGGATGGAATTCCACCAAAAGACTCTTGGAGAAGCTATGCCAAAAATGAAGGGAAGCCTTTGTGAACAAGAGTTGCAAAGAGTATTCAGGAAAAAACAAAGCTTTGTAGTATCTTTGGGGTGGGGCCGGTGCTGGGAACTGAACCCAGAGCCTCATGCATTCTAGGCAAGTGCTATACCACTGAGCTTTGTTCCACCCAATATCTATCACTGTACAATATACAGGTGACATGGGTGAAGTTCAGGCCTACAAGTTATAACTTCACACCGTAGTTCTCAATCTCTAGGAAGCATCAGAATCAAATCAAAGGCTTGCAAAACCATCCTTTGCTGGGCCCCACTCCAGAATGAGTGTGTTCAGGGAGAGCCTGAGAATTTACATTTCTAGCAAGTTTTTGGGATGCTACTGGTCCAAGAATCACACTTCAAGATTTACTATTGAACAAGCTATGGGGTACTTGTCAGGAAAATCTTATTACTATGTTCTTGTGGTTCTCGCAGTATGTTTAGAAAATAAGTTAAAATGAAAATTAAAATATCTAGTTGTTATCAACTAGAAATTACAAATGCTAACATTTTTGATGGCTCACTCAAGCTTTTTTCTCTGTGCATATAAACTGTGTACTTTTTTTTAAAAAATTGTATCACCATCATAATAATAGCTATTGACACCTATTTAGTGTCTACTGTATGCTGTGTATTTACTTAAATTTATACTTTCTTTATGAGACAGGCACTATTACAATCATTATTACCTTGCAGATGAAGAAACTGTGGCAGAAAAGTCAAGTAACTTGCTCAGTGTCTCATAGTTAGTAAGTGGCACAATTAGAACTAAAGTCAAGGCAATCTACTGCCAGAACCTGTGAGCTTAGCCACTATACTGTACTGACTTTTCTACAGCGCATATTGTTTTTAACTTGTTTGTTTGTTTGAGTCAGGGTCTCACTATGTAGTCCAGGCGGGCCTTAACTCATTGTGTAGCCCAGGCCAACCTTGGACTTGTTGCAATCCTCCTGCCTCAGCCTCCCAAATGCTGGAATTACAGGCATGTGCCACCATGCCTGGCCATATTGTTTTTAACTTGCATTGTGTTGTCATATGGTAAACAATCGATATCATTAAATTTTTTGACATTTGAAATGAAAGTCTACTTTTTTCTTTTAAAAATTCTCATTCAAGAGTATACAGAAAAATAATATAAACATATTCATGTACTCACTGCTAGATTCTAACAAGTGTTAATTATTTTTAGCATATTTGCTTCAGAATTCTTTTAAAAACAACTTCATAAATGTAATAAGACTAAGATTTTAAGGTTTAATTTCACAAAAATTATGCCTGTGTTACAAGAAATCACCAATTTCCTTTAATAAAAATAAGCGATCTTTGTATTTAGTAATAGAGGAAAAATTTCTATGTGGTGAATATATGGATAATTACTACAGCTATTACCAGGCCATCCTAGGGCCTGGAAGTGTAGCTCAGTGGTAGAGCATTGGCCTGGCATGTACGAGGCCCTGGGTTTGACTCCTAAAGCCTCAAAAAAAAAAAAAAAAAAAAGCAGAAACCTAGATAAAATATAAAGGGGTGCTTTCCCTTCTTGAATACCTTGGTCCAG
>NW_004955444.1:12501943-12536689 GCF_000276665.1 Chinchilla lanigera | reverse complement strand
ATAAAAATACATTTTGATATTTGTGGTTATTAAATACCATATTAGCACAGAACTAAGCACACCAAGTCCACATTAAAAAATAAAGAGTCCCTTGGGCCTGGAGATGATATGTGCAGTGCCTTGGGTTTAATCCTCAGCACCCCAAATAATAATAGTAAAAGTAAGGCCCAAAATTTCAGTGGAGTTCCTTGCACTGGTGTAGGTTTTGAAGGATGGAAATTGACTTCAAAAGAAAACAAATTTTGGGGAAAGATGGAAATGATCTATCTTGCTTGTGGTGGTAGTGTTGTTAATTTATACACTTGCCAAAATTCATCAGATTATACTTTTAAAGTGAGTGCATTTTGTTTCATGTAAATTATTCCTCAATAAAATTGATCTTTAACAGTAAAGGACAAAAGATGAAGAAAAGTTGATTAATAGGTACTAAGTTATAGTTAGGAGAAAGAAATTCTACAATTCTGTTCACAGTAGGTGATTATAGATGATAATAATAATGTACCATATATATCTTTTAAAAAGCTAGAAGAAAAGATTCTGCATATTTTGGTTAGCAGAAGAAATAATTACTGTTTGAGGAGATAGATACCTTTACTCTGATTTGAAAATCACAGAGCGTAAACCTACATTGAAGCATCACGCAACATCCCATAAATATATAGTTTTTATGTATCAGTTAAAAATTTAAAAATTCTTAAAAGTTAAGTTCCAGAACTAGAAGTCCCATCTCCAATCTGCCTAAAGTATGCGTCCTACTGTCTCATTTCTTTTCTAAAAGCAAGCAGACTCCTTACTACATCTCACAGGACCCTGTGTGATCTGGCTCTTGGCTTCTTCTCTGACTTTATTTCTCTGGATAGTGTGCTTCAGCTACATGGACCTCCTTGATGGTCCTTGAACACTTCAGTGCGTCCCTGTCTCAGGGCCTTTGCACTTGCCTTTCTTCTGCCTAGAAAACTCTTTCCAGGTAGAATTTAAGTAGAGTCTTCTGCAATCTCAGATCTAGTGAGATGTCTTTTTTTTTTTTTTTTTTTTTTTTGTCTTTTCTTCTGGTACCAGGAATCGAACTCATGACCTTGTGCTTGCTAGGCAGGCGCTTTGCCGCTGAGCTAAATCCCCAGCCCCAAGTGAGATGTCTTTCCTAACCTACCTTGCTAAAGCAACATTTCCATCTCTTTCTCCACATGGTTATCCCACTTTTTTACATCATAATCATTATCTGAGATTGATCATTACTTGTCCCTTGTCCTCCTTCCCCACTAGACAGTAAGTAAGGCTGTGCATACGGGCAGGCAGGCAGTTGAGTTTTGGATTCCCTGTGCCAGGCACATAGTAGCCTCAATAAATATTGTTGAATGAATGCCTGTCATCCATAGCACTTGTCTCAGATTGAGATCCAAATACATGTTCCTGCACAGCCCACCAGTTCTCTGTAAGAATTTTTAAAACTTTGTTATGTTGATGCTAACCTGGAATAAATGAATATTATTTTTAACTTCCCAGATGAGCACCTCAAAAGATGATGTTTTGAGTACCTGAGTTCACACTGAATTTTGGATGGTGGTTCACACCAACTGAAAGCTAAAGGACACCGTGACAAAATGTATAGATAAAGGTTTCATGGTCACTGTGACAGAGAAAGTAGGACAGTCGAGCTGTCACTAGGATGGCAAATTCAAAAGAACCAGCCCTGTAACCATTACTGCCACATTCCTAGTAAAATGCAAATGACACAAAGCATACACCTATTTAGTTGCTTTTAGTGAAGTAGTATATACAGCAGGAATTGGGTTTTTTTTTTTTTGTTCCCAGCAATAATTAAATTATATACTATTAAGTTCAGATTTCAAGTCCTCATACTTACCTTATGTTAAAGTGAATAAGACTGTCATTAAGTGGTACTCAAATAAAATTGACATTCCAGGATTCTGGTGTTTTTACCTGAGAGATTATTTTTGATCTGATTTCTTCTATAGCTTGATGGAGTTGTTTCTTTACTTCAGTTGCTATTATCTAAGAGATTTCAGGTGTGTGACTTCCAAGTTCTTCTATGTCAGTGTGTACTGGACTTGTTCTGGATGGGCTGGAGGTCTGAGATTGCATTTTGCTCCTTCGTTTTGACATTTTCAAAGCACCCAAAGTTCACCAGGGCTCTCTGTCACTCCTGCTGGGGGGGTGATGAGGGGGTGGCGGTGGGGCAGGGCTCACCCTATTCCAGGATTCTGTAGAAGCAGAATTTTTATTTAGAATAAAAGATCTGATTATCTCTAAGTAACAACAGAAGGCCTGGAATTTACTTATACAATATATTTGTGCAAACAAGCATGACTTGCATTAACATTAAACATACAGTTAAACATACATTTAATAGAGAAGTAGTACATAATGATCACATTCTTTATGGTGAGTGGAGTTTGTACATGTCCATAATACATTTTAATTTTTTTATCCTCTTTCCATTTCCTCCTGCTCCTCTCCATCTCTTGGTTCCCTTCCTATTTGCAAAAGATCTATCTCCCTATTTCCTATTACTTGTCTTTTAATTTATATTTTGGATTTCTCATGTAAGAGAGACCATGCAATTAACTGACACAATGTTTTGATTCTATAGTTGCATGAGACTTATTTTAATGACCGAGAGAACAAAATTATAAGCTTGCATATGTTTTAACCATGTATATCATTTACATAAATTCCTTCATATTATTCTAAGATGTAAGTGCATCATAATATGATGTATAAAAATTTAAATCCAAGGTAGTCTTTTATAGTACTTCAGTGGGTAGCAGTTTATTATAGAAAGTTATGTGTGTACTAAATTAAGCCAAGAGCACTAGGTATCAGTCGATTATGTCAAAGAGTACCTCCCATCCAAGTACTAACTAGGCCCAACCCTGCTTAGCTTCTGAGATCAGATGAGATCAGGTGTGTTCAGGGTGGGTATTTTTCCAGAAGAGCTGAAAACATCATATCACAGTGATGTATGTGCACCCATGTTTATAGGAACACAATTTGAAATAGCTAAATCATGGAAACAACCCAGATGCCCATCAACAGGAATGGATAAAAAAAGATGTGGTATTTTTATACCATGGAGTATTACTCAGCTATAAAAAAGGATAACCTTGAGGCTTTTATATGTAAGTAGGTGGAACTAGAGACCATACTCATAAGTGAAATAAATCAGACCCACATGTATAAACATCATATTGTCTCCCTAGTGTAAGAACCTGAAAGAGTAAATAAAACCTGAAAGGTACAGTAGATATTGTCAAAGGGAAGGAACAACTGGAATGAGGGAAAGGAGAAAAGAAACAAAGGGAAAAATATATATGGATATATAAGGATTGCAGGGAATAATTGAACTGCTGATGTCTATTGATTTATTGAAAGGAATAGTTCATGCTTAAATTTTTTGAGCAATTTTGCATGTTCATATCTGGTAATCTGAACAACTAATTTGAAGACAACAATATACAATATAACAAGCATTTTTTTCCTACCATCTTGATTAGTGAAACTCTGTACTGTTTCTAATAGTTTTTTAAATTAATTTTTATTCTCTTTTAATTGTTTGATCAATCTTGCATTCTTACATCTAGTAATCTGAGCAACTTCGTTGAAGATAATAGGAAATTAACGATGGTTCTCAAGACAAAAAAAAAAAAAAAACGAAAGTAACGGCGTGGTGGTGCCCATCTCTAATCCCAGCACTTGGGAGGCTGAGGCAGGAGGATCCTTGTGAGTTTGAGACCAGCCTGGGCTACAAAATGTGCTCAAGGCCAGCCAACCTGAATTGCATAGCAAGACCCTGTCTCAAAAAGACACACATACACACACACACACACACACACACACACACACACACAAAACAATGGCTCTTCTATTACATATCATTTTGTTTTGAAATTCTGTATCATTATTGTTTTGTGTTGTTTTGTTTTTACTTTGTTGTTATTTTGTTTTTTCTCTTTAAAATTAAAAAAATAAACTGATATCCCCCCCAAAGAGTACCTCAAACTGAGCATCAGTAAAATAGCCATAAAGGGACAGCATATTCTCACAAAGGTACCTTTCACACAGCATTTTCAAATTCAAACGTTTATTTCCACATTGCCTGGCAATGGCAGGTTGTGCACCCTGAGTTCTATGGACGTTAATAGGCACCTTGAAAGAAAGGTTCTTGAAAGAAAGTCAAATGTAGACTGAATTAGTTGTACTATTTTTCCCTATAGGGCTTCTCAGATCCTTTCTGTGCTAATGACATTTTTACTTTTTAGAAGGGAACAGTGATGGCTCCAGAATTTTTAAGATGAGGAATTTGTCAAGAGTCTCCTGGTATAGCACATGACACTAGGACAGTGATGATGCACCTTTGAGAGCTTTCAATGATACAAACAGCCCACTGCGGTCTGAGTGCCATAGGTTCACCACCACTGCACTAGGATATGCCCATAGTTACATTTGCTTGTTTTGCACATTGCTTTTTCAGAGGGTGTGTTTTTTGGTGATTTGGACATGCTGACAGAAATCATGGAGTGGTATGTCTTAACGTACCTCTTGGCACTATTATTACAGAAGTAATATTTCCATACCACTTTGGCTACAGAATCACTTTGAACATGTATCAGAGGCACAAATGTTAGGAAAACCAATATAAGTATTATCTCTTGTCATGATGCTTTTACATGTTGACCTGTTGTGTTTTGTTTTTTTTTTTTTTTTGGTACCAGGAATTGAACTCAGGACCTTGTCCTTGCCAGGCAGGCCACTTAAACCACTGAGCTATATTCCCAGCCCCCTTTATTTATCTATGGTAAAGAATAAAGTTATTAAGGGAAATTTCAGTCAGCATTGGCACAAAGTGTACCCAGTTTTGTTATTCACATATGACTTGGACATGAACAAAATTATAAACTCCTTTTTAAGTGCTTTCCCACTGAATAAATGCACTTCTGAGTCACAAAAAAGTCATATAAAAATAACTATGACAATCACAGTCCTTGTTTCTGATTAATTTTTACAATGCATGGAAAGACTAAAAAAACAGATCTCCTGCAATTTAAATACACTCTTATCTTCAGGTGAAAGACTTCAGTTTATTTTTCGATTGTCCTATTCTTGACAGCAACGTTATCCTCTATTTCATCCTTGCAACCCAAAGCTCCATTAGAGCCTCCCCTCTGGCCAAATGTTTCATATCATCTCACTGGCTCTTTGCTCTTAATTTCAAATGTAGATTTGGCCAAAAGCTTTCAACAGTAACCATGCCACCCTCCCAACAGTAGACTGTATTGCAGTTTTTCTTTTTCCATCCAGGCAATAACTCTAAACACAAGGAAAATGCAGACCAAATTTCTGACAAAGCACAATATTCTATGTGGGATCCAGCAGCCAACGCAGTTCTCAATTGAAGCCTCCTGAGCTTCATTTTAACCGGCAGCATTTCCATAAGTTCTCTGACTTTCCAGGCTCTGATCAGAATCCCCAGTATAGTTTATAGCATACAAGGGCTGCCTCTTTGACCAGTCTCTCAAAAACTTTCCAAATTAATTACAGAGGCTCTCAGGTCACATGGCCAGGCAACATCACAGTAATGACCCTACTCTCCCAGTACCAATTTTGTTGTAGTCGGGTTTATAAGGGGAAACAATCCAGGACACATAGTTTATATTATTTTATAATAGTTGCCCAAAGAGTCACATACAAAGACAGTACAGGAAATCTGTCCACACACTGAAGATCAAAGAATCCAGCTGAGGGCCTGAATCCCAAAGTAATGTCCTACATGAATCCAGCTGATGACCTAGAGCTCATCACAATGCCTCCAACGAGTCCAACTGGAGACCTAGAGCCCTTGACAATGTCTCATGCAGCCTGTTTCACAGATCTCTGCTGGGAAGGCCCAAAAGTCTATGGTGGAATCTAGGAAGTCTGTGCCAGTGGGATGAAGGATCTGTGCTAGCAGGCTGAGGCATCTGCACTGGAGCCAGGAAGCAATACTCAAAGTAAGAACCAGAGCTGCCCTGAAAAGTACCACAGCCATCAGCAACAGTGAGGCCCCAAGCTATTCTGATGATGACAGCCAAGTTCCTATCAGGAAAGCCAACATGACAAGTTGCTCCAGGAGACAGCAGTGCACCATCTTCTCCTCTGGAGCCAGGAAGCAATGCTCAAAGTGAGGACTAGAGCTCCCCCAAAGTGAATGGTAGCCATTCCCAATGACACCAAGGTCCCGAGCTCCTTTGACAATATGAACAGCCGAATTCATCAGGAAAGCCAGCATGATGAGGTCCTCCAAGAGAACCAATAGCTCCCATTCCCAACAGCTTCCCTTCTTTTTCTCCAGTTCTGCCTCTTACGTTACCAGCAACAATCCTCAGGTGGGTCTCCCACACCTAGCACTACACTGGTTCAATTCACCTGGGTGTTACAAATTTACTACCAGTTGTCAATCCACCACATAGCGGCATTGGGTCTTCTCTAAATTTCTTATACAATTCATCAGTGAATCAATCCATCAAGGCTTGGGCTTTCCTTTATTGGTAGGTTTATAATTACATATTCAATTTCATTGACTGATGCTGGTTTATTTAGAATTTTTATACCATTTTGATGAAATTTTGGTAATTCATATGTATCTAGGAATCTGTCTGTTTCATCTACATTTTCCACCTTAGAATACAGATTATCAAAGCAGGTGGTGATAATCTTCTAGATTCATTCCTAATTGCATTGATTTGAGTCTTTCCTTTTTCTTTTTTGATAAGGTTGGCTAAAGGTTTGTTGATTTTATTTAATCTTTCAAAGAACCAATGCTTTGATTCATTGATTCCTTGTATTGTTGTTTTAGTCTCCATTGCATTAATTTCTTCTCTAAACTTTATAATTTCCTCCCTCATATGAGCTTGGGCTTGACCTGCTTTTTCTTTTCTGCAAACTTGAGGTTCAACATTAGGTTGTTTATTTGAGGTTGCTGTGTTTTTCTGACATAGGAATTCACTGATATTTTTGCTACTGATTTCCAATTTCATTGCACTGTGGTCTGGTAATATGCATGGGATAATTTTAATTTCTTTGCATTTACTTAAGCATGTTTTATGAGCTAGTATGTGGTCTGTTTTGGAGAACGTCCCATGTGTAGCTGATAAGAATGTGCATTCTGATGTGGGGTGGAACACTCGGTAGCCATTTACTAAGTCCATTTGTTCAAAAGTTTGGTTCTAATATTTCATTGTTGATTTTTTGTCTAGTTGATCTATCTTTTTGTAACTGTGGGGTATTGAGGTCCCCCATTACAAATATATTAGTGCTTATTTGATTTTTCATAGCCATTAATACTTGTTTTATATAGTTGGGTATGCTGGTATTTGGTGCACATATATTTATGATTATTACCTGTTGGGTTGTTCCCTTCACAAGGATATGGCATCTTCTTTGTCTCTCTTAATCAGTCTTGGCTTGAAATCCCTTTTGTCTGCAAATAGAATAGCTACCCCTGCTTTCTTACAGTTCCTGTCACATGGAATATTGTTTTCTATCCTTTGACTTTCAGCCTATGAATTTCTTTTTAAATTAAATACATTTCTTGTATGCAGCATATTGTTGGATCTTGCTTCTTGATCCATTCTGCCAGTCTGTTTCTTCTCATTGGTAAACTGAAACCATTAACATTGATGGTTATAACTGATATGTATCGACTTGTCAATACATGACATAGCCTTGTCATGTTATTTTCCTGTTGCTGGTTCCCTTTTTTTCCCTTCTTTTAACTGCTTGCCTTTCCAGGTAGATTCATTCTTTTGGATTTCATGGAGTTGTAATCCTTATTATCTCTTTCTAGAATGTGCTTCAGAATATGTTTGAATGCTGATTTGATGGTCATGAATTTCTTCAGGTGTTCTTTGTCATGGAAATATCTTATTTCTGCATCAATTTTGAAAGATAATTTTGTGGGGTATGTCAATCTGGGTTTGAGGCTGTTTTCTTTTAAGGCTTAAAACAGTTCACTCCAAGCTCTCCTTGACTTGAGGGTTTGTGTTGAGAAGTCGGCTGTGATTCTGGTGGGCTTTCCTGTTAGGTGATTTGTTTCTTTTCTCTAACGGCTTTTAAAATCTTGTTCTTATATTGAATTTCTGGAACTTTGACTATTATATCTGTTGGTGTAGGTTTTTTTATTATGGCTAATTGGAGTTCTATATACCTCACTTGTCTGTATGTCAAATTCTTTTTCCTTGCTTGTGAACTTTTCTGCCATTATATCTGTGAACAGGTTTTTTATGCTGTTTGTGCTATCTCCTGCTTTTTCATTACCTCCAATCAATGTTATGTTATGTTATTCTTCTTTGCATCACCTAGCAGCTGTTGGATTGATTTTTCATGGTTCCTTAGTATTTTTTATGAAATCTTTCTTTTCATGATCACTAGCGATAATCCCATCTTCTATATCTGATATTCTGTCCTCATATTGGCTCATTCTTCTGGGTATATTTTCAGTGGAATTTTTAATCTCTTGGATACCTGTTTGAATGTCTTTAATGGATTCTGTTTCTTTCCTATTTTGGATGTTCATGTTTTCTATTATTTTCCTAAGCTCCTCTATCTTTTTTATCTGTATCTGCTCAAGAGTTGCTAACTATGTCTTTCATTATGGTCACCATCTCTGTAATTATCTGATAAATTATTTTTGCTTTGATTTTTTTTTCCAGCGCCTTGTTCATCTGCTTTGTTAACTTCTGCTGTTACCACTTCAGATAGCCCAGGTAGATGGCTTTCAAATTGTTCTCCCTCATTGCCTTCTGGGTTTGCCTTTGGTGAGCTAGAAATCTATGTTTGCATCTTGTTTAGGTATCTTCTCATTTTCTATATATATATTTTTAGTTTAGTTCCTGGGTTGATGCTTGTAAATTAACTATGAGGAGTAGATTTATTGCTAGTATTTAGAATGCTTAGGAAATGACTATCTCTCAGAAATGTCCTCCAAGTGTAGCTGGCTTTTGGATTTTGAGTCTGTTGCCAGATCCTATTTCTTCAATTTTGGGGGAAGGAAAAGTTGCTGCCTATTTGGCCTACCCCCTGGCTTTTTGCCACTGGCATATGGTATCTTTTATGAACACTAGACAATCTCAGCCTTGGCATATGAAGATGAACAACTGATGGGAACAGTTATGTCTCCTTGGCTAACGTAGTACAATCACCAATAACAATAGCATCAAACAGCCTAGAAAATGACAAACTGTGGTAATTATCAATTTGCCACCTTTACCTGTATGAAGTAGATTTGTGATTACATAACGAACTATAAAACAAACCAGAAAATTATATACAATTACACCCTCACTATGGCAATTTTACCCTCAGAGGAGAAAATTTTAAAGCATTTAGGGAGAAAAAATATAGAACTAGAAGAAGAGGAAGACATTAGAAGCAAGGCCTGAGGATAAAGGAAGATTATGCAAACTTTGGGAAACTGGTGTAGAAGTCAGGAAGTTAAGAGCGAAGTATGAAATAAAAACAAGAATAGAACAACAGGAAAAAAAATGCCACTCATATAAAAACAAGAACAAACAAGAAAAAAGAAAACAAAACAAAAAGAAGAAAATAAAAAGCATAGAAAAAAATGTCCACTTTGAGGCATGCTCTGCTGTCATTGGTAGACAAAGTAGGCAAAGTCCAGATCAATGTTGATTAATTCCAGCAAGCCAGCCGTAGGTTTACAGTGGGGTAGCTGATAATCCCAGCAAGCCTGTATCTTTAGTCTCACTGAAGTTCAGGCTGCTTTCTGGCTGTGAGGCTAAAACCTGCTTTGTTCAGCCTGCAGCACTCCATGTGCCTCCTCCCGGCTTGATCTTGGCTCCCTGCCTTCTTGAATTTATCTCTCTGTTGTTTGAACTTGACTCCTTGACCTCCTGCTGCTTTAAACTCACTTCTGCCTCACCCTGACAGTGGGAGCCGCTAGGTGGAGCCATCTCGCAGCTGCTCTAAAATTAGAGCTCAGTTGGTCCCTCTCCAAAATGGCCAGCGCCCAGTCATCCTCTCCTGGGGATGTCTGAGCCTCAAAAACTCACCTGTCACTGCAGTCCAGTCGATCCACTTCTCTGTTCCACTCTGTGGAAGCGTCTGAGGTCAGCAGTAGTCACCCTGTGTCTGCAGGTTTGAGCCACCCTTCCCACACACTGAGTCAGACCTCAGGGAGAAAGTGCTGCTTGCCCCCTCCCTCTTCATTGTGGTCTTTCTCCCCATGAGCTTCAATTCTCACTTCAGCTCCCTCCTGGGTCCCAGGAATCCACTTCCCTCCTTTTTTTCTTTCTCACATTGCTATATTCCAGCATCTGGACACCAAATTTTGGAGAGCTTTTTTTTTAATGATAAAAGAATAGTAATAATAAAATAATACCAGGAATTATAAACCGCAGAAATCTTACAAGGATGTAATTCCTGGGCCATGGATATAGTTCAGCAGCACGGTGCCTATCTGGCAAGCACAAGGTCCTGAGTTTGATTCCTGGTTCAAAATTAATGTAATTCCCTACTTTAAATGTAATTATGATTTATTGGCTAGCAACTATGTCAAGAGTTACTCCAGTTGTTTTGCTTATGGCATATGATTGGAACTTCATAATATTCTTTAATACACTTTATAGATGAGGAAACAGAAACTTGAGGTTATACAATTAACCTAAAAATCATAAATTCCATATAAATGGGATTAGAATTAAGCTCATATTTTTATTAATCATTACTCAATAGTGGGTCACCAATGAAGATCTGACAGACTAAAAATCCTAGTGACTTACAAGTATAAGTATATAACTCACAGGTACATAAAAATTTAGAAAATCTTTGTGATGAGGACTGTATGATTACATACTTAAACAAAACATCTTCCTTTCACTCCAAAATAAATTAGCCTGTTCAGGTATGTAAATTCTCAAATTGTTCTTTCCAGTATCTGTAATCTTCTTTATTTCCAGTAACAAATGCATTACATAATTCTAATTGTAGTATCGCTAACATTTTACCTAAAATCATGCAATCAAAAATTAACTCCAAGTCAGGCAATGTGGCTGGTAATTCCAGGTAATCAGGAGGCGGAGTTGGAGTGTGGCAAATTCAAGGTCAGCCTGGAAAACTTAGTGAGACTCTCAAAATAAAACAAAGGGGGATGTTGCTCAGTGGTAGTGTGCTCTGGGTTCAGTTCACCAAAAAATACAAAAATTGATTTCCAGCTGGGTGCAGATTACATGTTTGAGGTTATCTTGGGTAGCTTTTGGCCATTTAGCCAGTAGACTAGTAATGTTATATATTTGAAAGAAAGAAAGAAAGATAGATAGATAAAAGAGGAAGAAAGAAAAGGAAAATAGAAAAAAGAAAGAAAGAAATATGGAAAAGTTTTTAAGGATTTTGGTTTTTTGCCTGATACTTTTACAAATATTCTTGGGTTTTCTTGCTCCTAATTTTCCTTTCCTCTATTTATATTAATTTACATCTTCTGCAACTTCCTCTCTGAAAACTCTATTATCAACATGTGTAATAGTTTATTAAATAGTTAAGGTTACACTGAACATCTTTATCTCATTAATATTGTAGTAGTTGTAGTGATAGTAATTAATAACAGCAGTTATGTATATAATCTCATTATAATATAATGAAATATCTTCATTTTGTAGATACAGACTTACCAATTTGTCCAGATGCACACAGTTAACAAAAGGAAGGTTTGTCAAATTCCAAAACCCACGTTCTTGATGAGTGCCTTCTTCAGAGAAAAAGCTTTTTAGTGTGTTAAGAAATAAAGCTTTCTTATGAATTTGTTTCACTTATTTACTTATTTCACTTTTTAATTTATTCTTATTAATAAAGAAAATAAAATTCTTTATTTTATTTGTTTTATTTATTCTTATGAATTTGTTTCACTTATTTACTTCTTTCACTTTTTGTTGAAACGTAGTATTTGTACATCTTTATGAGATACATTATGGTAATTCAATACATATATACAATGTGTAATAATAAAACATTTCTATATTTTCATCATTACAATACCCGTTAAGGGATTTAAATTAAAAAAAAAAGACTTGTTTTGCTTTGTTTTATCAAGTATTTATAAGAATGCTGCTGTATCCTTTGGCTAGCCTAGCTTCTAGGGCCTCTTGGGGGTCTTGGTGTTGGCTCTCTGGCCTCCAGGGGGCACTGTTTCCCCTTTGATACTGTGGCTCAATCTTTTGATTCCTAATTCCATGGAGTACTGGTGAGACCAAGAAAAATATTTCAAAACTTTGTAAAATGCTGCAGACAGATAGACAATAAATGAGTACAGGGCATAAAATACAATTGAATAATTTGGTACACTGAATTCAGTGTAGGTATTTCAGCGTTTGACACTAAAAAGATTCCTCCCTACCTTGCTTCTCACTATGTGCAAAGCAGAAGCCACTTTTTCCTACCCTGTGTACTATCCTCAGGCAAGCTAAATTCTTCAGAAGCTATCTCAAGACTGGTATGACTACTTCCCAACAAGGGCCTTCTAATCTCTGGGTTTCGGTCTCAATGTCTGCCTCTTCTTTCCATGATGGACATTAAGCGTGCCAGCCCTCTTCTGGGAAGATGACTGCTATCATTTGGGTGTGGCTTGTTCCACAAAGGTTCATGGGTTGGCCGCTTGGTCCTGGGTGAGGAGGTTCTCAGTATTGAGATGATAAAGGTGATTATATCCAGAATGTAAGAATGCTGGTTGTGTAGTAGGCTGGGTCATGTGGGAGTGGATTAGTTCCCAAAAGAGGGGTTGTTATAAAAGGTAGAAGGCTGGAGCTTCATCACTATCTTACTGCTTCTTGCCACATGAACTTTTCTGGATATACTGCTGGCCTCTCCTGCTTCTACCATGGTGCCATCTGCCATGTTGTGATAGAGCCACAGGCCCTCACCAGAATCTGCCCAAAACTGCCAGCTAAATAAATCTCTTTTCTTTATATATTACCCATCATCAGATATTTTGTTACAGCAGTGCAGAACAGAAATAGGCATTGCTTACTCCTAGGGTTACAATGTTACTCAGTTGTTGGGAGATGGTTCTCTCTGTTTTCTCTTCCCTCCCCCAACCCCATACTGGGAATCATACTCAGGGATTACACCACAGAGGAGTGAATGAATATCACCGAGCTACACCCACAAGCCCACCTGTCATGTCAAGACTTTAAGACCTTTATATTACCTATCACTGCATAGCAAATTACCCCAAAACACCAAGGCTTTACACAATAACCTCCCAACCCCCAGTTTCTGTAACTCAGAAATTGGGATGCAGTTTAGCTTAGAGTTTTCCCCAAGGACACAGGTATAAACACAGTGACTGATGTCACCTCAGGTTATAGATAATCTGCTTCCAAGCTCGGTCACATGGGTGTTGGTAGCTGCAGGTCCTTGCCAGTGGTTGACTTAGAGACATCTGGTCCTTGCCACGGAGGTCTATCTATAAAGCAGCAGGCTCAGTATGAGAACATGAGTGTATCCCCAAGACAGAAGCCATAGTATTATTATAACCTCATCTCTGAATGCTCAGGTTAGGTAGAAATGAGTGAGTTTAGCCTGCAGTCAAATGGAAGGATTGTACAAAGGAGTGGATAACAGGAGACAAGAACCCTTGAGGGCCATCTTAGATGCTTTCTACAATACCGTTCTTCACCGAATCCATTTGTCCATTTCTCACCATTGTGTTTTTTGTGTACAGTCAATCTTTCCTTTTTTTTCTTTTTGAGATCAAATCTAGGAGATCAAATCAGGGCCTCTCTACTGAGCTGTACCTTTGGCCTCCACCTATAAGCGATTTTTAAAAAAATTTTTTTGAACTAGGGATTGAACCTAGGATCTTAACAGCAAGCCAGCCCTTCTTATTTTATATTTTAAGAGTAAATTGCCCAGGTTAGGCTCAAAGATGGATCCTCCTGCCTCAGCTTCCCAGAGTGCTAGGGTTGTAGATGTGCCTCTGCCACCATGCCCAACCTGTGAGCAATATTGAGAATGAGTTGACATCTTCTTCTGGGACAAGAACAAGCTAATATTACTGCTTACTACAAAGCCAGTGTATTTCCCAAGTTCAGTATTCCCAGCTACAATGCAAACCCCTGTCTGGTCCCCTTCATATCACCCATGTAGAATGGGGGTACAGGGGTAAGAGGAACTTATACAGACATTCTCATGCTCATGGGTGGTTTTTTTTTTCTTGTTGCTGCTTTTTGTTTCTGTTTTATTTTTTCTGATTCAGAGATCTCCTGTTGAAACCAAAGGACAGCCTAAATCAGCTTCACTTGTGGTTGCTTCCTCTCTCTCTCTCTCTCTCTCTCTCTCTCTCTCTCTCTGTGTGTGTGTGTGTGTGTGTGAGAGAGAGAGACTATGGTTAAATGCAGGGACCTTGAACTGCACTATATCCCCAACCCTTTTCTAATTTCTGAGATAGGAGCTCGTAATTCACTAAATTGATCTCCTGCTTCAGCCTCCCAGAGTGCTAGGATTACAGGGATGCACCACCATGCCTGGCTACTTGCTTTTGGTTGACTTTAAGAATCACTAATTGCAAGGTCACACCTGAGCAGTATGTTACTAGTCTCTCACTAGCTTTGCTACACCTAATACCTCTGATATGTGGGTTAGAATGATAACAATTGCCTAGGTTTTCTTTAGGGAACTGAAGACCATATTTGTCAAAACCACTTCATTTGAGCCTGCACAAGTGTCAGATAGGTGACTGTCTGACTTAAGGAGGCCAAAACCTCCACCACTGGTGTATGGTAATGCCGCCATTTGCTCAGAATCGATCCCATGAGGAGCCACAAAATTTGCGTATGCATGTATAGGCCACTAATACTTCCAATCAACTTTCTTCATAGCTTAAATCACCCTGTTTCTTTTTTTGTTTTTGAGATAGGGTCTTACTATATAGTCCAGGCTGGCCTTGAACTCTATGTGGCCTATAATAGGCTTGAACTCACAGTAATCCTCCTGTCTCAACCTCCTGAATGCTAGGATCACAGGCATGTGCCACCGGGCCTGGCTTCAACCTGCGTTTTTATTCCATAAATGCCCCTAAGTCCTACCCTTAGGAAGGCAGATTTGAGACTTGGGTCTGCTCCTTTATGCCCAGCTGCTTGTTTGAAAAGCTTATTATCTCAGAGATTGGCACACTGCTTGGCAAGGAAAATGGGCCCAGTTCAATAACAATGTCTTTTAGCATCCATGAAACAGTGATGGGCTAACTTGTTGGCTTGTAAGTGGGATAAAATCAGACCACAGGCTGTCAGTTTGATTCAACAGGATAACTTCACAGTTGTATATAGCTCTGTGAGATCAGTCTTCACACAAAACATCTACGTACATATTACACATTTTACTTAACAAACATTTATGTGCCAGTTATTCTAAGTTTGTGGATATAAATTCATTTAATCATAAGTGTTATGGTTCAGATAAAAAATGTCCCCCCAAAGACTCATGTATCCAGAGGAAGGCTTCTGGAAGATGATTAGCCCATGGGGACCCTAATCTCATCAATGGATTATTCTGTTGGTGAATTCATAGCTGAATGTGCTTTTAGGAGGTGGGGTGTGGTTGGTGGAAGTAGGTCACTGGGGATGTAACCTGGAAAACTGACGATACACAAAGTACTATTTCAAATTCCCTTATTATAGATGGGAAAAAAGACAAGTAAAGATATTGAGTAACTTTCCTTAAGTCCCATAGTTCATAAATGGTAGAGTTTTATTATTCAAATAGAAACAAATACCAACAACTTGGCCAGAATTCTTTGACATACCGTATCAAACTGTGTTCAAGACTGGGAGAGGAGGAGGCCAAGAAAAATTGGCGGAGATGACAAAAGACAGTTAGTTCCTCAAACACTTGCTGCAATTACCAGTTCTGAGCCATTTCAAACATCATACTGTTAGAATTTCTTTTGTTTCATTGAGTTTTCAAAGGAAAACTTCTGATCACATTGAGAAGTGCTCTGATTTGGTGTGCTATATTTGTCTTATTAGGACTTGATTAGGAAAATAAGCATCTATATTCAGACCATGTATACAAAAATGCTTTGTGCACAGAAGACCCTGCACCAGAATGTGTGTAAGAGCTTTATTCATAATTGCTACCTGGAAGCATCCACAGTGTCCTACAGCAGGTGAATGCATAGATGAACAGTGTTATGTTCAGATGATGGACTGTTTCTCACTGCTAATAGGAAATGAACTATCAAGCCGTGAAAAGATCAGGGGAGTTCTTAAGTATACATTACTGAGTTAAAGAAACCAGTCTGAAAAGGCCGTATACTGTATGACGCTCTAGAAAAGGCAAATCTGTGGAGACAGTAAAAGATCAGGAGGTTCGGTAGAAGGACGAAGGAATAGGTGTTGCACAGAGGATTTTTATGGTAGGGAAAATATTCGGTATGATGCCATGACAATGGGTCTCGTGGAATGAAAACTCTCAGAGTAAAGCACCTTGGGAAATACTTTTATTTCTGGGCTTTGGATGGTAATGATGCTGCCAGTAACATGTACTGCTCTGGTGCAGACGGTGATCAAGGGGAGGCTGTCTGCGGTGGGGGCAAGGAGTGTACGGGACATCTCCTCACCTTCTCAGTTTTTGCTGTGAACCTAAAACTGCTGGAAAAAATAAATTTACTTGTAAAACTACTTTGAAAATTCCAGTGTATTTTAAAATGTAAAATATTAGTAATAGTGTGATTGTGTGGAGTAAGTTTTCATTAACCTGACTCTGTACATGAACTTCCTGCCAGCTATTTCCTTCTTTCCCTGTCAAGTGTAAATGCCACGTCTCCTGTTGGCTTCTGTTCCTTTGTCTTTTCTTGAACCTTCCCACACCCCTCCCTCCCCTTCCCTTTCCTCTTCCCCTTCCCTTTTCCCTTCCCTTTTCTTCCTCCTTCTCCCTTCCTCTTTCCCTTCTTTTCCTTAAAATTCAAATAAACGTGTTGCTTTAGTAATAAAATTGTGCTGCATATATAGCATCATAGACTTTTGGTAAGTGATTTTTACTTTTTATACCATACTCAAAATTTTTGAACTGTTAGCATTATTTGCTTTTTTTCCCTTTGTATTTTATTACATTTCTCCCCTCCCCCACATGTTTGTAGCTTCTACATTAATTTATTTGTTTTTTGCTTTTTTGTTTGTTTTTTGAGACAGGGTCTCACTATGTAGTTCAGGCTAGCCTTGAACTCACTATGTAGCCTAGGCTGGCCTCAAACTTGCAACAGTCCTTCTACCTCAACCTCCTGAGTGCTGGGATTGCAGGTATGCACCACCATGCCCAGCTACTATTTCCTCTAAAAAAGTTGAACTGGTGTAAGTTCTTCTAAGGATGTGAGCTTCAACTTTGCTTATCTGCAGAGTTTAAAAGTAAACAAGACCCCAGGAAGTGATGTTGTGCATTCTCTTCCCTTGAACACCTCAGTTCATGACTTGTCATTGCTACTTAGAAATACATGCAGAATTTTAATTTCTGTGATCTTATTTTCATTTCTGTGATCTTAGTTTCCAGTAGTATGTTTATATACCTGTTTTTTCAGATGATTATTCTTCAGTGAAAATGAGTAACTTGCAGATATCTAGAAGAGAAAATAAGTCATATTTGTTCATTTAAACCTCTTTAAAACTAGGTGAGTATTCAAATGATCAATTTCAAATTCAAATCCAAGATCACAGTGGACGATTTAAGGACCTGAGAGAGAAGTCAGAGATAGGAGCAGAGAAGCATGTGATTTTGTGGAGTTTGGTTGTGGCAGTAGTTCCTTATTATGTTTCCTAAATGATATTAACTACTTTTTGAGGGTGGTGATTGTATTTTTAGTTTCTACCTCTCTGAACCTAGTACTGTGTCTGGTATACACTTAGTACTTTACAAATTGTTATTGAATGAAGAAAGAAGAGACAAAAGACTTTATATTCTTTGATGATACCAAGCCAAGGAATGTGGCTATGGAAGATAGCTACCTACATGCATTTTTTGGCGGGTGCTGGGAATCAAACTCAGAACCTTGCACTTGCCAGGCAGGCACTTGTGCTGCTGAGCTAGATCCCCAGCCCTCCTACATGCATTTTGAATATGCATTTTATCCTTAAAAATGTTTCAGCTGGGGGCTGGGGATTTAGCTCAGTGGCACAGTGTCTGCCTGGCAAGCGTGACGTCGTGAGTTCGATTCCTGGTACCAAAAAACCCCAAAACAAACAAACAAATAAAAAACAAAAAACAAACAAACAAACAAAAAAATGTTTCAGCTGGGCATGATAGTACATACCTATAGTCCAAACCACTCTGGAGGCTGAAGCAGGAGGATGGAGGTCACTTGAGGCCAGGATTTCAGGGTATACTCACATATAAATTATAAACTTGTGACCTCTTACACTAATATTTACACACATGATAAAATATGAGCTCCAAAATTCTAAATGTAAAATAATATATTTAAAATAATTTAATGTTATTTTATTAGTAGTATAAAAGTCTTTTGCTTTCATTAGCTACTTTATTACTTGGTACTTTATTACCTTTTTTAAAGCCTTGGTTTAACACTTTGATATAGCAATTTGAAGATCTAGTTCGAGGCTTCATTATTCTAATTCTCTATTGTAAGTCATAGCTGAAAAGATATTTCAGAAAGACACTTAGATTAAAATGGAATAGATGCATTATCATTGACTTCATGGAAGTTCTCATTTTGTTTTGCAATTCCATCAACCAGTTCTCTAAAAGTCTGGGTTGAATTTTCACTAGTAAGCTTCCATTTTTTCTGCTATAAACCAACAATTCTTGCAAACAAAGGGCACTGCATTTTACCCTATTAGCAGACACATTTAAGACCCACTGACATTCATTATTTGGAAAACTTTCAAGTAAGTAGAAAAGTGTGTTTCCAAAATTATAGTGTATAGAGTTTAATATGCTTTTTGTTCACATACATTATTTTTCTTAAATAAAAGTCACACACTGTTGGAAATATTTTCAAAATTCTCTCCCCAAAGTACTTCTTTTAAAACACATGTAAACATAAAGGAGGTGAGGGGAAGGGGGCTGCTTTATAACTCATTGATAAAACTTTACCTCAAAACTAAAGACTCAGACACAGTGGCACATGCCTTTAATCCCAGCTATGCAGGAGACTGAGGCAGGAGAATTACAAATTTGAGGTCAGCATTGTGTAACCTAGGAGACCATGTCTCAAAATAAAAAGCTCTAAAGATATAGCTTACTTCTAGAACTCAAGGGTCTGATTCAATTCTCAGAACCAGAAAAAGAAAGGGTACAGCATGTGTGTGTGTGTGTTTGTGTGTGTGCGTGTGTGTGTATTATCCACCATGTAACATATGTACAGACAGTATCACAGAAAAGGTAAAGAAGTCTGAAATCTGGATTGCTTAGATTTTTGTCAGAGAAGAATGAATAATTCATCTTTTTAAGTAATAAAGCTAGTGCTTATGTAATGTTTATTTTGGTGGTAGATGTTATACTAAGAGATTTATATATACAGTTGTCTCTCGGTATCCATGGAGGTTTGGTTCCAGGACCCCTATGGATACCAAGATCTGCAGATGCTCAAGTCCCTTATATAAAGTGGCATTTAAAATGCCGTAACATTAGCATATAATATTCTCCCTTACACAATACTTTAAATCATCTCCACGTTATGTATAGCATCTAAAACAATGTAAATGATACATAAATTGTTACACTGTATTGCTTAGGGAACAATGACAAGAAAAGTCTGTACATATTCAGTATAGACATAATTCTTTTTTCAAATATTTTCAATATGCAGGTTATTGAATCTACAGATGTGGAACCTGAGGATATGGAGGGCCAACTGTCCTGTATATAACTCACTTCATCCTCAGAACAACCCAAATCAGTAGATAAGGATTATTATCTCCACTTTATGGATGCAGAAACCAAACAAAAGAGGTTGAGTAACTTCCCTAGGGTAATATGCCTGCTTATGGCAGAACTATGACCACAACCCAGGCAGTGTATGTCCAGGATCTATGCTTTTAGGCACACCTATTTTGCTACTTTGCTGGAAGATAAAGTGTTTCTTGGGTTTTGCACTACAGGAATTGGACCCAGGGCCTTTGCACTGAGCTACATGCCCAGCCCTTTTTATTTTTTATTTTGACACAAGTTTTCTCTGAGTTGCCTGGGTGGGGCTTGAACTTGGATTCTCCTGCTTTAGCCTCCCAGAATTCTGGGATTATAGGCATGTATTACCATGGGTGCTAGATAAAGCATTTTCACAAATTGCTCCCTATCTCTGTACATATTATATAGATTCCATTGAAAAGACTTTACAAAATGAACTCACTTCCCATCTCAGTATATATTATATAGATTCTATTGAAAGGGTTTGTTTTGACAAAAAGTAACTGTATCAATCACTTCCTATACTACATAAAACTACAATAGACTAACCATAGATAAAGGGACCCTTCTCAATTCCTTCAATTTGTGGGAGGCCCATCCTTCTCAGGTCACCTTACACAGCACAAATTTGACTGTGCTGACTAATAAAAGGACTGATTGTACAGAATAAGCCCGCCAGTGTCAACAGGCATATTAAATGAAAGAAATGAAGCTTCATTTCTTTCTTACTTCTTGGATGAAGCAAATAGGCACTGCAAAAGTTCTTTTTCTGAACTGTAGTAGATTGTCTTGAGCACCTGCAGGCTGTGTAGTCTCTACTCTTGATGTTGTTTGCTTCAGCAAATATGAAAAAGTTAAAAATCACCAGGAGATACACAGTTTTCAGTAAAATAGGCGCAAAGAAATTCACTACGGTAACTGAAACAACTCCTTAAGTGTAATTTGAGAAATAAAAGAAGTCTGAGTTGAGATCTTAAAATCTAATAATAATGAAATGTAATTTCAAATATAATAGTTGGGCATGGTAGCGCATGTCTGTAATCCTAGCACTCAGGAGGCTGGGGCAGGAGGATCGCCTCACATCTGAGGCCAGCCTGGGCTACATAGTGAGTTCAAAACCAGCCTGCGCTACATATGAGACCCTGTCTCAAAGCAACAACAGAATACACACACACACACACACACACACACACACACACACACACACACACACAATATACTAGGTGGCATTGTAAGAGTGAGAAATGAAGAGCTCTCACTATGTTATAGCATTCTATGTGTCATACTTGGCACTTTATCTTAAGTAAAATTGAACTATAGAAAATTTTGAGGAAAAAAATCACATGAATCATAAAATATAAAAAAGATGTGAACTCACTGAACGCACCAGCAGCTTGGTAGCTTTTTGTGTAATTTCATCATCAGCAGAGCCAGACCTACATGCGAGCAACCATGTCGAAGGGACCTGTAGTTAGCGCTGATCTTGGCATCACCTACTCCTGTGCAGGTATCTTCCAGCACGGAAAAGTGGAGATGATCGCCAATGATCGGGGAAACTGAGCCACTCCAAGTTACGTCAGTTTCACTGCCACTGAATGACTGATCAGAGATGCTGCAAAAAATCAAGTTGCAATGAACGTCATCAGCAGTATTTGATGCCAGGTGTTTGACTGGATGTAGGTTTGATGATACTGTTGTCTGATCTGACATGAAGCATTGGCCCTTCGTGGTGGTGAACAATGCAGGCAGGCCCAAGAGTCAAGCAAATACAAAGGAGAGACAAAGAGCTTCTGTCCAGAGGCGGTGTCTTCTATCGGGCTGATGAAGATGAAGGAAATTGCAGAAGCTTACCTTGGGAAGACTGTTACCGATGCAGTGGTCACTGTGCCAGCTTACTTTAATGACTCTCAGTGTCAGGCAGCTGACGATGCTGGAACCATTGCTGGTCTTAACATACTCAGAATTACAGGTGAGCCAAGAGCTGCTGCTATTGCTTATGGCTTAGACAAAAAGGTTGGAGCTGAAGGAAATGTGCTGATGTTTTATTTCGGCAACACATGACTTAAGATGGAATCTTTGACGTGAAATCTACAGTTGGAGACACCCACTTAGGTGGAGAAGATTTTGACAACTGAATGGTCAACCATTTTTTGCCAAGTGAAGCACAAGCCTAAGAAGGACATCAGTGAGAACAAGAGTGCCGTCCACCATCGCTGAACTGCATGTGAACGAGCTAAGAGAGCCCTCTCTTCCAGCCTCCAAGCCAGGGTTGAGATTGATTCCCTCTATGAAGGAACTGACTTCTATACCTCCAGTACTTCTGCTTGATTTCAGGAGTTGAATGCTGACTTGTTCTGTGGCACTCTGGACCCTGAGGAGAAGGCTCTTTGAGATGTTAAACTGGACAAGTCACAGATCCATGCACCAGAGTTGTCCTGGTGGGTGGTTCTACCAGTATGCCCAAGATCCAGAAGCTTCTACAAGATTTCTTCAGTGGAAAAGACTGGAATAAGAGCATCAACCCCGATGAGGCTGTTGCTTATGGTGCAGCTGTTCAGGCAGCCATTCTCTCTGGAGACAAGTATGAAAATGTTCACGATTTGCTGCTCTTGGATGTCATTCCTCTTTCTCTTGAAGTCAGAACTGCTGGTGGAGTCATGACAGTCCTGATCAAGCGCCATACTACCTTTCCTACCAAGCAGACACAGACCTTCACTACCTGCTCTGACAACCGGCCTGGTGTGCTCATTCGGGTATATGAAGGTGAGCGTACCATGACCAAAGATAACAACCTGCTTGGCAAGGCTGAACTTAGAGGCACACCTCCTGTACCCCGTGGTGTTTCCCAGAAGGAGGTTACTTGTGATACTGGTGCCAATGGCATCCTCACTGTCTCTGCCATTGACAGAAGCACAGGAAAAGAAAACAAGATTACCAGCAGTAATGACAAGGGCTGCTTGAGCAAGGAGGACATAGAGTGCGTGGTCCGGGAAGCAGAGAAGTCCAAAGCGGAAGATGAGAAGCAGAGGGACAAGGTGTCCTCCAAGAAGTCACTGGAGTGCTGTGCTTTCACTATGAAAGTAACTACTGACAATGACAAACTTCAGTGCAAGACCAATGATGAAGATAAACAGAAGGTTCTTGGCAAGTGTAATGAAATCATCAACTGGCTAGATAAGAATCAGACTGCAGAGAAGGAAAAATGTGAACATCAGCAGAAGGAGCTGGAGGAAGATTACAATCCCATGATTCCCAAGCTGTACCAGAGTGCAGGGGGACGGAATGCCCGGGGCTTCCCTGGTGGGGGCACTGCTTCCTCTGTCGGTGCTTCCTCAGGGCCCACCATTAAAGAGGTTGATTAAGCCAGCCCCAACAATAAAACACTGAAGGACCTAAATTTGTAGCAAATTCGGTGGCTGTTATTAAAGTTTAACTGCTATGGTAAAGAACTGGCGTTCTCAATACTTGAATATGGAAAGTGTGCACAGGGAAAACATAACATCGTCCTTTATAAGCATTGTATTATAAGTGGAAATGCAATGTCTTCAATAAAACTGTTTAAAATTTGCAAAAAATGTGAGAAAAGGTTAAAAGAACTGAGGTTGTTTATCCTAGAAGATCTAGGAGAATTTAAGAATCTTCCAGGATATGAAGAATTATAATCCCCTAAGGTCTGTTTAAGTCTTTGACACATCTGCTTGAGCCAGACATAGATTCCATAGAGAATTAGCTGAGGTAATAACAGCAGTGTACCTCTTTAAGCCAGAGGCATTAAACCCTTACTTTTGAAAAGGGTTCAATCATTAATTGCACATAATTGACAGTAAATAACTGAGTCACCAAATGAACAATATTTTTAAAAAGCTATTATTCACCACTGATAAGCAATTATAATAATAATTATCTTCAAAGTCTAGCTAGCAGGTTTGAGCTCAGAGGCCTAATATGATTCTCTGAATGTAGAAACTGCTGACGGGACTTATGTAAATAAGACATAATTTATGTATATAATAGAAGTTTCAAACAAGATGGTGGGAAGGAGAGAAGATGAGAGAGAAATAAAGTGATTTTTATATTATTCTTGATACTCAGAACAGAGTAGAAGACATGAAATTTCCCTAATATGGAAATATAATAGTTTTACTTTTGATAATTAATAGTCTTATCAAAATTTAAATTAATTTCTAATTACTTTTAATCAAAAAGTTCATGCTAGCAGTTTAAGACTTCTGATCTTTTAACACTTCCCCTTGGTTTTTCTCATGAGTCTTATATAGAAAGTGAGAAAGTCCTGTGATCTGAAAAGCTGTAAATTGGATCCTAATGTAATATTGCTTTAAAATCTAGTTTTCTCTTTATTAAAAACACACTTGAACTTTAGGCATTTCAGTTCAGATCTTAAATTTGAACATAACTAAACTGGCCCAAGAAATGAGCTTTTGGCTTTTTGCCTATAAGCACTCCAGTGAACTATCTTCCGGAAAAAGAAACAAGTTAATTTTGCTCTGTGCTAAGGAGGTATAACTGGCCTCAGTTAGAGTTCCTATGAGTATCTGGGTTTTTCTAATTATATCTTGGGTTGCCTTTGTTTTGTTTTATTTGACACAGGGTCTCTCTATATAATCCAGGCTGGCCTTGAACTCACTATGTAGCTGAGACTGGCCTTGAAGTCACAGTCTTCCTGCCTCAGTCTCTCCAGTGATGGGATTACAGACATGCACCATTGTGCTCCATTTTGCTTTGTGTTTTATTAAATTGTTTTACTTAGAAATTTCAGTAAGTTAGTTATTTTTGTTTCCCCATATTCTTACTCATTTTTACAGCAGGATTTTTTTTGTTTAATTATATTCAGAGCTAATTTGTGGTTAGGATTATGTCTTAATCCTAAAATTATTTTCTTTTATTTGGGGTTGTGGGATGCTATGATTGGTATATTAACAGATAAACATAACTTGAGGCTATAGCAACAACTCACGTCTCATCCGCTTAAGTAGGTGAATCTGTAATAAAATGAAAGAGAAGGGGTTCTAAAGCAAATCATATGACTAAAAGCGTGTTTGCTTTTGTAACCATGTCACTGGTTAGCACCTGAATAGACTGAACATTTTATCAGTCATTAAAAGGAAAAGATTCTAAAGGACATTAGCCCTATTTCCTTAACCGGTTGACTTAGGAGGAGAAGTCATCCCGGTGCTCTGACTACCATTTAAGGAAGCGATCCTTCTTGTACTGGTTTGCCCCTTGTCTCTTCTAAAGTTACAGTAAGAGAAGTACAAACAATAGAGTTTTATATAATATTAAAAGAAGAATGCTTCTGTGCCAGACATCATTTTAGAGCGAAGTTTTCCATTTTGAGTAGTGGAGGACAAAAACTAAGCATTCACTTCATGGGGATATATTATCTAAGAGAAAATACATTACCTGGTTAAGTAGTTTTAAAAAAAATATGGGTGAACAAATTATTAGTATCAGACTATTTTTCCAAAATTCTGAATAGATATTAGTATTTTAATTGATTTTTTTACTGCTGCTTTTAGGACTTTTATGTAAAAGTGTCTACAAATTGACCATTGTTATATGACTACACATGAGACATATACCATACTGGCATTTTACATCTGATGATGGGGATTGTGTTAGTCCATCTTCTGCTACTGTAACAGAAAACACACAGTAGGTATATATAATTGAACAGAAATTTCTTCGGCCCATGTTTCTGCAGGCTGAGAAGTCCAAGAGTGTGGCACGAGCAACCGGCAAGGCCCTTCATGCTGGATCATCTCATGATGGAGGGTGGATGGGCAAGAGAGGGCCAAGCTCACTCTGGTAACAAATCTACTCTCCCAATAGCTAACCCTTCCCCTTGATAACATTTATCCCTGTATTAATTCATTCATAAGGACACATCCCCCATGACCTGATGGCCTCTTTCTAGTCCTCCTTCCAATACTCTTGCTGCATAGAAGATTATGTTTCCAACACAATTTCATGATATAAGCATTATTACTGTTACCTCTGTTTTGAGGAAGAAGAAGCACTATTGTCATCCTCATGTTACTGATGAAACCCTTGCTCAGAAAGGTGAAATGATTTGTCCAAAATAGAAAGCAGGAAATCCAGGAGTTAAACCCTGCGTCTGTTCAATTCCAAGGCTTGTTCTTATAACCTCTATAGATAAAATACATGAGCAATATATTTGGCTTATTTAAAAGAATGGGATTTTTTTTTATTGTATTTTTGTAAATGAAATATTGGGATCCACAGTTTAACCAAAAAAATTTGTTTTTAAAATGTATTTACATGAATCCTTTTATAAATGCATAAATATCATCTACTCATTTAGCTGAACATTCAAGACCTTCTATAATGTAAACTCAAATTGGAAACATACTGAAAAATAGAGACATGATCTATATTTCCACAGGTGGATATGATTAAGGTGATCAGCCTCAAAGTATGCCATTCAAATTAATTTTAGGGCATGGAGGTGTAGCTCAGAAATAGAGCACTTGCCTAGCATACACAAGGCCCAACACTGAATAAAAAATTACATAAAAAATTCTTAGTGGTTTATGCATATATTTACCTCCTATTGTGTTTTGAGAAATCAAGCTACTAAGTTATAGCTCTTGGCCCATAAAGGTAAAATACCCAATCTCTTGTCAGTTGAATATTGTTCATCTCCCCTACTCTTTTTTTCTTGAGACAGGGTCTCACTAGGTAGTTCAGGATGGCCTGGACTCACTATGTAGCCCAGGCTGGCCTCAGACTGGTGGCAATCCTCCTGTCTCAGCCTCCCAAATGCTGGGATTACAGGCATGTACCACCATGCCTGGCTCATCCCCATTCTTTAAATATCGTGCGAGGTGATGTACGTGTGTGTGTGTGTGTGTGTGTGTGTGTGTTCTTTGGGACAGGAAGGAAAATTTATTCTGGAAATGTAATGTGTTCCTAGCTGTTTTCTTTAATCACAATATGGTGATAGCTAGGTATTTAGTTTTATTTTTAAAAGCTTCTATATTACTTATTTATTGTTCAAGAAAATAAGTTAAACAATTTAAAAAATAAAATCCAAAAATTAAACTAACATCAAAATATTTCAGCCTACTGTATACAGAAAATGCTGCTATTTAGAATTGTACAGCATTATCATCTCAGTATGTAGTGGCATGCATTCAAAAATCATATAGCCCGCAAGGGCAGATTTCACCTTAGGAACTCAAATTTGTTCAGCGTGCCAGATGTTACATATGCTTAGGTGACAGGAAAACTCTTATGTGTTGTTGATTTCACATACATGACCTTGGAAGAATTTATAAGACAGCATCCCAGTCATCCACATGAAAACAGAAAAACCCACTTAAGTGTGTGATAGCAAATCGTTCTGTAAAACTAGCACATCTTTTACTTAAACTGAATTTTAAAAATTTGTTCTTTGAGCAGGGTTAATAACATATTACTGCAAATAATGAAAGCTATCTTTTTTAGCTGTTAAAGTCATATTCTGTATTAAGTATAATAAGAAGTAAAAATAAAGCTAACATTGCATTTTTGAAAATTTTAACATGTATGTAAAAAGTAAAAGCAAGAAATTTAAGTAGGTTGATAGAACTCAGGGACCCCTACAATAAATGTAAAAATTGGGAGACTTCAGAATTTCTAAGATCTCATAAAGTCATTGAAACAATAATATTCTAATATTTAACTCATTGTAAGCATAAAAATGCTATAAAATGTCATTGATTTTCATTTTTTAAAATTTTGTTTCATGTCTACTTAGTATGGCAGTGAGGTGGCAACAGAAGTTACTTTTTCAGATGGCTCCACCTTTAAATTAGAAGATGAATTTTTGAAACTTAACCTTTGAAAGTCCTCCTGCAGCACTATTCATAAAAAAAGTTGGTCTTGGGCTATAGAGACTGGATTTTCTTTTCTAATAACTCTGTGAGTTGTCATCTTGCTCAGCATGAATTTTAAGTGCACATTGGCAAAAAGGACTTGAAGAATTCTAAATATGATCCTGTACTTTTAGCAAATTACTGGTTAAAATTATTTTCTTCTTTTTGAGGAATTTTTTTTTTAAATTAGCAAAGATATGTCAAAACATATTTAAAGAAAATTCAACAATGGTATAGGTACTGTGTCAATAGAATGGTTTTCATAAACACCAAAAGTTAGCTAAACTTTTGGATATGTAATTTGAAAAGTGATGAAAACTGTAAGCCTATAGTATTTGCTGCTGTTCAACCTCCCAAATATAATTAGGACATAATTAGCTGTGAAATTTATGAAATTTAATAAAACACCTTTGCTATGGATTTAGTGTTATTTATCTTGTATTAAATTTGCCTTTACAAATCAAAACACCACAGCTCTCACTCTTAAATTACCAAGAAAGATTAGAAACTCTAAATGAGTTCTTAGAGCAATTATGGTTTAAAACAACAAATCTTATAAATTAAAAAATGGCCTATAGTAATTCTTCCTCCTATTGTTTTTTCCTTTGGCTTTCTTGTATTAGGACAAGCAAATATGGCAATATCAAACTAGTTTTTAGACATAAGGGCCTCAATTATTACAAAATTATTTCTTCTAAAGTTCAAATTTATTCATTACAAACAATTATATAATTAGAGAAAACAATGAACACTAATTTTAATTAATCACAATGTTTTCGGTCTAATAATTGACAAATACTATGTTTTTTTTGTCTTTTTGAGACAGGGTCTCGCTATACAGTTCAGGCTGGCCTTGAGCTCACTTTGTAGCCCAGGCTGGCCTCGAACTTTCGATGATACTCCTGCCTCAGCCTCCCAAGTGCTAGGATTACAGGCGTGCTCCACCACACCCAGCCGACAAATACTATCTTAGAAGTTGTAAACTTATCAACAAAATCCAAATTTTCTATGAGTTTTAGAACAGGCATTTGCTATAACCTTAAATGTTTTCACTTTTCATTCCTTTTTTTTTTTTAGCAGGAAGCTCATAATGCTTCTTGAGATTGGTGACATATTCCATGAAAAAAGTTCTTAGAAGCATCTGCAAAATATAATATTGTATGCCTTCCAGCAATCTTATTTCCTACTTTCTTCAAAACTTACTTTCAAATGTTTCTTAAAATCAAAAAGATAGAAAATAATTTGCAAGAAAATTTGAAATATACACCACAATAGATAAAAATCCATATTGAGCTCTTTTGTTTTCCCAATGGGGAATATGATATTTCTCTTTTCTGTTGTTCAAATTCTCAGGTCCCAACATTTTCACTATGTAGTTGCCAGCAACTATTAAGTTGTTGCTTTGGATTGACTGAAAGGAACAAGGTAACGATTCCCTTCTGAACAATTTGTAAATGTTTCTTTTTAAAATACAGTGGTACCTTGGTTCATGAAGATTCCACGATCTTGGTTGTAAACTGAATTGAACAAGAACTGAATCAAATTCAGTGGTTGTGGGGAAAATTTGATTTGACAATCCTGCTCGCAGAATTACGTATACATATGCTTGCAATTTGGTTGCAACCAGAATTGTAGAACAAATGCTGCACCCAGCATAGTGGAAAGAATTAATTATGTGAACTAAGGCACTGCTGTATAAATATATATGGATATATTTGGCAAGTTTATCCCTCATGTTAAGATCGTAACATCTTTGCTTATTGTTTTGGGGTCGTACATTGTGGTTTCTCTCTTCCTTTTTGGTGACTGATGATTATTACTTTTTAAAAGAGAATTCTTTTCTTTCCAGAAATTTGAGGCTGTAAATCCCTAATCATGAGACTTCAAAATACCAAAATAGTTCCATGCTGCAGATTAAGAGATACATCCCATACAGGTATTATAAAGGAGCAGATTTCTGCATTGCTATCAATAAATTTAGATATGACATAATAAATATTAGGTATGTAACTATGTAAATATTAAGTGTGCTGGCGAATATGTTTGTTTTGCTATTCTGACTGCAATCATAATGACTTCCCTAACTCTGTAGTGTTTCTCAATTGAAGTAATAATATAAGCTTCAGATTCATACAAGTTTTCCAGCCAGTTTTTTAAAAAAACTCATCCTTTAGCAACATAACTAAAACAACAGTCTCCTGCTTAAAAAAATATACAAATTAGAAATACTTAATACCATCTTTAGGTCACTATTAAAAACCAGTTATGATGCTGAAGTAGTGTTTGAACAATTTGTACATGTGCTGCCAAAGTAAGCAGTTTTTAATTTTTTTTTGGTGGTACCAGGAATTGAACTCATGACCTCAGGCTTCCAAGGCAAGCACTGTGCCACTGAGCTATATCCCCAGCCCCCAAAGTAAACAGTTTGAACAATATGATTCTGTGAAATACCTGCTCACCTCCATCTGCCCTCACCCAGCACTGTGTGTTGGCCAGCTCACTCCCTTCATGCTGCCTCCACTGCAGCTCTCAAAGTTGAAGGGAAACAACACAGACGTTGGGAGTATGGCGAAATAAAGATAAGAGTCAGAATACAGGAAGCTGAGGTCAAGTGCAGCCCCCTCTCTGGATGGGAGGAAAGAAACTGCTCAACTACTGTGGCAGCACATATATTTATACATTCGGTGACACCCCTCTGCCTAGCAACCTGTTTACATGGCAGCCTCGGGGCACCTCCCATTCTGGGAGCTAGAGCAGCTTGTTCATGTGGCTTGCCTCAGGCGCACTTTGTTCTCCAGACCGGCCTTGCTCCAGCCCTGCAGCACTTGTGGTCAATCTCCAGTTTAAGCCACTCCCCACACCTTTGTGTGGTGGGGGGAGGTCAAGAGTTCTACTTGTAGTTTTAATTTTACTTTTTTTAAAAAACGAAGATAACACTTTTCAGTGCATGAATATCTGAATTCTGAATATCCTCCTTTGTGGAAGTACATTTTTTTAAGAGATATGAAGGGGAGAAGAAGAAGGGGAGGGAGAGAGAGAGAGAAAACAAGAACCCTTCCCGTCTATACTTTTCCTGATGGGTAAAGATCAAATTTTCTTTTACAAGTTCGTAATGGGCTCTTCATGAATGCAAATTTCTCCACAAAACAGCATGCTGTGACAGAGTGCAATATGAAAGGAATGCCGTCATGCTAACCGGTGTGATTGGCAAAATATAGTCATTTTGTAAAGGTAAGGCAGAGATTTGGGTGTTTATGTCATCGCAGTTCAAATAAACCTTTTTCCAGCTCAAACTGTGACAACTTTCTGCCCAAACACTCCAAAATCTAGATTCTTAGTATTTTTCTATCCTATTTGAGAATATGGCACGTATATGAAAAGTGTTGACAGTAGATTCATCTCTTCTAGTGTGTTTGTGCTCTATTAGCCATTCTATGTGCTCTTTTATCATTTTTATTTGTGGTGTGAGCATATTTTCCAAAATTTCTACTAATTTAATCTGCAGCTGAGCATTACTAATTTTCTTTCTCGTTTTCATTATTTGTATGACAGGTTCTTGGGTTCTCAGTATTCTAAGTTGAACTATTACTTCATTCTATTCTTCCTTCATCCTTTCTATAGGGAGCTACAAGTGTCCCCTCAAGTTGATTTTATCACTTTTCTGAACTTTTGCATTTTTTTATTAAACTGAACTCCTGGTTCACTGAGAAGAGGGTACCTTCTGCAAAGTTGTTGGGTGAGCTGACTTCAGGTTTGTACAATAAAACTTGCTGTTTGAGCTTTGGGAGAGCTATTAAAGACCATGAAATCCTTGTAAGCTCGGCACTGGGGAGTTCATTTGTAAGTTTTAGATTTTCAAAACTGATTTTTTCCCTCTGGGTCTTTGTTTCAATGCAAACAACACAGCTAGCTGAAACATGGTTACCTCCAAATCATATTAACCTACTTCTTAAACCTTATAATTCCATTTGACATGAGATGATACCAATGTAATTTTCTACCACTAAGAATTTTTTGGCAAAATTCTGCTAATTCAGGTATCAAATCTTCTAGTTCAGTAGAAAGTGAGACAAAAACTTTTTCAGAGCTTCTTGGCCAGGCACCGTCATTCAGAATTATTCTATTAACCAAATCAGCTAGTAAAGCCAACTTATTATTTTTGTGCATTTTTTGTAAAAGCTTTGTTCAAATGTTCAGATATTTTTATGTCCTGAAATATTCTAGCAAGCTTGTTTACAGAGTCTGCTGGCATACCAGCTTCTCTTAACCACTCTATCCTATTTTCTTGAATTTTACTATTGGAAGAGATGTCTAAAATATGACACCGTATTGAGTGAGCTTTGTGATACCTCATAAAGACATCTTCCTTTTGTACATATTTAAGTACCAAGAGCACTTCAAATATGGTAACATCATTAACAGTACCTTTATATGCCTTGTCTCTTGCAGTAAGAAATCGTGGATCATCTTTTTTTGTTTTTTTTTCTGGTACCGGGAATCGAACTCACGACCTTGTGCTTGCCAGGCAGGCGCTGTGCCACTGAGCTAAATCCCCAGCCCCAAGCTGTGTCATCTTGATAGGTCAATACTTGTGCTTAGTAAAATCAAGGATATCTTCTTGATTAGTATATCTTCTTGTTTTATAACTTGTTTTATCAAGGATATCTTCTTGTTTTATAACTTGGCATAAAGACTTCAAAACAATTGGATGCATAAAATCCCACTTGTTTTCAAACTGCAGAGAGCCTTTATTTAACAGATTAGAAGTTGCCGTATTCCCTCAACTTTTTTTTTGGTATGGGGATTGAACCCAGGACTTTGTCCTTGACAGGCAGGAACTTGTGCCACTGAGCTATACCCTCAGCCCCTCCATCAATTTTGACTCTGGCCAGAGTAGGTGAGATTTTGTGGGGTTCCTGGCCAGGCCCCAGACAGAGGCTGAGTTCCCACAAGGCCCCACCTGCCTGGCCACCCACAAGGCTGCTGTAGGCCGGAGTGTGGACCGCGTGGACTGGAACTTCCTTAAATGATGGGAGAGGCAAATGGTGAGATGGTAAGGGGAGCCGACCTGATTTAGCAAAGGAAGGGTGGACTCCAGCCCCCACACCCTTTGTGGTTGCCTGGGTATTTGTGTTTAAAGCAAGACTGATGTCATTGACAGGCAGGAAGGCAGGGTGTGGCAAAGCTGGCTGGGAGAGTAAGTGTGACCTGATTGCAGGACACCTGCACCAGATAATTCTCAAGGCCCCTTATGTGGAATTCTATTGGGTTCCTGCCACGTGCGAAGAAATAGAAGGACACAGATGCCATGAAAAGCTTGCTACTGGGTATCCCACCCTGTGTCCCCCAGGGTGTACCTTTATTTTTATTTTTCCTTTCTTACTCTGCCCAAGTTTGCTCTGCAGAGCTAATTTCTATGCTACCTTTCCCTTTTAACTTTTCAAATAAACTTTGCTACGGTTCTTGCCTGTCTTGTTCAATTCTTTGTTCCAGAAAAAAAGAACCTGGAAACCACTTCCAGAAAGAGAAAGAGACTATCCAGTAACAAGTCCATTTGGTGTTTATTGACATACAACTTCTTTTGTCTGAGAAATTATCACAACTGTGAACATAGCTTCAGTTAAGAAATAACACTGAACACTTGTTGATTTTGGTACAAGAAAGGAACTTCTCAGGGCTTTATTGTGTGGATTGCTTTGTGTGTGGACCACAGTGAAAAATGTACACAGGACTTGGCAATGTGTTGGTTTGTATCTATTCTTACATCCACTTCCGCATGCCACTGAAAACCATCATGTAGAAAGTTCTGTGGACTATTGTTTTGAAACAGGAAGAGTACAGTAGCTGGATTCACAATCCATTTTCTTAAGAAGAGAAGGCCATACTGTGATTATGGATGGTAAAAATGAATGTTTGTACCCTTGCTTCTGCGTCTAAATCTTTGCATGTCATTTTGAGATATAAGGAAATGTCCCCTGAATCAGGGAAGTTCACACAGATCTGCTTCTCTAACTACCTTTGGCAGCTTAGGTGTTCATGGATTTGGGCAAATTTTTTGGAATCATACGATCTGATTTACTGCTTCAAAAATCAAGTATGGGGGCTGGGGATTTAGCTCAGCGGCAAAAGCGCCTGCCTGGCAAGCGCAAGGTCGTGAGTTCGGTTCCTGGTACCGGAAAAAAACAAAACAAAACAAAACAACAACAACAACAAAAAATCAAGTATGACCTGCCTATGGACATCTTTAAAATGTTGCTCAGGTCTAGCTAGCTTCAGGCAATAATGAATAAAACCTAAATGACAGTGCTGTTGTGGGAGAAAAACAAACTCATTCTACAAGATCTTTACCATTTTTTATTCCACAACCACTGAAACGTGCAATTCTTAGTTCTCCGTTCACTTTCTGTATCTCTTTTTCTTATTTGGAGCAAAGAGATAAGTGTGTTTATCTAAAATGCGTTTCTGTAAAGGAGGATCAAGAAGCTGTGAAGTGTGACCTCAGCTGACTTGGAAACTAACGAGAATGAAGAGAAAAGTAGATCTAAAAATCCCTACAGACATTTCTTGGCACACAGGATCAGCAGCCTAAGCCGCTGACTTAAAAAAGTAGAAAACTGTTCAAATAATTTTAAATGAAGCACAGTTATTCTAAATTATTTGGACACTTATTTCACTTGTAGGTTTCCAATGGACACCCAGCCACGTGCCCCGTCCCTTCCCGGGGGGCCGCCCAGCCGCTCCGGGGGTCGAGCGTGCGGCTCCCCGCGCCGATCACGCGGGCTCCCGGGCCCGGGCGGCGGCCCCGGTCAGCTGAGCGAGTCCCAGGCTCCCACGGACGCGCCGGAGTTCGCTGAACTTTGCACCCCGCGTGACGGGGGCTGAGCCCGCGCGGCGAGCCGGCCTTTCCGCGGACGCTCCGCCGAGA
>NW_004955444.1:12499570-12501633 GCF_000276665.1 Chinchilla lanigera | reverse complement strand
CCCGGAGTTTGCGCTCTTTGTTTCCCGGAGAGGACTCCGATCCCGCTGTGGCCGCCCTCGGCGCGTCCGCAGGACGGGGCTGCCACCCTGCGCGCAGCCCGAGCCCCGGGGGCGCGGCCGCGGGGCACCGAGCGCTTTACGTGTTGCGGCGGACCTGGAGGATGAGACTTTCCCGCGTCGCCCTTTTAAGCTCCCAGATTCGGACCCTCTCCGTCTCTTTTCCAGGGACTCCGGCTCTGTTCATTCTCGGGTTGTTAAGCATTGCTGTGTACCATCTAGAAATGCTCTGAGAATTTTTGGATTTCGTCATTGTTAGTGATGGTGACTTGAAAAGACGGAAAACAGAAAAGATTCCCCTCTCGGAACTTTTAAATCTTTCACTTAATTTTGCACGGTTATTTCTAAATCATGAGCACAGTTTCAGTCCTGCATGATATGAGATTCAAGAATAAAGAAAGCACTACAGATTGAAAATCTTTGTCAAGGTAAAAAATAGATTGTGTATTTTGATTCTCTCTCGCTGAGTATTCACCCAGTGCGTTTGGGAAGTGCCGTCTCTTTACCAAACACTTAGCTCTTACTTTGTACTGCGCTCTTTCTAAGTGCTTTATAAATATTAACTCAGATTCTTAATTCAAAATATTAAATTGTGGTTCTAGCTATGAAATGGCTATGTGCATATTTTAGTTCCCTAAATATCATAGAAGGAGCTGGAAGCACGAAAGGAAGTTTCGGGCTTATTTTAGGACTTGGGTGTGCCTTTGGCCCCCTGGGCTACCACTCCCATTAGACAGGCCTCCACCGCTGGATATCTAGAAGGAGGGAATGTGGAGCTTCAGGAATCCGACCTGTTGCAAGCAGGTTCAAGTTCTAAAAGCCTTCTGTGAAATGGTCTCTCGTCTGCCGCGGTGCCCATCAGCTAATTCTGGAGAGACCAGAACTTCCGTTTTTCTTAACTACCACTCCATCAAGTCTAATTTTGCTTTTTAAAAGGAACTTTATTCTTGATGTTTGACAGTGCATACGACACAGCTCAGGTCAGAATAAACATGCAGTGTTCCACAAAATGGAACATTCTTGTTTATACACATCAGCATAAATTATGCTTTGTAATTTTACTGCCTTTTGCTATTGGTAACATTGAGTTGGTGAGTGAGCCTTGTAGTTGTCTATTTTGTGATTGCCAGGTACATAGAGGATATGTTTCCCTTGAAATGAGCGCCTCGGCCTGATGACCACACTCGTGGATCTTCTGAAATGGTGAATAAATATTCTGTTATTGCGGTGATTGTATATATAATGTTAAATTGGGTACATTGTGTTTGTTTTCTTCTCCTTTCCTCCTGGTACCCCTCATATTTGAATTTCTAGGGTGTGATTAAATGGGACGATAAACCTTATTAAATGGGATTATGAAGTGTCCGTTGAAGCAGGAAGGCTTACTTTGTTCTGCTGTAACTTATGGCAAGACAGACATTAGTGGCCTTCATGAAGTCAGTTTGACCAAGGATATCTGACAGTTTCGTGATTTACTAGGTGTCTCCAGACTTACTGTGCTCATTGTCTTTAAAGAGAGTTTGTTAAATTAGTAGCCATTTTAAATTCTCTTCTGTATAAGTGAAGAAACAGGCAGAGAAATGTTCATGTTAGTTTTATCCCTGATTGTACAGCTGCTGAGAGGCAGAGCTTGATTAAAGAGTAGGTTATGGACACAGTCTGGCGTGTGCAGACTTGTAAAACCATTTGTAGAATGAATGAGTCCAAATGACTTCAGGTATCTTGCTCTTTCAATACACACCTGTCAAAAATGCCATCATAACTGATTTGTGTCAGAGATTTCCAGGCATATGCCAGTGCCTCTTCTGTTTCAAACAGTATCTGTTGTAATACCTTTTCTATAAAAAGGATGGGAATGCTTTTGACTCATTTCTAAGAACTTGTGGTCTCTGGTTTTTAAAAAACAAAACAGCCACCACCCCAAGCTCCGTATCTTTTTTCTACGATTTCGAGTTTTGAGTGGGCACACAGTGTTTGTGCTGACAGCTTTCTTCTGTCTCTACACT